>NW_026535984.1:0-520379 GCF_028551555.1 Melozone crissalis
TTTTTCACCTCTTCCCCAAACCAGCGTGCATTCCACTGCCAAAGGCAGTTCCTGACTCCAGTGAGGAGTTCTGAAGCAGTATTATTCATGCCCCTTGTGAAAGTATCACTCGTGGAGAGGAATGGTTTTAGTTTTCTGCAGGTAAATTCCTCATAAGTAATTCATTTTATCTCTGGGGGTCTTGGGCTGTGGGAGAAGGCAAAGTTACTCATTTCAGCCCAAACTCTTTTGTGTGGTGAATTCTGACCAGAATGGAGGAAGAGTGCCATAATTTAAAACAGTTTCTGAACAGCTAAACCAAGTAAAAAACCTATAGTGTGTTTCTTTTTTCCTTCTTTTTCTTTCACAAAGGTATATAAATACACAGCAATCAAGGTAATAGAAACAGATTTTTTTCTTTTAATGCTTTTGTAGCTAGAGTTCATCTGTCTACCTGAAATGAATAGGGATCCAAAGCTTTTCCATAGCTTCTTGGTTTATTAACCCTTTTTTGCAGCTGCAGATACACTGGAGTGAGTTCCATGGAATATTACTGTGTGTGATGGTCAGGAATGTGATTTGAGCTGGCATTTCGTTTAGTTACCCGACTGAGCTGCCTTTAACTTAAATGTTACTGTGTGTAACCTTTGCTGAAATATTTTGTGTTGTCCTGCTTGGCTGCCAGTCAGCCTCTGGGGGCTTCACCCTGACTATTCACTGCAGCTTGTTTTCACTTATTTTGAGTATGGTGGTGTTGCTTGTTTTAATATGCAAACAAGTGGAGAGGTTTTTTGTTTGTTTCTTTAAAATTTGAAATGTGGGTGTCAGGTTTTTCTGATCTACTGATCTACTGTTGTACAGAAATTACTGAAGTTTGCAGGAGCATGAGACCGTTTATGAATAATTTTCTTTCATATATGGAGAGAGCAAATCTTATTCTCAGAAAATAAAGAGCAGGAAAGTCAGGAGTAGATAACCGAACAGTTGTTTAGTGCAGTCTAATGTGTGTGTGTCTCCTCATGGAAAGTGGTGTATATTAAAATATTTGTACAAGAAAAAATTTCTGTGAAATCCTATTATAAATGCTAGTAGATCACACCCAGGAATATATTTGCCAATGTTACGGTAAGGATTAAAAGAAAGTTAAAAGACATGTAAGTGAAAGTTAAAAGACATGTATGCGAACTTTGATAATTTTGAATTTGAAACTTTGCAGATGGAGTTTGTTAAGGCCTTAATATAAAAAGGCTGTGAATGTGGGAGTTTAGAAAAGCAGAGATGACTTTCCTTTGTGATGCAAACTTGGTGGCCAGTGAGCTGGTTGCTCCGAGTCAAGCACAGAGCCTAGTTTGATTTGTGGTTACTAACAAAAGAATAAGATATACAGAGAAAAGAGTAAAACCCTTTTCTGGGTTCAGCGTGACCATGCCGACTCCTGGTGTCTGGAACCAGTGAATGTGCTGCACTGGCCCCGTGCCACGGGGCAGCCTTTATCTGTGCCCTGCAGGCACGAGGAATTATACTGCCACATGATTCATGGGTTGCCAACAGAGCAGGATTTATACAGAATGCATTGGAGCTGTTTATTATCAGCACAGGATGTGGGAAATTTAGGGGAGAAAAAAAGGGAGAGGAAGAAATACTGCTGTTAATACAATTGAGCTGCATAACTGGAAGTGGCTTTTGTCGTTGCTTTGCTATATGGAGGCAGTGCTGGAAGCAAACTGAGCATCTGCTCAGGAAGTTTGGTGTTCTTAAACGATGTTCACCAGGCACTGGTGCTTATCTTTACAGAGAAATATGCAAGACAAAATGGAAGCCAGCCTACAGACGTTCTTTCCTGGAAAGTGTAGTTTGCTGGGATGACACTGTGCTTATGTCTTTGGTGAAATGGAACAAGAACAGTAGCTCTGCCCTTGAGAGATCTTTAGCATCCACAACACAGTAGATGAACAAAAAGGTTAAACCTTGAATAATTCTTTGTCATTTGAAGATCACTTTTTAGCAGGGAAAAAAAAATATCTTCCAGACTTCACTTGGATTTGTGGGGTTATGGTAGCTATAGTACTGGCAGGAGCTCTCTTGTGTGTAGGCAGGTGAAGTGCATGATTGTAAAATGATCATCAATACATGGCAAACCAGAAGAACCAACAGGAATTTTTTGGCCGTGAGACTAATAATACTTCTCATGATGCTGACATTTCCAGCTGCTGCTTCTTAATGTTGTCTTTGGAAGAACCAAGTTTCTGTGATTATATGTTATGGATAACTGGTATGGTATTTTTAAGTAGAAACTGAAGTTAGGAGTAAAATGGGTTCTGTCATTTGGAAGAACTTGGAAGAGACATGTGCCAAAAAGTAGTCCTTCAGCAGCTGTGTGCCTTTTCCCAAGGCTTCTACCAGCTATGTTCACAAATGAAACTTAAAAAGAGGGAATGGTAATTTTTTTAAATGAAGGCATTTATTTGCATGAGTTTCCTTTTTATGTCCATAAAATAAAAAAGAGTAACCAACTTAACTTTTGTTTCATATGCCAGTGGTAAAACGTCATAATGACTTACATGAAAAGGAAACTTCTGCAGCAAACTTTATTATCAAATTCTTGGTAGTGAAGAATGGAAAGGAGTAGAAGTTTGGCCTACCAGCAAATAGAAGTTTCTGATCATGGGAGTCCAGGAATCCTGGAAGGATGCTTATGACATGTGATCCATCCTGGTGCTGTCCAGGTTGAGGTGTTAAATACCAGCTTTCCTCAGCAGGGCTTTGTAGATCACTGTGTTCAGCTCACTGTTAGGCAGGAAAAGCAATTCTCTCTTCCAGGAGAGAAATATCTCAGGAGAAAATACGCCTGGGTTGGCACATGGCTTTTGAAGAAAAGAAGGGTCTGGGTGCTGAGTGCTGTGCAGTCTGACTTCCCTCTGACAGAGGCTGAAAATGTCATTCTTTGTCCTGTTGTGAGTCATGGTGAGGAATTAAGGGAAGTGCTGCCTCAGGAAGGACGTGTTTCACTGTGGCAGCATGGAAGGAATTGCTGTGTGCTAAGGACAAAGATGCCAGGTAGAAAATAAATTAACAGTTGAATTAAATTGGGGTAGGGGAAACAAAAACTACCATGACAGAAACGAGAGGACAGGTGGAGCAGAGAATTGATGTCCTGGCTCCAGCATCTTAGGTCCTCCATTCTGCAGGACAAAGGCATTTAGTTTTACATAGACATGGATGGCTTTTATGAGATGAATATTGACCAGAAAATGGCTTCCATAAATGTCTAGCTTTTGAGCTTGCTATTTCACACAATCAACCTTCCTGCAGAGGTCTGCAAGTCTGTCACTCTTGTGTTTGCAAAACGTTCTTCATGGGCTTCATTCAAGGGCTCTTGGTTTATTCTTACATGCACAAGGGAAAAGGGAAGTATTGTTAACTCAGACCAACCTTGAGAATTCTTGGCGTTTTTGAGGACCTTCACATGCCCTGAAACTGTCCCTCTCAAGGTATTTGCAATTGTGGATTGCTCAAAGGTTTGTGGTAGAGAGTGGTACATAAATCACTGCCTTTCTGTGCCATGAGATTTGTGTGGAAGGAGGAGAATTTTAAGCTGCAGTCTTTAAATCACACCTGTCATGCACACTTTGTTAATCCTAACATAATCTTGAGCTGAAGCCTCACATGAAATTTAGATCAGTGCTGGGCCTTCCTTTTAAAAGAATGCTCAGCTATTATTTTTAAATGTGTGCTTTCAAGTCCAAGCATGTTTTAGTTTTTGCAGGGAATGATTACTGAAGATCATTAATGTGGGTTTTATTCCACTCTGATCTTTTCAAAACCAAAAGATAGACTTCAATAAAGAGCATTTTATTAATGGCTCTCTGATGAGGTCTGTGCTGATAGCTTTGGAGTTAAGGTTCTTGCAGCAGTATTAAATTAGGTATTATTTCAAGATCTTTAGTGCTTAAAGCTGAGCAGAGTGACTTAATGAAATCACAGACTGCAACAAAAAGAAATTATTCTCGTTTAGGCCATGTCTATTGAAGGTGCATAAATAAACAATTGGTATACTTTGGTTTAACTGCCCATTTTCGTTCTTGTACATCTGAATAAAGATGGTTTTTAATGGTGCTAATATTTATGTGCAAATAGAGGAAATTGTAGCGAATTCTAGGAGATGTGTATGGAAATACTTATTGTGATTTTGCTGGTGTTTGGTTCTTTTTAAAGTTAAATTATTAGCTTCTTAGATTTTAAAAATATTTTTTTGATTTGCTAGCCAAAATATTGAAAAGCATTTTGAGCCTTTTTATTCTTTCCTTTGTGAAATAAGCTAGAAGTGACAAAATTAATTTTGGCCAACTTTATGGAAGTTTTAAAGATGGAGAGAAGACTCAGGATTAATTTCAAAATAATTCTGATGATACTGGTACTGTACAAAATAATGACTAAGTTGGGGCATATATGTGAGAATGGGATTTTTCTGTCTTCAGAAAGATGTGATAAACTTTTATATGGGGTGTTTCAAATGATGTGTGTGAAACAGACACTGTCTGTCTCCCTTTAAGGTTAGACTCTCTACTCATCTCCAGTGTTCATTGACCTCATTACATCCTCATGTTTTGTTTGTCATTTTTCAGTGTGGCTGTTGCTGTTGTGGATGAGGACTTGGACTCTTTATTTGTGGTATGACAAATAAAAGTCATAAATCTGTGTGTAGGAGGTGTTTTGGGTTGTGTTTTTGGGGTTGTATTTTTGGGGTTTGATTCTGAATTAACTTGGACAATTCAGCTGCTGGATATGGCTTTTTTAACATTGGAAATTGAATGGGTTTTATTAGAAAACTGGGCACGTGACCCTTGGCATTCATGCTAGCTTAGTTAATATCTTGAAATGTTTCCTGGAATTAATTAGATAAAAATGAATGCATTTTTATCTAATGGAGTTTTGTCTTGCTTTTGATTTTTGTCAGAAGGACCCATCTGTAAGATGGTTGAGTTGGAGGACTCCTTTTGGAGGGCTTTTCCAACACTGATGATTCTATGATTCCACCATAATAGTAATATTGGATGCAATGTGGGTCTGCAATAATTTACGGAGAATTTATGGCATGAGTTGTGCGATGTTCTGTGAATACAACATTATTTCACATATAAGCTCTTCCTTGTTGCATATATCTTTTTCCCTTTTAGTTGAGTTGTGGAAGGGGAAGCCTTTAAACATTAATTTTCCAGAACTACCATTATCCTGCCAGCACATGGGATGCTGTGCTATTGGGGATGCTATATCACCAGCTGTCCTCAGGCTGAGGAGGTTACCATATTTTCACATGTAAAGTTACTGTTCATATCATCCATCATGTGTTAAAATGGTTTTCTTTTACAAATAATGACTCCCTTTGTCAGGGAAGGAGGTTCTGCTCCATGTGGAAGGAGTGAAGCTGCTCTGTACTTGGCTGAATTATGATACCTACAACTTGTGGCCTGTGGCCTTATGATACATGAGGCCACCAACACATTTTTGGAAGCACAGACTATGTGGTTTATTAAACGGATAGAATCTCTCACTGTTTTTCAGAAGTCCCTCCTCAAGATGTTGCATTATCTGTAGTGACCCATTTCAAGTTATGTAAATTTAGATTTGTCTACGGCAAAATGTATCTGTTCCTTTCACTTTATTTAGAGAGAAATCAACTCTGTCATCTAATTTAGATTACATAAAATCCTTGCTGTGGAAATGTGCACGTGCTTTTTTCAACCCCTATTCTTGCGGTATGATGGAGAAAACACAGAAATTTTCAGAAGCACGAGCTTTCTTTAGTTCCTGAAGGAACCTTGGGCCAAGAAAAAAGTGCCTGTTTCCATCTTACATCAGCTTGTCTGATAACAGATCCTATCTTTCCCAGAAAACAATGTCATGCTGAATTTCCAAATAAGAAGATGCAATATAAAAAGGAAGAAAGAATCTGTAAGTAATTTCTAGAAATAGAAGTGTGGTGGTCAAATTTCAGACCTAAGCAGCTTTGCCAACAATATTGTTCCTAATAGATCCTTTTATTTGCAGAAAAAGCATCACTGAAACAGTTCCCCAAAAAAAGGCCACTTTTCAGGTTCTGAAAAAACTCTTATTTTGTTTTTTCTAAGCAGTGAAAATATTGAAATATATTTGGCTCTCTGAGCCTTAGCATCTTTCTGCATTAATTCTGAAAGAGGCAAAATGATTGCTTAAAAACATACACCTAATGTCTTTATTCACACCTTGTGCTTCGTAAGAATCAGAGTTTAATTACTTATCTCAGGCAGCTGTGACTATGAACTTTCCTGAGCCTGCTTATCAGTCTGAAAGTAGGGAGCTCATTTCTTACCTGGTTTTAAGTAACATCTCTGCAAGAGCTTGATCATGCTTGCAGAAGAGGATTACCATGTCTTGCAGATTGCAGTTGTGCTTTAAAAAAAGTAGAATTGACGCTGTAGAGGAGGGAAAGGGTTTATCTTTGTGTGGCAGTCAGGCACAATGACGCACACTCTGGTGAGGAAAGCTGCTCTTCCTGTGAAATGGTTTGGAGAGCAAAATCACGTGTGTTTAATGGGGATGTAGCCATGAATACAGTATCACTGATGGGAAAATGAACTTCTCTTCACACAAACCTGTGTCTGGTACAGGAGAGAGAAGGTGCTGTGTGAAAACTGCTTTTTACCTTCGCTTGTAGGCACAAAGTTTCTTTTGGGTTGCTGCATAGTGAAATAGTCCCACAGAGATACTTGTTCCCAGTGATACCTCCTCCTTCCTTTAAAACAGAAACTAATTTAGATTGTGGGACAGATGACACATTTGTCTGGAAACTTCTTCCAAAGCCAGCAGTGAATTTATTTGATAAATAAATAAATAAAACTCCTTTCAGTTTCTCATCTCAGAAGACAGGGAGCAAAGGGCAGAGCACTAGCAAAAACTATTTAAAGATAGCTGATCAGGAGGTTATGGGTTTTAGTGTTTGTGTACTTAAGAATTTAATTCTTGCTATGCAGGTTTAACTGTTTTAACCCAAGAAAAAATGCTTTCTCAAATGAAAAAAAAAAATTGTACATTTTTTCTTTTTAGATAGCTTTAGAAATGTTTATATTTGGGTAGTTGGGAGTGTTTATATTTGGATAGCTGGCAACATTTATTTTCCCAGGATCTTCTGGAGGCTCTTTAGAGAAAATTCCTTGCTCCCCTCGAGCGCGGATTGTTAGAAATGTGGACGGAGCATGTGGGAGCCCTGGACAGAGCAGTAATTCTCATGAATTCTCATGCTGCAGTTCCACAGGCTGGAAGGGACATTCACTATGGAAGTGCAGCTATAATCTTGCTAGAACAGACTTTTGTGAATAAATAGATCCTGTCTATGAAGGCAAAAAAAACCAGAGCTTGTAGGAAGCCCCGAATATTTTCCTACTCCCTCTCATCTGTCTAAAATACACCTTCTGCCACAGTAAATCTGATGAGCAATTTTACCCCTAATTCTGTAAAGGAGAAGTGAAATCCTATCCATTAGGTAATGCTAGCACCAGACCTCAGCCTCAGCTGTTTTTTAAACATTATCACAAACTGTCAGGAGAAGAAAAGAAAAATCCTTCTTGGCAAATATAATTTTCTTTGCTTTTGTGGATGTTTGTGCGAGAGTCCTTCAGCTTCTATGTGTTAGAGAAAAGTTTGGTGTGTGCAGAAATTTCCCTTAGTTCTCCTAAAAAAAAAGCGTTTGCCAGCTGGAACAATGCAAACAGGATGAAATAAAGTAGACTCTCAGTACATGCCTCTGTGCTTTTCTAATAACATGAAGTTTTTTGGGTGAACAAAGACTTAATACATCAGAAACAAATGGTGTGAAGGAAAAAAAAAGGTAAATTAGTTGTTCAAAGTGTGACATAGGACTGGAGCAGATGATGTGATTTGGGGAATGCAGAGCTTATGGTATGACAGTGTACTGGAAAAGATTGGCTTATTATCCTAACAAAATGAAGTACAAGAGGGCATATGATTCCTTTCTCATTGATTCATCAGGAGACCAGTATGAGGAACAGAAAAGAATTACTTATCTAAGACACCATGTTGGCAGAAGAGCAAAGGAGTATAAACTTGCCATGAATAATGATGGGCTGTAGATTAGGAAAGGACTCTGAGCTATCATTGCAATCCTGTGTTTTGAATGACCTTCCAGTCAGAAGAGAGGCAGAGGAAATAGGAAATTAAAATAATTTCAATGTGTAGTTAGAAAGTGTTCACTTTAGAATCTAAAAATTTATGTTAAAAAGTTACCATAAAACATGGAGTGGGGGATAAAATCTTCACTGTTTTTTGGGGGTGATCTTAAAACCACTGTTTGCTTCTATATTTGGTTAGTTTGGTACCTCACATGAAAATAACTCTTTCAAAATATTGAACTCAAGGCCCCCAGCTGGAAATGCACTTAGGTCTTCTTGGCAGAGGGATAATACAAGCTCCTCAAGGGAACTTTGGAGGTTCATGGACTGCTCCAGCAAGTTAAATTCTGAGTTCTTCATTTCAGCTTCTGCCATGAGTCAGAAGACAGGGGTATTTTGTGTGGAGTCTTGAAGGGTCTGGACTTGTTTAAGGCAGCAAGACTTTTTTTCTGTGTTTAATATGTGAATAATCTTTTGTCACTTGAGTAGATGTTGCAATCTGGTAAGGAACTGGAACACTTGGATATACCTCTAAAAAATGAATAAAATCAATCTTGTTTCTTGTAACTGGTTCGTCAGTGGAAATGGCATCATGCTTAATTTATACTAAGATTTCTTACTGCAGCTTCTATGGTAATAGATGCAAATTATGAAACGTGGACTTTAGCATATTCAAAAAAGGCTGTTTATTCAGTAAATCAAAATATAGGATTTCAGTTTATTTTGTCAGATATTCACAGTCAAATTTTAAATTTTGCTGAAGTTTTTAGGCAGAAGATCATGTTCTGGAAATTTTGTTATGCCATTGAGCTCATCTGATCACTCCAGTAATACTTGCTTTAATTCATGTTGTCTGCCATACACTGAAGCGAGGTGGAGCTGACCTGAGTGTTCATCAGACAACTGTAGGAGCTTTTTACCAGCTTGGGCTTGCATCCTCTCAAGTTTCCTATTTCCTTCATCGCACTAGAGTGAGTATTTTTTGGGATATAATTTGTCAGAACATCTGGATTTCTTTGGCTGCCATTAGCTGCTGCCTTGTTTGGACTGTGGAGTCTGTCTCGGGGATTTTTGAATAGTGCCATTGCAGTGACTAGGCTGAGGTGTTTGGATCTGGGAACACAGGTCCCCATTGCCTGCTCCATGTAAATGAAGAGCCAGAAGAGCTTAGGAATGCTCCAGCTTTAGCTTGCTGACAGAAGCCAGAATTTGCTTTTTGTGAATTTTATTTCACAGTGGAAGAAAGCTGGAAAGAGGAGGCACCACAAGCACTTTGAAGGGTATTTTTACTCTTCAAATTTTGCAGATTGTTCCCAGCATAAAACAGACTTCAACAGGTTCATTCCTGGGAATTATTATGGGGAGGAGGCAAGGCTAACTGGCTGATTGTAACAGCTACAGACTTAAATGTGATTTTCTGCTCTATTTCATTAAAATTATAACTGACCAAATGCTTAGAATATTCAGTACCTATTAAGACTTTAGAAGGCTACTTTGCATCATTGGGCTTTGTTCAAAAAAGCCTGAAAAATGGCAGAAAAAGCCTGTGGCTCATTAGCTTGCTACCAGTGGTCATGGATTGCAAAAATTCAACTGCTTAAAAAAACCCCAGTGGGTCTGTGCCAGTCAGCACTCATCACTGTGGGGCACTGGGATGCCTGAGTGTCCCTGTCACAGTTATACACGTTTTTCTTTGTCACTTTTTATCTGTGGCATAACCTTACGTGACAAAGCTTTCTCTGCAGAAAAAATGCTGTTTCAAATTGGTTAAAAAAATTGAATCCAGTCTCACGCTGTGTGCTGTGTTAAGAAGGTAAATAAACTCTTCCTTCCTTCCATTTTTTTCGTTGCATACACTAAAAACATATTAAAATTATTTAGATTTATGTTAAACTCAGTCTTTGCTTGGGGGATCTCGTGATTCTTCTCTCGTGCCATATCAGTTGCTATACAGCAAGTGATAGGGGCATACATATTTTCCCTACTATCTGTAGTAGGAAATATATATATATATATATATATACACACACAGGCACATATATATATATATATATATATATATATAAATATTTTGTAAGTTTAAACTAATTAATATATAATAAAAATCATGCAGTTATTATGCAATGTTGCAGTAATTTGATAAATCTTATATTCCCTTTATTAGTTTTCATCTTTAATGAAGTTTTAACATTTATTAGTTTCGCTGCCTATCAGGTTTTCCATTGGAACTGTAGAATCCCACAATACCACGTGCATGTCCATTTTGAAAAGATTTTCTCTTTTGTTTTATATGGACTGTAGGAAAAACTGATTGGTTTTGTGGCAGAACCCCATAACAGTTTTGGCATTTTAGGCTCACCCAGCACAAACACACGAAGCTGCAATTTGTTTGACTGGGAAATTCCAGGGAGTCATAACTCCTGGACTCTGATGTGTTTGGCATTGAAAACTAACTCTACTCTTGTGCATCTTTCACTTGCACGAACCTTCATCACACTGCCCTTTTCCCAGTGGGTTCACAGGCCTCCACTGTGGTGTAAAAAGGTAACTGTGTTGTTCTACACACAAAATTACAGGAATGGATAGATGCCAAAACCTTTGCTGCATTTAGTCCAGGTCACAAGCTGTGTTTCTTGTGTGCCTTTGTGATCTCTTTGTGTCACAAAGGTAAAGCAGTAGTGGTGCTATTCCCTGCAGGCATGGGCTTACCCCGGTTGTGAATGACCTCCCCACTCAGAGGTTTGCATTTTGCACAGGAAAACCTAGAGAGAGTAATGGGAAAACTGAAATTCTAACAGAGTAGTGGAGGTTTGGGAATAAAATCTGACTTTCTGTTTGCTTTTAGATTTTATAGTTGTTCTGGATGGGGCCAGAGGGGAAAAGTTGATTTATGACGTGGTTTTAAAAAGTGTGGCAGTTTGTTTAATCAAGAAATGCGCTGGGAGGATATTTGACCTGTCAAATCCTCTGTATTTATCTCCCATTTTTTCTCTTCCATTTTGTGGACTGGGACTAAAACTGACTCGTTTCTTATGTTTTATAAGTTTTTATGAGCTGACCTGATGTTTATAATGAGGCCTGTGTGAACACCCCATAATGATACCCCAGTAATTGCAGCATTCAGAGAGTTTGTTCGGGAACTCAACCAACAGACAGCCTGATAGTGTTCAGCCTGTACCACCCATGTATGTATTTACATACACATATGTGGCTTCTCTTTTGATAAATGTCAAATAGTAAAACTGCTTCCGAAATTGCAGATATTTGCACACACTTGGATCAAGGCACTAGATTTAATTTCAAACAAAATATACTTTGGGAAGAAGAGAGGTACGGTCTAATGTACAGTCTAATTTAAAGGGGTTAAAACCCAATGAAAACAAATAAACATAGCTGAACCAAAAAGTATTGCAAAATGCAGCAGAAGTTTTTTCTGTATTTTAAGTCCATTTGAAATTCAGGAATATGCTTTTATTATATGGAAGACTCTAGGTTAGTCAGGTGTTGACATCCCTTTCTGCTCCTGTGTTGGGTCAGAAAAGCTGAAATATGTTCTCCTGAATTGATATTTTATCCAGCAAAAGAAGGAATTAATATTCTTTGATTCTAAATTAATGTTGAATTTCCTTGATTTCAGTATGTGTAAAAGAAACATTAGCTTTCTCTTGCTGTGAAATACAACGTAGTCTCATATAAAAACGCATACACTGTTAAAAATATGAACTGCTGTTGGGTTACAAATACGTAAGTAAATTATGAAAAGGAGTGTTAATTCTTACATTATTAGTTTATTTCTCTTGAATAAATAGCCATAATAATAATTAGAAAATATAAATACCTCAGTTGTTGGGCCAGATGTCACTTCTTTGAGGCTGGCACATAGAGCAGCTTTTTAGCATCTTAAAATGACACAGCATTTTTGGTTTGGTGTTGATACTCCATCTTTCTTTTAAGAAACAGATTGCTCTAAGTTATTTCCTCAGCTTCAAAAGGGAAAGATGGGTATCACCAACAAGAAAATGCCAGTAATTTCATTTTCATTCAGGGCGTGAAGCATTTAAAGGTTAATTTTAGATAAAAATATCATGATTGAACATTTTATACTAGCTTTCTGTAGATTTCCAAATGCTTTGGAGTTGCTAATGTATTAGTGTGGAAAATTGAAATGTAAAATTGCATCCATATGAGGACTCCCACAGATTTCTAAAGTATGCTGTCCCTTAATAAATTAATTATAGCATTTTTTTTACTATCTCCAGGCTTTTGTGGAAAAATCAAAGTTCTCACTGTAGGAAATCAAGGGATAAGAGCTGGCTGAGAAAAGCTGTGGTTCTGCTTTGTCAAGTCTTTGTGGTAGCCTTTATATTGGTGCTTTATAACAACATGTATTTAGAATAACAAACAGACAATTAAATTATCTTTACATTAAAGGAGTGTTTCTTTTTGTGCACTAAGTTGCAGCTAGAATAGAAGAATTGAGGGTCACTTTTGAGGGCATGGGAAAAAAAATGAGTCTTTTGCAGAGAGATTTACAGAAGGAGTTTGATTATTTCTTGCCTTTTTTTCCCCTCCCTTCTCTCAGGTCCACACCAGTGTCCTACCTGACCACAAGGAACCAAGAGCAGATGTTGGGGTAAGAAATCATTTTCAGTAATTGATTTTTTTTTTTTCCATCTCATTGGAAGGCACTAACACTCAGTGCTCAACAGGAGCTGAAAAGCTTTTTTAATAGCGAAAGTTTTTGGTGGAATGAATAAAATAATCAAGGCAGGAGTGGCAGTCTCATGGATTGAAGTCATCCCATTCACATCTTTTTGAAAACCTCTTTCAACTGAAGCTATCCTGAGACCAGCATAACCCTGTAAAGTCCTTGCTAATATCAAGCAAGCAGTCTGGATGGGAAGTCATTTTCTGAGAGGGCTAAAACCTCATGGATAATATGGGCCCCTGGTGGGAGTGGGAAAGGTTGGTCCTGCTCGAGCTGAGTAGAAGAACAAAGTTCACCTGGTGCAGGTGTCAGATCTGTCTGCAAATATGGAAAATGCCTGGAGGCTTCAATTTTTTAGCCTAAGGGTTTGACTTTTCTGCCTTACAAGGGCTTCCTTGGCATGGTTTTCAAGACTTCAGCTAGTGTTTGAAAAACCTGTAGCTTGGCAGCAAGTTCAATCTTAGTGAAATAATCAGTGTGTTTTAGCTTTCCATATAGCTATTATAGAGACTTTTCTCTTTGGCTAGTTGAGATTATTCATCAAACTACTCAAGGCGAGTGTCTTTAGATTTGTGTCTGGAACACTAGCAAAATTCCGAAGGAGCATTACTCTGCGATTAGGATTACAGCACAAATTTTGTTCTAAAGCCTACTTTTCAAGCCTTTCCAAGTCATGTGGGCAAAGTTAAATTGGTTTGTAGACTGCCAGTTCAGGCTCCAGGGTGGACTATTGGTATCTGAATCAGTATAGAAAAAGTATTCTCCAGTTTGATATTAGACCCCTTGAACATTAGCATAACTCTCTTAATTTGGGTCATGGGATCATTTGAAATTTTATTTGATTTTGCACATAGCTCTGTGCTGTCAAGCAAAGAATTTCTTTTTTTCTAAATAAGCATATGAATATGAAACAGAGAACTAAGTAGAACATTTTAAGCCGATAAAATCATTCACCTTTAATTTCATGACACAGAAGAAGTAGATCTGATGCTCAGACATGTTTAGTGGGTACAATGACCAAAGCTCTTTGGCTTTATGAGAGAGCAGTGTAGTTGTCTCTTGGCCCTGGTCACTTGAGGATTCTGACTTAGGATTCTTAAATATATTTATGGTTCTATTTTGCTGCAGAAAGAAGCCCCAGGTGACCAAACCTTATATCAGTTTCATTCCAAATAGCCCTCTTCCCCTTTCCAAGCAGTCAGGTTTCAAATACAAACACTCAAATGTCATGAAATGCCAGAATAAAGGCTGCTGTGGAGAGACAGTGCTGTGGAATGCGTTCTTGCAGCATGGAGAAGGATATGCTCTTGGAAGAAGATGAATAATCTGGGCTAAGTGTGTGTGACCACAGAGTTTTAGTGTGGAAACACTCTCACACTGACTCATCCAAAGGAAGACAGAACCACCTGTGTGTTCACTCCAGCAAGGCTGTGCATCACCATGTGTTGCACCTGGATGTCTTTTTTTGTAGAAGTGCCTTTAATTTTGGCATTGAAAACTAACTGTGCTCTTTGCTTGTGTGGCTGTGTTATTTTTCTTCCTTTCTTCCTGTTCATCGCTTCCCAAATTCAATGTTTTTCCAGCCTGCCCTAGACACTCGTGTCCTTGTTCCATTGCTGCTTACATGCTGCTTAGGAAATCTAAGGCTGTGCCATTTATGGGAACAAGCCTTACCTCATGACTCAGTTTATTGAACTGCAGACATGCAGTTTGCAGTTTACTAACTGCACTGTGGGTGCTTGCCCAATTTCAGAGTTGGTGTTTGAACTGTACGTTGTGTATGGAAGAAAACTTATCTTAGTGTAAAGCTTTATTGTTTGCATTCAAGCACACAACATCCTGCTGGCTTTCCTGAAAGAAAGCAGGCTGAAGGTTTGTTTTTTTTTTTACCAGAGAAGTAACTCTTCTCAGCAGTGACAAATTCTTTTCTGTTTTCCTTGAAGAGAACATTGCTCTCTGTAGGCAGCCTCTGTTGACTCAGAGCAACTTGATTCTTCTTTCATTTGTATAGCCAAGAATGTATATAATTTAGCCTGGAATTCTAATTTGCCATTCCAACAGTAAACTTAGTGTTATGTAAGAAAAACCAAACTTTGTGCCCTTCTTATTTTTTTTTGCTAAAAATTAAACATAATGTCATGATCTTCTTACAATTTATTTAGAGCAAGTGATGTTGTGTTGTACATTTGAAAGATAAATTGGTAGAAGATGGCTGTTAGTTTCTTGCCCATTGTTCCCAAGGCAAGAATACTACTGCTGGCCAAATTGACAAAATGGGATCTCAGCAGGATATGAGCAGAGGTTAAAAAATAGCCCAAGTGCAAGAGAAGATTTAACCCTTTTTCCTCTTTGTACTTTGTTATGCGTGAAGAGTGATTTTTATAGAAGAAAAAGATACAGTGGTGTAGCCTAATTTAACTTTAGGCATTCTAGTTACATTACCACATTTCTCTGCAATTTTAATGCAGTAAATAAGTTCACCTTACAATGGAAATAGAGGAAAACACTACTTAAAACATTGCCAAGAACTAGAGAAATAAAACATTTCTATTAATAAACTTGTGCTGAACTCAATTTAAGAATGCCTTCCTAGCACATACATTCATATTTTGAATACGTGGATGGTAGTGCCAATGGCTTGAGGAAAAACCATAACAAGAACAACTTTGGTATAACACTGAAAACTTAGCACTTCTTGTAATCCAGAAATTAGAAAAATAGGAAGGAACAGATGCAAAATGCAAATACTGGTACTGAATGAAAATCTTCCTGTGGCTGTACATCTTACAACCTGTTATTTTGTCAGGTTGTTAGACTGTTCTTAATGGAAATGAGAAAGGTTCCTGCCCATAAAACCAAAGTTTTTAACAGTTTACTGATAATCATGCTGCACAAAAAAAATTCTAGAGGATTAAGTATCAAACTGTTATATTGAAATGCAATATTTTTCTTTGTAGCAAAGAAAGATTTTCAAGTGTGTGAGCAAAAGAAATAACAAAAATGAATGAATATGTTATCTTTTCTTTCTGCTTTGATTTGTAGCGAAGCTTCCTGGGCTGTGCAACTTTTAGAGTGGGTGATCTGGTAAAGTCAAAGGAGCAGCAGTTGACCCTCACCCTCAGGTAAGTGTTGTAAATCAGGGTTTTTCTAAGTACTAACCTTTGGCATTTCTCATCCAAAGAATGGCAGCAGAGATAGGGAAGGGTCTGCAGCACGAGTCGAACAAGGAATGGCTGAGGGAGCTGGCATGTTCATCCTGCAGAAAAGGAGGCTCAGCCAGACCCTGTCACCCTCCACAGTTAACTGAAAGGCCATGTTGAGAAATGCAGGTTGGTCTCTTCTCCCAAGAGGTAGCAAGTGAGCTTCCCATGTGCCAGATTAGAAAAGGTCATTTTATACCATGATAACCTATGGAAGAATTGTAGAGAACTTGGCATAGGGAATATTCATTCAAAGTTTCCTTTAGAAAGGAGCATAAAATTGTCAGTTTTGTTTGGTGTGTGTGGTTTAAAGAATTAGCAGTGTACAGGTTTTTTTAGGCACGTTTAAAGAAGGTGGTCCTAATTATTGAAGGTGTCTCCCACATGAAAATGCTTGTGGTCTCCTGAACTCGTTGTATGCAGCTACACTGAGACTGCAGGGGGTGTGATACAGAACTCTAATCAGTGACAGGGTACAGACCTAGGTTGATGAACTCCAGCTTAGTGATCGTAAGAATCTGTTCTTACAGGAATTCAAGTTGTCTTCAGCTCTTTGGGATAAATTTGGTTTCCGTAACTGACATATTGAAAATTTGATCTGGAAGATTGTCTCCAACAGGTGGCACAGTAATTGACAGAACGGAAAGCTTCGGTTTCAGAGTAAATATTTTGTATCTCAGCCATCCAATTTGTAAGCAAAAAGTTAAGATGGAAAACTCATAAGAAATAGATGAAAAAATTGGTTTTCATTAATATTTTTAGTCTTGGTTGCCCTCTTTGTTCAGCTAACACTAAAATACAAATGTACCAATGAAATTTAATTTGCAGACACATTAAATGGTAGGGTTTAGTCAGTTGGATATTTTTTAAGAAAAACATCCTAACCTTTCAAAAGTGGGTTTGTTTTCTGGTTATGACTATTGGGCAGCAGAATGTCAGTAGAAATGATCCACATTTCTTTGATGGCAATTTAACCAGAGCAGTCTACTTATTTAAGCTTGCTTTCCTCTAATTACCCTGCAATATTAGTACCTCTCAGGAGGATAGAGGATATATCAAGGGACTTGTCAGAGCAATAAATTCTATTTAATTCTTGTTGATATTCTTTGGATAGGAGTTTATCAGGGCATGCCTGTGATTGAGATACTCCTTTGTTAGATTTAAAGTAGAGATTTAAGGACCCAGAAATAGCTCTGTGGTGTGCCCTGTAAAGATTGGTGTAATTATAGAATCTGCTTAATTTTTAACTGAGTTTTGTTTTTCTTTTCCTTTTTTTTAGTTATGTTTTTCCTTTATCTTTCTGAGGTACAATGGAACAATATAAAAGTGTTTTCAAAGGAGCATTCTTGTGTTTTTCTGTTATTTTGTGGAGAGCTGGCTTGTGTCTACAAATTCTTACTGCTGACACACAGTGCTCTACTTCTCTGTTTTCCTACCATTGTGCCCTAATAGTGATTAGGGACACAAGTTACAAAACCTCTGCAAAAGAAGTTTTTATTTTGATTGTCCTTTCTTCTCCATAAAGGTGTCCTAAACTGGTGGCTGAGTGTTTCTGGTAGATCTATGCAGTAATCATCAAAACACAAAAAGATTGATTTGCAGAATTACTTCAGTGTACACAACAGGTGTTGGGAGAGGAATTTAGTTATTAGAGATTTGGGATTGCAGTTTTCAATATGGAATTTATAAGAAGAGAGAGGTTTTCTATAGACTTGCATGTTTCATTTTGCAGTGATAACGCAATGTCACTTGCTTCCAGCTTTCTCATACAGTTGTGATGATGAATGGCAAAAAATGGGCTGTTGAATGCAACAGAAGTATTTTTCAGTAGGAGAATGTTTCTTAATATTGAGTGTATGATACAGTGTGTCTGATGAAAAAAATAAAATCACACTTTTTTTTTTCCTTTCTAAATAAGAGCTAGGTATACTGGTTGCTAATTTAGCAATAAAAGCTGATTTTTTTTATTTTTTTTTTTTTAGAAGATTGGAGGCAAATGCCTGCTGTTCTCAGTCCATCTTGTTCACTTACTTTTCCATCACTAGCTTGTTACCTTTTTTCTCCCTGGATGCCTTGGTCAGCATTTTATGGCCAGAAGGAGTAAGGTGGGCACAGATTCCTGCTGCTCGTGGTGTTACTGGCTATCTCCTTCCCTCACATTTGGGGGAACTAATACTGACCTGGGGATCCTTAAGGACCTGGGATAGTAGAGAAATCTGTTTCAAATGCAGGTGCTCTGCTGACAGGTATCAGATGAGTGCTGATCCTTGTCCCAGGGTGCCAAAAAATATCAGCAATTTTCCATCTCCATAAGCCAGGTGGGTTTTGTCCCGTGTATGGGCTTCTTATGTTGATGCTGAGTTTATTCTCTTGGCCAGATTCCCCATCCCAACTCGCCCTAAGCAGGTTGTCAAGGTGCAGTCCTTTGTTTTGTGGGGATGTGTCTCCTCACTCATGACTGAAAGCAATTTGGTGCAGGGACCGTCTTCACTGCACCGTGTGAGTGCAGAGTGCCCTTCTCAGCTTTATTAAACTACAGCAAATAAGCTGATCTCATTCTAATGCATTGTGAAGTATCCTAAAACCAATTGATTCCTTATCTGGTGCTGTGTTGAACAGTGTGTCTGTGTGAGACTTTTTACATCTCTACAAGCAAAGGACATGAGGTGTATACATAATGTGTGTGTGTGCTCAATACTGTTAGTGCAAAGTAAAATTATGCAGGGTTTTATCCTACTAAGGTATGATCACTAAGCTTTTTTTTTTTTTTCCCACTCCGTCACTTCTGTTTCTCTTTTTAAATTTTCTTTCAAATGAAATTTTAATCTCATGGTATTGCTGGAAAGTTTGAAATGCGTGTTTTCAAGTAGCTGAAGACTCTCAAGCACTGCTGGTGTTTTAAAATCAGTCTGACAGTTTTACCCTGGGCATTTACAGAGCTCTTTGTTGATTTGTATGCCTGTAGCATTCAAAAGAAACTTTGGGTTTGGGATTTGTTGATTTTGTTGTTGTTGCCTTTTTCGTTAAAATGTGTCTTCGTATTTCTGTGTGGGAAGATAAGAACTGGAGAAAGGAGTGCAACTACAGTGCAACAAGTCCCACTGTTTAGTTTTATTGTGTTGCATTACCTTCTCTTACAGGTAACACCTGTAACAGATTGTAGTATTAAATATGTATTAGACCAGAACAGGAGTGATTTTGAGAAGAAAATAATAATAAAAAAATATATAAAAGTGGAATTATATCAATCACTGTTTTTAAACCCATACAAAATACATATTGCTCCTTGTGCAGGCAAACAGTGCAATGCTCGCTATCATACTGAGGCCAAACTTTTAATAATAGCACCAAGGGAAATATTTAGGATTCTAAAGAACAGGAGACAAGGATGAGAAAGTGTAGTTAGCATTTCCATTTTACTGGAGCAACAGGCCCTGTTGGTTTGGATCAGTTCATTTGCTTGGCACTTTGATCGGAACACCTTAAGCTCCTGAAAAATTGTCAGTCTCATAACCACACACTTTGGCTTCTAAAGATATGTGATTTGCTGACATCTGCTGTATTCCCTTTCTGCTGGGGATGCTGCAGTGCATTTGTTGACAGAGCCTAGTTTGGGTGCTGGTTTGACACAAGAAGGAGCAGTCAAGCCACACGGCTGTAGCAACTCCAGGGAAAGTTCTTCATTCAGAAGGCCCTTTCAATATTATTATGTATTTCTGCTCATAATTTGGGCACTGAACCCTTACTGCTTTTCTTCTGGATACTTCTTAAATTAATACAGGCTTCTTCAATTGCAAAAATATCTGGAACTGGTTCATTTTTAATAGTCTCTTTATTGTCAGTAATTAATTTGGCTTAGAGCAGATGAAGTTTTACACATGTAAAATATGAAGAATTATGTTTATTTTGCAAGGTTTTATAGAAGACCAGATTTGTGTAGTTGCAAGATGAGTGTATTCTACTGAGTGCATAGTAAAGCCTAATGGTTTTCAAGGAAGATAATTATTTAATTTGAAAGCTTGGGGGTAACTATTTTTTGAGACTTTACTGTACGAGCTGAACTTGTTTAATGGGTCCCTTCCAACTCAGCATATTCAATAATTCTGTGGTTTAATGATTTTATGACATTGAAGTTTTCTATGTATTCTTTTTTCTTGATTCATCACTCTTCATTTCCACTGCTCAGAAAAGACACAGTATTGCCCCACACGTATTTGTTTTGATTCTCCTTCCTCGCTGTGTTTTTGTAATTGTGCTGAACTTATTCTCGTCATTTCCTTTTTGCCTATTTTTGCTTGGTGCCTTTTGTTACCCTTTCCTCATTATTATGAAACTATCAGTTACTCTTCTTTCCTTCCTTTAAAAAAAAAAAATCTAGCTGTTCAGAAGAAGTCAGGGAGATAAACTTGGTGCTGTGCTGCCAGTGAAAGCTGAAAAAGCATTTGGTATCTTTCAGGAGTTTAAATCCTTGTTTCTTCCTAAAGGAAGTCAGCAATGCTCTTCCCTCGGTGATGTACATCTTAATTATTTGTTTTTGATTAATTGAAAGTAAACTATTTATGGGGATGATAATGAAGGAATTCACCTGTAACTATACTACCATTCCCATATAGTTCAAGAAATGGGATGGATTCTGAATAATTTCTCTGTGGAGGGATTACAAAGGGAAACGTGATATTCAGATTAGCTTCACTGTTTTGGTTTTGCAGGGATTCTGTTAATACACTCTGTCCTTTCTTTGCAGATTGTTAGGAAACAAAGCCATGTACTCTGCATTGGGATTGCAGATCCTAAGTGGAATATTGGTGCAGTGTTACAGCCCTTTATCCAATGGTCCACAAAGAGGATAAGGTCTAGAATGAGAACCTGGCAGTGTTCATGGATTCATGCACCATTCATAGCACTTACCTGTCCTCAGTGTTGTGATGAGAGCTTTCATTGTCCTGAAGAAGTTGCCTCATTGTTGTTAACATTTGGTTTGTGATGGTAAATAGCCAGCTCAGTAGCGGTGGCTGCACTTTACAGAATGGAGAGGGCACTAAATATTTACTGATGTTATTCTAATTGAAAGGATTTGATGCTGCAAGTGACCCGGTGTCATGGGTTGGTTTTTTTCCCAGGACATCTGATGGTGGAAAGACAGTTGGTACCATTGAAGTCAATCTTATGAAGATGGGAGAGCTGGATGAGGGGGAAACAGACCACATCACAGCAGATGCTCAGGATCAAAAGGTAGAAACTCAGTTTATTGCACAAAGTTAATTAGAATGATCTGTTGTACCAGATGTCTAAAATACTAATTACCAAATTGGGTTAAGAACTTAAAACAAAATTTGTGGCGCAAGTGCTGTGTAAACTTATCTCCCTCATCCAAAAAAACCAAATTCATGAAGATGTACAGAGTAATATCCTAACCTGAGTTTCCTAGGCCCTCTCCTTCTTGAAGAAAAAAATAGCTTATTTTTATCTCAACTGAATATATTTGATCACTTCTGATAAAAACTGTCCAGAGAGATGCCATAAATACAGCTTCTTTTTTCCTTGGACAGCTGGTCTGGTTTCTGCCCTTGAAGTCCTGTTTATGTTGATTTTTATGTGCAATCTGTGCCCACAATACTGAGAAGCTGGAAGAATGACAGACAGGCAAAGCAAAGAAGAGGTAAATTCCCTTGCAAAGGGGCAGGTTCATCTGCATTAAATGGGAGCACACAATTTTTGCAGCCAGAATACAACAGTTCACTGCTTAACACTGTGGTGTATCCTGTTCTTCCTGAATAAAAGGAAATATTGCTACAGGGAATGCAGGATTTTTTTGTTTGGAAGTTACATATAAAACTATTTTTTGAGCAGAGGACATTATTTTCAGTATCTTTTCTGCATAGCAAAATCAGTCTGAGGGTAAATTTCACACTTTTTTTTCACTGCTTATCTCAGAGAACTTCAATGCCTTAGATGAGTGTGACCAGTTCCAAAAAAGCAACAAATGCTGTGAAATCTTCCTGACTTTGACCCGTAAAACTTGCACAATATAGGCAACATGAGCTGTTTTTTTCAGCCTTCTCTTTTATTTGGCTTTTCTTCCACTGCAGAATGTGGAATGAGACTCCTTGCAGTTATTGGAGATGTAGTTACTGAGCTCTGTTGGGCCTGGGGGACACAGAAGGCTTTAATAGCAGCTTTCTAGGGGTTTCTAATACTTGTAAAGAGAGACCAGACTCATGACCAATGTATGGTCTTTAAAGGAGTCCTTGGTTTGTACAAATCAGTGGCAACACAGTCTTGGATTATATGTTGATAGTGAGGATGCAATTGTGAGAATGGTGAGTCATTGAATTAATAAAAAATAAATAAGTTTTGAACTGGTGAATCACAAAATCTGAGCACATTTTAAGGACTTTTTTGTGCTTCCTGCTTTTCCCTTGTTTAAAAATTAATGAAGGGTTTTCTTGCACTGTGCATGTGAAAACTGCTTTGTCTAAAGAAACCTCTTCGAAAGTATGGAACTTGTCAAAAATGGTTTTAAACTAAAGTGCCTTATTTTTATAGTAAAACGTATTAAGCTAAACTATTACTATCTCTCAACATTTCTGCCATAATACTGGTAGGAAACATTTCTGTTTTGTTATGGAACAGCTGATCATATTTTTTTCATTTTCTTGGCTATAATTCTGATTGTGTTTCAGTATCTTGGAACAGAAATATAAAGAAAAATGTAAATTCTAAGTAAGACTTTGGAAGTTTGTATTATTATCACTCATGGTTTTCAGCCTACCTTTTATAAACTGCCATGGATTTATCTCAGACCCCCTGAATGTGTCACATCTGTATTGTATTTTTTTGCAGTGTGCATTGGTTCGTGAGTGTACAGCCACTGAGGGCATAAGTGGGAAGGACAACCTGCCTTCCTTAAATGCAGGTAAGAATTCCAATATCTGTAAGAGACAGCTCTTGCAACTCCACCTCTGGTCCTGTAGAAATCACACAGATTCGTGGCAGAGCTCATCAATGTCTCTTCAAATGCTGCACAGATGTTCAAGTTCAATATTTTAGTGTTTTATACATGTTTGGCATTATCATTTCACGGAGAAGTTTGAATAAGTGTGTGTCAATTGCGCTTTCTGAAGCAGTGCTGAAATCTCCATCTCCTGCATCTTTACTGTTCAGTGATTTTCAGTGACTAAAAATCACTGTCAGTGACTTCCATGGGCATGGAATTACCATCATTAGTTTCTGTTGTGTCATTGCACGGCATTCTGTAAAATAATTCTGCATTATTTGTAAGTGAATACCCAGGACAATCAATCTCTCTCATTCATAACTGGTGAAGTGGCAGTTTCAGATTGATCTGGAAACTGTCTGTCCTAGAATGAAGGGAGCTGTTGGCAAGGCATTCTCAATTCTAGGCCAGCTTGGGCTTGAGTGCATGGTGTTAAACTAGATCTGTTTTTCTTTCATTATCTGAGGAGTATTACATGCTGATGTGCTGTGCCATAAAACCTTTATTAGCCCGAGTTTATGAATCTCCATTACTCGGCAATAACAATGTCACAAATAAGTTATATGGGTCATCTAAAACCACAGCACTGTCAAGAATTCTGTGTTTGCTACATACCGTTGAGGAGGAATGTTACCAAACTTTTACAACTTTTTAAAATCTTTCTTGAAACTTTTTAATCTGATTTCTCTGATAGGGCAGACTTTCTGAATCTGCTTTGCAGTCTGAAGGAAGCCCTAAAAACTGCCAAAAATTAAGTTCTTCCATATGTGTGTGAATATTGCATTTTTTTTCTGTGAGTTGTTGAGATTAGATCAGAATCAGAAAAAATATGTTCTAGAGAAATACCATTTATTTTCATCAATTCAAAGTGAGAAAGATGTTAATTGAGAATTTCTGAATGTGCCGGAGCTACATCCGGCTCCAGAAATTCCTGAACTGGAAATAGCTGGAGGCATGGAGGGTATCCTGTGTCTCCAGGTGTGTATTTATGGCTTTTCTTGGGCACAAGATACAGAGGCCAGGTGAAGGATTTCATCTAGCCCAGTGCAGTTCTTTGGTTGTGATTCTGTATGTCATCCAGATTAGTGAGACTTGAAGAAATGACATTTCTGCCAGAGAACGATGCTGATTCACAACAGATTGTTTTCTGTTTGTTGCCTCCCTTGTATAGGTCTGATTGGGGTTTTTTGTTGACTTCTTTTGTATAGGAAAATGCTGTAGGTTGTGAATATGTTTTGTTGGAACTTCCAAGGTAGATGTCAGTTTTAGGAATATTGAAGTCTCGATCAATTTGTCAAGAATATTTCCATGTGATTCTACAGTGTATCTAGGCAGCGTTTTCACATTTGTTATTGTCATATACAAACACAATATAAAACCAAAGCCCACCCAACACTACTCAGGTTTATAAAGTCAAACACACCTTGAAGAGCTTTTTTTTTTTTTTTTTTGTCATTTTTTGGGTTGTCAGGCTTTTTTTAAAGAATTGAGGGGAAAGAGGTGCATATGCAAGAAATGACAGCATGCAGGCTATTGGGAAGAGTTTGCACTCACAGGAAGTTTTTCTCAGATAAATAATTAGTCTTCAGTCTGTTTCCTGTATTTGTGACTTTCTCTTCTCGTGCAGCATCACCTCCACTTTCCTGCTGACATGCTGTGCTCATACAGAACTGCCCCCAGAACAGTATGTTTTCCATATACATTCATATTTAGTTCACGTGTATGCTGCTGTAAAGCTTTCTGGTATTTTCTTGTTGTTTATCAGGCCTTCAAAATGATGAAACTGAAAAAAAAAGCTGCCTCTGTGAATCCTTAAGCTTGTAGGCATAGAAGCATGCTGGCATTCTTGTGAAATTTAAATCCTAGGATAGGGAACTCTCAGCCCTCCAGTGAGTTATGAGATGCTTGTTGAGCGAGTGGGAATAAGCAGTGTGTTTCAGAGCCTTATCACTATTGCTTCTATACCTCCAGAGACTGAATTTACGTCTCAAAATTCAGTTACTTATTTATAATGCTGGAGAGTTTGCCAGTTGTTTACATGTAAACAAATTGCATTCTAAATTAAAAAAGAAAGATAAGAAAAGTAATTGAAATTAAGCAAAATTAGGAAAGCTTTAATTATTATTCCTGAGGTAATACACATCATATTCCTATGCTACAAAGAAAGATATAAATAGGAACACTGTTAGCAAATTAATATATGGCAAAGATATGCTTTGATCTGTGTTCAATAGGGAATGAAAATAAAACCAGAGTATTCAATCTTTTATTATTTTTATTGTACTTTCAGGGGAAGCAATGTGAAGGATATTGCATGGAATAAAAAGCACAGAGGTTCTTCATATTAAAAATGACAATGTCCAAAAATATTCATGGGTAAATATATGGCATTGGCTTTCAGGCTTGATGCTGTGGAGAAAAGCTTTTAAAACAGAGTTTTCTCTTTTTTAACCACTGCAGTTCATGTGGATTTTGGGTTTTCTTCAATGCCTCTCATGATCACTGTCTGAGTACAGCAAGGATTATCTTTATGAAACTTCCACTCATTTTAATCACTACTTTTTATGAAAACCAATTCTAGTCTCACCCTTCTTATTGTACATGCCCTCTAGAATTTGGTTCTAGACAACTTGTTACAGGTAGAAATTAATTATTGTTGCAGTTGGAGGGGAAGATACTTCTGAGATTTTTATGGAGTTGCATGCCTTCAGTAGTTCTGTTTATAAGGAAAAAACATCAAGTACTTATGCAGCTTTTATTGGCCTTAAATCTTAAGCTTTAGCAATACTGCATATTGGGATTATTTGGGAAAAATGCCCAGGCTTTTTTTGACTTTGTAAATGAAATTTTCTTCTTAAACCCATGGATTTGACCATTTAAAAAACTTACAACACACTTGAGATTATCCCCATCTGAAAATTCAGACCTGAATCAAAGACCTGAAGATGAAGCCAGTACCGGGAGAGGAGTTTAATAATTCTAGCCACAATAAAAGTCACAACTTTGAATCCATATTTTTAGTGTTCTTTGTCCCTTGGTGCAGTTGTGATGGGTTTTCTGGGCTTTGTTTTACTTTGTGATGGTGGCAACATTGGGGAGATGGGAGGAAAGAGATTTTTCAGATACATATTTGCATTAGGTTCTCACAGATTAATGTGCATTTTTCAGTGTAGTCGATTCTGAGTGTGAATTTAAGGGCTGCTCTTGGAAAAAATCCCTTGATAAACTCCTTAGGAAGTAGATATAAAAAGGTAAAATAAAGAATCTTTTGTGTCAGGGGCATCATCATTTAAAATGTCCAGGTAATATGCTGATCGGGGGGCACAACAGAAAAAACAGTACCAACTCAAAATTATCATCTGGTTTGGCAGTTTTCTGTTTAAGGCCAGACTTGAATTAGCCCTTGAATTAGCCCTTAGTTTCCTGAGGTTTGAACATTGAGATATTTTGGGTATTGATAGTAAAGAAAAATTGCTCTTTTTAATATGTCAGAGAAATTAAGCATCTCTTTCGCTTATTTCACAATACTGAGTGAAAATTTAGTTTTTGAAAGTAAAATCACTAAGAACTAAAGGCAAAATTACTCTAAAAAGGCTCATAAAATGACAATAAAATGGCAAGAAGTGCTTATAATGTACTGTAATTAAGAAATAGTTGGCTTCTGATTGTAAAGGCGTAAATTATAACATCTGTATTGTCTCACCCTTCCCAAGAGATTGAAAATAGAATAAAAGTTTTTTAAGACTCGGTTGCTCCATCTCTGGATCAGAAAAGGGCATAATCCAACAACAGTTTTTCATCCAAGATTGCTGATGAAAGACATCTCAGTGGAGTGATGGGAATATAGAGCAGTGCGACCACTTAAACATTGCTCCTTTCTTCGGGTTGCAAGCAGTGGGTTTATTATCAGTGTATTTAAATCTCTGGTCTTCTTTTAGGCCTTTCCTAAAGGATATTTGTTAAAAATCCTGATTGCTTAGATAGACAAGGCAGTTTGGGTACCTTTTATTTTTAATTCTCTATAAATCAGACTACATAAACATTAATGGTGTCTGTGAAATGTCTGTTAGTAGCTGTCACTGTTAGTAGCTGTCACTCATTCCAAGTCAAGATATTGTGGATGTGTGTGTTAAATGGCAATCATTTGTCTCCAAGTAAACTTACCAAACTAGTGAAACAGAACTTTTTCTTCCTCAGCTTTTCCCCTTTTTGATCTTTCTGGAAAATAAGAGCGGGGTAAAAAAAGAAAATAAAAAGATGGAAAGGAGAGAGTAGATTGTATGGCATCGTTTTAAGATCTGAATGGAAATGTAGCCAACACGTGAAAACTGTAAAATAAAAAATGTGATGGGTTTTAAGCATAATCTTCCAAAATACAAAGAAATGTGATTTTCTTATGTCACATTGCAATAGTGATCTGAAAACTGTGTGTGTAACATATCGACAGGGCTGTTATATTTATTTCTATGTAGTGGCAGTGTCTTGACCCCATCAAAGTTCCAGGTAACTCTAATATGTTCAAGTTTCCTTTAATGCAGAAGCACACCTCCAATTTGCATTAATGATTTGTGTGTGCATGTCCAGGGGAAGATGCAGCTGAACCCTGAGTCCTGTGCAATTTATTGGAATTGTGAGTGGTGCTGGCAAGCTGTGGTGGTGGCTGTACTGAGTTCATTGTTCATTTGTGCTCTCTGGTTTTCCTAACTTCAGCTGAAATGCAAGAAAAGAGAGTCTGATTGACATTCTCACTACTTTGAAGACCTAAATTCAAAAGTTAGCTACTCTGCTGGTAAAATGCGATTTATTGATGTACTAGTAATACTTTGCCCTCCACATGCTGGTATAAAAATGAAATAGATATTAAATGTTTTTAGTGGAATTTTAATGATACTAAAATTAATTTTGTAAGCTAGGGGGAAATAATATAATAATTATGCAGGTTATTGTCATAAATGTTTGGACTCATATAAGCACATGAAAGCAATGATATTATTTTTGCTCTTTGCAGTGTTGAGAAACCCTGTTTGTAAGTTGTATAGATTCCCTACTTCTGACAACAAGTGGATGCGGATCCGGGAGCAGATGGCTGAGACCACCCTCTCCTTCCACGTTCCTAAAGAACTAATAAATCTGCACATAAAGGAGGACATGAGAAGGTAAGGAAGAGGCAGCAATATAAATTATATTTTTCTGACTTTGAATCATGCAGACGAGGAGCTAAAATATATTTATTTGTAGTATGAAATGGGCACTTTTATAGCTGCTAAGAATTTACAGCTGTAACTGAACAGAATTGATTGCTCAATAGGACTCCAGTGACCTCATAAGTTCTGAGCAATGAACTGTGCTAAAGTGCAGTCATGGCTTTAAACCTGTTAGCACCACCGTTTGATTAACAATTTAAATATTCTGGAACATTAGCATTTTATAAAGGATCAGAAAATGACAGGGGGCTGAGCAACATTGTGCTGTGTTTGGCTATGTGTCTGGGTAGAGTTAATAACATAGACAAACATTATGCCATGAAAAATGACAAGTTTATAGTGAATAAAGGAGCAATGAGGATAAAATGGACATTCCTTTAGCTAATCTAAATTAGTTGGCATAAGAAAAGGATTCCAAAGTAATGTTTGTTTGAAACCCTAACGTTTGGCCTCATAACCCAGAGAGATATCTGAGAATCATAACAATGTGTATGGCCTGGAGAAAAAGGAGAATAGAGAACACAGGTGTCCCAAAAGCCTTTGAATGTCCAATTTGCCATTGCAGTGATTAAAATGGAGCCTGTCCTTGAACCCTTGTAAGCTGTGCTGATAAAATTTGGGGAAACATCTTTTTAAGTAACCCAGGGCTACCCTGAAGACAGTGCCTCCTTCTTCTTCCAGCGATAATGGATGATGTAGAAGATATTGCCTCCTTCCTCATGCAAGTTACTTAACACATAGATGGGCAGCTGGTCTCATGTGTAAGAGTGATGCTGGGACCCAGTGCTGCATTCCAAAGCCATCCTGTGCGCTTTGAGGCAATTCCTTCCTGTTGTGTCACATCCCAAAACAACCTGTTGTGGCTGTTTGTTCTGCAGTATCAAGCTTCTTTTCCTTTTTTTATTTACCCCATCTGTTGCTTCCCTGTGATGTTTATATGCCAATAGAACAGCATGTGGGAGGCTGGAATCTTGATTTTAATAAAGTCACTGGACTGATACATCCTTATGCATGGTGATGATGGGTTATAAAATTCCTATGAATTGTTATAATAGTTTATTTTATTCATTTAGTACTGTGTTTAGGCATTTATGGCCTCATTTTGTTTGAGAATACTTATGTGCAAGGTTTTTGCAGTAAGCAATAAAAATAGATTATACTGAGTCTCACAGTTCATGCACTTCCCATATTTTCATTTGCCTCATGGGTAAGTGCCTTTTAAATGTTAGAGGATTACTTGAACCACTTTTACTACTTCTGCATTATTCTCTCCAAAGGCATAATACAAGTAATAGCCCTTGTTGTTGTATCATATTATAGAATTCACCTCCCTGGACAAACTCCTAGTAAGAATTCACCATGGTGGGGTTTTCTCTTCACCAAAATAAAGATTTGAAAAAGAAACAGAAGTAACAGTGGCACAAAGATTGAGATAAGTGCCTCTGATTTTCCTGACTGCCGGTGTGGTTGAGCTGTTCAAGCCTAGTTGAAAGTGTGGGTGTGAAAGAAAGAGACCAAGTGATTGATGCAGTCTGGAGGAGGAGATAAGACTAACCAAAATGAGCAACACTATGTAGAATACCAGCAGATGGTGGGAACAGGAGCATCTGTGTCATCTACCATCATATAAGAGTGTGGGTTGGAGCTTCTGCTTTGTCTGGCCTTTCTTTTTCAAGAAAAGCAATTGTGGAGATGTGTGTTCTTGTGGAGTCCTTACACTTGTAGTCTAGTAGAACGTGTGAGGAGGATGCTGCTATATTCGGTGTGGGCTCAAGTATTCTTCTCTGTGTCTTTTCCCCTCTGTTAGTATAAAAGGATAAATATTTCTGTCTCAGAAGCCACTTATCATACTCAGCCTGTTTCATTTTTTTTATTGTGGCTTCAATATAGTCAGGCCTGAAGCAATTACCTATAAAAATGTGCCAGTAAGTGTTAATGCTATTCAGTATTCATTAAAAATTGTAGTTTAAATTCCCTTTTCTCGCCATCTTGAGATTGATTGTCTCTTGATAAAACTTCAGTGTTCATTGTTAACCAAACCCTTTCATTTATTGACATGATGCTTTGAAATTTGTAACTTCTAACAGTATTTGACTTTATTTTAACTTTAAGGGAAAGAATTTAAAGCAGGAATGGAAGCAAAATGATCTTAAAGTAGGAAGGGAGAAACAAGTTAAATTTAGCTTATAATTGTCTACACTTTTGTATAATAAAAAGTGTAGTGGATAGAAATTTAAAAGGAACTTAAAGTTTTCATCTCTTAGGAACCATATAAAATCGTATCATGGCTTTGCAAACCCCAGTCTATTCTCCTCACATGCATAGGAAAAGAGGCTTTAAAATAATTTTAAATGTATTTGTTGCCATTTTTGGGGTGGGTAGTTTGCTCATGGGGTTCTGGTGGGGTTTCTTTTGTCTCTTTTTTCTGCTTTGTTTTCTCTTTTTCTGTTTCTAAACAACTGTTCAGGGCATGCAAAGGTAAGCACAACTCACATTGAAGTTTTTAGTTGCCTGTCGGGTCAGGCTCACCAAAACTTGAAATAATTTTGGGAAATTCTGTAAGGAGAAAAAAATTGCAACTGTTTTCAAGAGAGTCTAAAATGAGATTATTAGTAGAGAAAGAAAAACATGCCTTTTTTTTTTCTTTTTTTTTTCTTTTTTTTTTCTTATTGACTCCTCCGTAATAATTATTTGCCTGGTTTGGAAACAACAGAGTGAAAAAGCTATGAGTATTTTATTTCTGGAGGGAATGTTATATTGTTTGTCTGGAGTTTATTGCCTATATATCACAGAAGCATATCTTGTAGCAAAGAAAAATGAGAGTAATTTTATCTGATTCTGTTCTTTAAAAAAAAAAAAAAAATTGAAGTGGTTATCCATACATTTTAAAGTGAACTTTGTTAGGAAGAATAATTCCTGTGCTCCTTTCCTTAGAAGCTTCTAAACTTCATTATGTATGAATGATTGAGTCATATCCCAAAGCTATAGTTTATATTTACTCCAAAGCTCCTGTTTGATAAATATTCAGAATTTTTAAGCTGTTACAATATTACAGAAGTTTTGCAAATATAATCTGCAGAAATGTCCCCTCTTGTTTTGAATCCTGCTAAGCTCTTTGCTTCTGATGTGTCGTAGTGTGTTTTTAAGTTTCTTGTTTTGTTCCCCCATTTTAGGTATTATTCTCCCCCTGTTCTTTGTAAGATGGTTCTTCCCCCTCCAGTTTTCCCGCCACAGAGTCTTTGGCAGTTATGTTACCACGGTTACCCCTGCCCCCCTTATTTGTCAATCTCCCAAGTTACATAACTGCTCCTCCCTTATCCCACCATATAAGTAAAGTTTTCCTCCTCCCTGGGCCCAGTCAATCACCCCCCACTCCTCCCTGCTTTCGAGAACATTCTTCTCTCTGGGGGTCATAGTTGGCTGGCGTCCCAGGGCCCCTCCTTTGTTCTATGTTTATTGGATAAGTTCTTGTGTCAGTTTTCTTATGTACCTCCCCACATGTTCCCCTATTGGTTAGCTGGGCTTCCCCTCCCGTCTCCACCCCTTCCCTGTAAAACTCTGTCTCCCCCCGTGTTCGGGGCCATTTTGCTGTGGGTTTTTCCACCTGTTGGTTTGCCCTGTGCTGCATGTGGGCTCTTCAATAAACCGACGTTTTACCCCCAGCAAGTGGTCGCCTCCTCTCTCGTCTCGTCCAGCGCGAACCCAAGTCCGCAATCCAGCCCAGCCCGAGGCCAGGACGCCAAGGGGGGCTGGCCTCAGATGCGCAGGGGCGTCGGCCGCTTTACCCCTTCAGCTAGCCGGACTTAGGGCCGTGTACGCCCTCGCGCAGTTTGCCGTCCAACGTGGGGGGCGACGAAGTGGACTTTTGACCACGGACTGGACCCTGCGGAGTTGGGATTTACTTACCCTCTGGACGCCAGACTACCCCGGGTAGTAGCAGGCTTCGTTTTAGAAGCAGCGCTCCCCGGCGGAAGGGAGTCGGGACTCCTCGCACCCTCAGAGGACGACTCCCCGAGACAAGTGACCTTCGCCTGGTTTTTTCTTTGTCGCCGCAGCAGGATTGGTGAGTTCGGGCCCCGTCCTGGGGACTCTCCGGCTTCCCCTCTGCCTTTTTAACTTTCCCTAGGGGTATATGCCCTGCGTTGGGGACCTACCCCCCCGCCTTCTCTCCTTGAGGTTTTTCCTCGCCCCCGCGCCGTTTTTGTTTTCTCTTCCCTTTGGGTGCCGGATTTCCCCAGACGTGGGGCCGCACCCATCACCCAATCTCTTTTTCCCTCCGGCTGTTTACCCAGACTTTGGGGCAGTGGGGGGGGCAGGGGCCGGCGGCAGGCGGCTCATTGTTTAAGTTCTCGTTGTTTCCCGGGCGTGCGGTTGCGTCATCAGAGGATTTTCCCCCTTTCTAGCGGTAGCAGTTTCTGCTCTAGAAAGGCGCAATGGGTGCCGGCTTGGGAAAATCCCAGAAGGAGGTTTATTATGTTGTGAAGGGTTTGTTGCTTGGGGGTGGTCAGAAAGCCCGCAAGCAGGAGTTAAAATGTTTAGTTAAGTGGGTATTTTCTAGGTTTCCCGAGGTCTCCCCGGAACGCGTAAAAGAGCCGCGGTTTTGGGCAGCCGTTGTGGCAAAATTAGAAGAGGCCATAAATTCCGGGGAGACAAAACTAGCCACCGTGGCGTATTGCGCGCGCAGAGTTCATGCGACACTCGGCGCGCCTGTGGAGCCTAAGAAATGTCCCGCGGTTTCTGGTTTGTCCCCTCGTTCTCCTCGTTCAGTTGCCCTTGTCCCCCAAACCTTTCCCTCGTCCCGTAGGCATGAGCCCTCGAGGGGGATTTTGAGGGCCGACCAGAGGCAGGGGGTCCATCCTGCCCCTGCTCCCCCTCGACCGGCTCGGCCTCCCCCTTCGAGGAGCCCTGGCCAGGCTCCTTCTCTTCCCTTACCCTCTACCCCGGTCCCCAAGTCCCCGGTTCCAAACCCCAAAGTTGTTCGGTTTTGCGACGACCCTCAAAAGGGGTCCCTTGGTGCCCGAGATGGCGGCGGTCACGCGGCCGCTCCCGCCAGGGCTCTTTCTTCTCCTCCTAACCCTTTCCTCCCTAATGCTAACCCTTTCCTTCCCCTGGACCGAACCTCTTTTTCGGTTGTCCCTCCCCCATCTCTTTCCTCTGCTCCTTCCATTTCTCCGCCCTCCGATCCTCCGTCGGCTCCTCCCCAGGTTCCTCCCCCAGTTCAGCCCCCTGTTTACTCCTCCCCTGCTCCACCTTCATACTCTGCTCCGCCTCCGAACTCCACCCAGGGGGCGGAGAGGGGCGGTGTGCCGCGCCCACTCCCTCGCCCTGCCCCATTGCCAGACTCCGCCTCAACCTCCTCCAACTCTGGTTCCCACGCTCCCCCTTCCGGTTCTCACGCCTTGTGTTCGGGGTGGGGGGGGATGGATGACTGGAAGCCGGGGCAGGCGCCTTTATTGGAAGCCGCTCCGGTTATGTACCACCTCAGCGGGGAGGGGAGCTCTCAGGCCCAGTGGGTGCCTTTAGCACAGGCCCGGATTAAGAAACTGTGCAAGGCGCAGAAGGACTACTCCCGCGGGTCTGAATACTTTCGGGGTATGCTCCGGAATGCCCTTGCACAGGGAGATCTGGTGCCGGCGGACCTGAGGGCCCTTTTCTCTAGTTTAACAAGACCCATGGAGTTTAGGGTCTGGGTGGGGGAATGGAGGAGGGAGATAGTGGAGGTTCTCCCGATTCTTTGGGGGAATCCTTCAGTGTCTCATGACGCGGACGGTTTGGCAATTTCCCAATAATATCTTTTAGGCGAGGGACAGTGGGCAAAGGGGATAGCTCAAGCAAAGGCCTTGTTCTCGTTTCAGCTTGTAGAGACCGCTAAGGCAGCAGAGCAGGCCTTTTATAAGCTAGAGGTGATGACCTCCCAATGGGAGGACGATGAAGTCCGGCAGGGGCCGCAAGAGCCTTACATGGTTTTTATCGAGCGCCTCTACAGATACGTGGAGGCGCAGGCGACCGGGGACGACGACAGGGAGAAGATGCTCTGGAGGATGGCGTATAGCAACGCCAACCTAGAGTGTCGGAAGGCCATCAGGAGGCTCCCTCGAAGTCCCCGGCCCATGGTGGAGGCTATGATAGAGGCCGTGGTAGGCCAGGTATCCTTACCATCGCGGCCTAAAAGAGCCTCAGTGGCTTTTGCGGAGGACCCCGAACCGGACTTCTTTGATATAGAAGCTGCCCCCGTTGCCGGGCCCCCAACACCCGGGTCCGGCAGAAGATCAACAGCCACCCACCCCTGCCACCTCTGTGGCAAGACAGGGCATTGGATGCCTCAATGCCAGATGCGATTAGATTATTTGGAGTATAGAAGGAAGCGGGAAAAGGAGGAGAGTAAGGGCACAAAAAACTAGGCCTGGAGCGCAGCCCCTCCCTGCGCGAAGACAAAAATGCGGCAGGCCACTTAACAACAAGCGGGGAGGGAGGAGACGACAGAGAGCTGCCGTACCCACTGCCGGATTTGTCTTACTTAGTACCAGACTTGACACATACCTGTGGTATTCAGCCTACACCTGCGCTTGACACCATGTCCTCTGTCCCTACAGGCTGCAGCTAACTAGGGACTTCTATCTCCCTAGTAGTGACATCCAGCTGGTGTCTGTCGACCTGCAACACCCGGGTCGCTGGAGGAAACTTGGACGTTGCAGGTGGACAGTCGTCGGGGACACAAAGCACACACTGCGAGACATTCACATCGTCCCTGGTCTAGTAACTACCGACCGGGACCGTTTCGCGGTAGGGCTGTACTGTGTCCGACCCCCACTCTTCCTCCCTAAGGGACAGATCATTGCCCAGGCTATTCCGGTTCCAGATAAAGATAATTGGAAGAACTCCGTGGAGAGGACATCGCCTCCGACAGTAGCCTGGGCACAGCTGGTGGGGAGGGAGAAGCCCCGCCTGACTTGTCAACTCTCGTTGGGAGGGGACAGAAAGATCGTGAGGGGTCTTTTGGACACAGGTGCGGATGTGACGATCATTCTCTCTCGGGAGTGGCCGTCACATTGGGACTTGCAAAGCGCTGCGGGCACAATCTCAGGTGTTGGGGGCCTTCAATTGGCCAATCAATCTAAGAGCATTGTGCAAATTAAGGGGCCCGACGGGCAATTGGCCTCTATACGCCCGTTCGTTTTAGATTACACCGAGCCTCTCTGGGGAAGGGACCTACTAGCCCAGTGGGGAGCCAGAATTGACCTCCCAAAGGCTCCCCAGGTTTTTCGGGCAGTGGCCACTGAGGAGCGCCAGACCTGGAAGCTGAATTGGCTGTCAGATAAACCAGTACAGGTCTTGCAGTGGCCACTCAACAAGCAAAAATTAAAAGCGCTCAATGAGCTCGTTCAGGAGCAGTTACTGAAAGGCCACCTGGTGGAGACAATGTCACCTTGGAACTCCCCAGTGTTTGTCATTAAGAAGCCTAATAAGGACAAGTGGCGGCTCCTGACCGACCTCCGCCAAATTAACGAACAAATAATGGACATGGGTCCTCTTCAGCCAGGGATGCCTTCCCCAGCAATGCTCCCCCAAAACTGGAATTTGGCAGTTATAGATATAAAAGATGGTTTTTTCCAGATTCCCCTGCACCCAGACGATGCCCCGCGCTTTGCGTTCACGGTTCCATCTATCAACCGTGAGTCCCCAGCCAAGCGCTATCATTGGCGAATGCTTCCGCAAGGCCTAAAGAACAGCCCTGTGATCTGCCAATGGTATGTCGCTTTGCTGCTGTCACCCATACGTACAGCCCTCGGGGATGCCGTCATCATTCACCATTACATGGACGACATCCTCGTGTGTGCACCCGACCACAGTCTGCTTGCCCATGCGCTTGACCTGACAACCAATGCGTTGGTTGCTGCAGGGTTCGAGCTCCAGCAGGACAAAATTCAGCGGATGCTGAATTGGAAACCTTGGAAATACCTGGGCCTCGAAATCACAAAGCGGACCATTGTTCCGCAGGAATTGGCTATTAGGACAAAAGTCCAGACCCTAGCGGATGTCCATCAGCTGTGTGGGTCTTTAAATTGGGTGAGACCCTGGCTAGGCATTTCAACTGAAGACCTAGCCCCCCTTTTCAATTTGTTGAAAGGGGGAGAGGGGCTGAGTTCCCCTAGGGCTCTCACCCCAGAGGCAAGGGTGGCTTTGGAGAAGATACAGAAAGTTATTTTGGCCAGGCAGGCCTACCGTTACCATCCGGGCCTGCCCTTCAAATTTATTATACTGAGAAAATTGCCACATCTCCATGGCATGATACAGCAGTGGGACACCAGTGTAAAGGACCAGGGGCTGGGTGACCCCCTCTTAATTATAGAGTGGGTGTTTCTCAGCCACCATCGGTCCAAAAGAATGACACGGCCACAGGAGTTGGTAGCCGAACTGATCCTCAAAGCAAGATCGAGGATCAGGGAGCTGGCGGGGTGTGATTTCGCATGCATGCATATCCCAATTAAATTAGAATCAGGACAACTCAAATTAAAGACCTTTGAAGAACTGCTGCAAACTAATGAATATCTTCAGTTTGCACTCGACAGCTACACCGGGCGCATCGCAGTAGATCGGCCGGCCCACAAATTATTCAATTCGGAGTTTAAATTATCACTGAAAAAGGTTCAGAGCAGGAAGCTGCTGGATGCCTTGACAGTTTTCACAGACGCGTCTGGAGCATCCCACAAGTCAGTAATGACTTGGAAAGATCCTCAGACTCAGCAGTGGGAGACTGATGTTGTTGTTGTGGAGGGCTCTCCACAAGTTGCTGAGTTGGACGCAGTCGTCAGGGCATTCCAGAGGTTCCCTGGGCCTTCTAATTTGGTTACAGATTCTGCATATGTCGCAGGTGTAGTGTCTCAAGCTGAGTCTGCGGTTCTTCAAGAGGTCACCAGCAAAAGATTATTTGAGTTGCTTAACAGGCTCGTCGAGCTAGTCTCCCACCGCGAGCACCCTTTTTATGTTATGCATGTGAGATCACATACTGATCTGCCCGGGTTTATTGCGGAAGGCAACCGTTGTGCCAACTCTCTGGCCGCGGCTGCTGTTACGCAGGCCCCTCTCCCAGACGTGTTCGGCCAGGCTAAGATCAGTCACCAACTTTTCCATCAGAATGCGCCTGGCCTGGTCCGGCAGTTCAATCTGACACAGGATCAGGCCAAGGCGATAGTGGCCACATGTCCCCAATGCCAACAAGATCAGATGCCTACTGTGGCCTCAGGGGCCAATCCCCGAGGTTTGGCGAGCTGCGAAGTGTGGCAGATGGACGTGACGCATGTCCCGTCTTTTGGTCGATTGTGTTACGTCCATGTCTCAGTTGATACTTTCTCTGGGGCTATCTATGCTTCTGCCCACACAGGTGAAAAGGCAGCGGATGTGCAGAAGCATCTGCTTCAGGCATTCGCTGTCTTGGGCATCCCTAGGGCCCTAAAAACAGATAATGGCCCTGCGTATACCTCCAAGGAGCTGCGGAGCTTCCTGCAGCAATGGGGAATAGTCCATAAGACTGGCATCCCCTATTCCCCAACAGGCCAAGCCATGGTGGAGAGGGCCCACCAGAGCTTTAAGAAGATCTTATCCTGGCAACAACCGGCGATGAAGGTGGAGACCCCCCACGTCCGGCTGTCAAGGGCATTGTACACGCTTAACTTTCTAAATTGCTCTTTTGACAGCCAAAATCCTCCAGTGGTCCGGCACTTTGGCAGTCACCAGCAGCTGCAGCCTAAAGCCAGGCCACCGGTTCTTGTAAAAGATCCGGAGACCTGGCGGACGGAGGGCCCCTTTGACCTGGTGACCTGGGGGAGGGGATATGCCTGCGTGTCCACTCCCTCAGGCCCCAGGTGGATTCCATCTAAGTGGGTCAGGCCCTTCGTCCCGAAACAGAGGACTAAGAAGGAGGCAGTACCACAAGTCTGGCAAGCTTGTTGGCGTTGGCGGAGGAAACCACACCATCAATCTTTGTCTTTCTTTCCGGATCTTCCCCCAGTTACAGAAGAGCCCTCTCCTCCAGCTTCTCCTCCACCCCTTGACCTCTTATGTCATGTTTCCTCCCATTCACCCCCTGCTCCAGCTCTTACCCCCTGTATGTTTTACTTAAACTGGTTGTTTGGAGAAGAACCATTTTTGTGAATTTGTCATACTTTTACTATCTTATCTCATTTCAGTTACATCTCCCCCATGGCCCCCGTTTCAACATCGCTGACTCCCAACCCTAGCCTGCTAATGGCGATCATGACGACCTGCGGACTCCTTTTGCCACCTTCGGAGCCGTGGGTCATCCCCCAGCGGAAAGTCAACGTCTGGCGTGCCTTGGCTCAATCGTTAGGACAGGACAGTGTATGCCTAGACACCGGCGCAGCAGAGGACCCGATGTCGCCTTGTGGGGATCCCTTTCTCTCCAGGCGAGTTTCTCCCTGCCTTCTAAAGTGCCTTTAATGCTATCCTAGCCCAGAGCCTCACTATCCTCCCCAGTTTTGATTCCTCCAATGCCTGGAGAGACGGAGTGAGCAGGCTAGATCCTGCACCCTCCGAGCCCACAGAGTTACATCTCCTCGGCTCGACCAATGCATCAATTTGCTTTCAGTTTGATTATACAATCACCCCCGTCGAGAGGGGTAGTGAGGTAGTGCTACAGTCCAAGTTAGAATACCAAGCTAAGCAGTGGTGTAAGGCTGTCCTAAAGATCCTCGGCCCCACCACTACCAGACGGACCCCTTACTCCCTTCCCCGAGGCGTGTTTTTAATTGTGGCGACCGGGCGTGGGCAGGCATCCCCTCTGGCCTGGTCGGAAGGGCCGTGCACTTTTGGCCGGCTGACACTGTTTACCCCCAACGTCACTCAAATTATCAATTGGAAGAAGACAAACATCACATCTAAATTGGCTAGACCTAAAAGAGATCTCAAGGATCTCACTGAGGATTGTGATGATGAAATTACTCATTGGTCACACTCAAAATCCGTCGCCTTTACCATCTTGTTGCCTTGGGTATCGGTGGCGAAGGCTCTAGGTGAATTGGGCTGTCTAGAGTGTTGGGTGGCTAAACAAGCAAATTTTACTTCGGCCGCGCTCTACGACCTCCTCACAGACGAGGAAATAACAAGGAAGGCGACACTCCAAAACAGAGCAGCAATAGATTTTCTATTGCTGCTCCATCATCATCACTGTGAGGAGTTTGAGGGCCTCTGCTGCCTGAACCTATCCTCTCGAGCCGAGGACGCCAGACATTCCATCAAGAGGCTGCAAGACCTTGTCCATCAGGTCAAGCAAGAAACCTCTGACTGGCTGGGGGACATTTTCAAGGGTTGGGGCCTCAGCGGGTGGGCCGGGTCCATAATAGAATCTGTTTGCAAGGTTGTTCTGAGTTAATTAGTACTTTTAGTTTTCATTATTTTGATCCGCGGTTTGGTCCAGAGACTAATGGTCAGAGATACCTCAGCATCTGTCAACCATGCCGCAGTCCCGTCGGACAAGCCCATCGAGCTGGAAGACCTCTCCTCGGAGGCCGAAGAAGCTACAGATGAGGAAGGGGCGACCGCACCGTCCGTCGACCACCCAGGGGCGGGCGGATTCCAGCTCGAAGAAAGCGAGGCCTGGCCGGACCAGCCGCGAGATCCTGAATTTTAAGTTTCTGTGGACTTCCCGTTCTTTTTATTTTATTTGTTAAGAAATGGGGAGATGTTGTAGTGTGTTTTTAAGTTTCTTGTTTTGTTCCCCCATTTTAGGTATTATTCTCTCCCTGTTCTTTGTAAGATGGTTCTTCCCCCTCCAGTTTTCCCGCCACAGAGTCTTTGGCAGTTATGTTACCACGGTTACCCCTGCCCCCCTTATTTGTCAATCTCTCAAGTTACATAACTGCTCCTCCCTTATCCCACCATATAAGTAAAGTTTTCCTCCTCCCTGGGCCCAGTCAATCACCCCCCACTCCTCCCTGCTTTCGAGAACATTCTTCTCTCTGGGGGTCATAGTTGGCTGGCGTCCCAGGGCCTTTGTTTTATGTTTATTGGATAAGTTCTTGTGTCAGTTTTCTTATGTACCTCCCCACATGTTCCCCTATTGGTTAGCTGGGCTTCCCCTCCCGTCTCCACCCCTTCCCTGTAAAACTCTGTCTCCCCCCGTGTTCGGGGCCATTTTTGCTGTGGGTTTTTCCACCTGTTGGTTTGCCCTGTGCTGCATGTGGGCTCTTCAATAAACCGACGTTTTACCCCCAGCAAGTGGTCGCCTCCTCTCTCGTCTCGTCCAGCGCGAACCCAAGTCCGCAATCCAGCCCAGCCCGAGGCCAGGACGCCAAGGGGGGCTGGCCTCAGATGCGCAGGGGCGTCGGCCGCTTTACCCCTTCAGCTAGCCGGACTTAGGGCCGTGTACGCCCTCGCGCACTGATGTTTTGCAAAAGTAGATTTCAGAAGCTCATTTTGCTTAGCGGAGGCCAAAATCACTTAGTCTTCTAGGTTTTGAATTTGTCATGTTTGCTTTACTAGGAAACACATCATTAGATTTTTGAAGCTGTATGTATAAAAAATTGCTACTTGGCCTTCATACAGCATTTTCAGCTTATGTGCTTTTTAATAGCACAATTGTTGTTTGACACAGTTACTGGTTGAAGTGGATTTTTAAAGTTATTCAATGAAATAAGTTAACATTAAAGTATTAAAATATTATTAAAAATTTCAACAATTGTATTAGTGTGAACTGTAAACTTTTTCAAAAATGGAAAATATTATGGTTTTTCCACTCTGTGTACTTTTAGAAAAGGCCTTTCATGTAATAATAATAAAGCTTGGTACTGTGGAGTATTGTTGATGGAGTTTAGATATAGAAAAGACAATTCTTTTTTCATTCAGAACTCAGAATTTTATGGAGTCAACAACAGCAGTGATAAACTGTAAAAAGACCACGAGACATAAATCCAATTTAAATGCTCTGTCTTCTATAATTTCATTAGAAAAAGAAATAGATATAAAGTGAGGCTATGAGACTGTTTTCTATGGAAGTGTCTGCCATATAATCCTGTTTTCTAATGGTTTTGATTTTGCTGGAGTTTAAAATGCAAATAAATTCAGAAATCGTAGTCTTTAAAATTTCCACGCTGTGTATGCTCTAGATTGCTATAGCGCTGTACTCTCACTTTAAGCATTGTTGATGTGTCTTTTTTTGCCACATATTGAAGACTGAATTTTTACTTCATTGATTTGTACATGTTTCTGAGGAGAAACAAATACCAACCTTGTCACCAGTAATGGGGACAGGATTTGATATTTCTTGAAGACCTATTAAAATTAATATTCCCATTGCTATTGATGTCAGTGGAGTTAACTCAAACTTCAGTTTGAGACCAGCAGCTCCAGGCATGAGCTTAGATGGAGGCAGGGATGTAGTTCTTGGATAGAATACTCTATTCCTATACAGAAGGAGTAGTAAAGTTTTGGAAGCCAGCCAGGTCCAAACATTGTTGCTAAAACTATTAAATCAGACACCATAAATATTAAGGGCCAAAACATTATCGCTGCACATAAACAAAATTGCATACCCTGACAAATTTTACACATTTTGCTGAGAAGGAAGCCCTAAGATTTTAATTGAAAGGGAACCTCATGTTATATTGCTAAAAACTGGCAAAGAAAATGGTCCCTGAGAATGTTTGGTTTATCCTCTCAAATCCCTTCGTGACAGATTGTTCTTATGCTACAGCATTACCAGTTTGTATTGCTGGAGGAAAGTTTAATTGGTTCAGCTTCAGGAGCAATTAAATGGCAGAAAGTAATAATATCGTTAACATAGACTGTCAGCAAGTCCACGTGTTGTGTCTTTGTTTCCATGTTGATATTTTCAAGAACATGTACAAATGCAATGCTTTAATTCCACTTCCAGTGCAGTCTCTCTGGTTTTGATTGTCACCTACACCAGGAGCAGAGGTCTGCCTACGGAGTTTGTTCTGACTGCACTGCTCACACTAATGCAAAGCTAATAATGATGGGGAAAGCACCACCAGTGTGTTGCTGTTCCATTTAAGAAGTCATTTTAAGGCTTTTTTGACTAATGGTCAGATCTGCTGCTCACATAAGTGAGCTCTGTGTTCCTGCGCTGCAAGCTCACTGGTCCTTTCCTCCCTCTTTCCACCTCTTCTACCCTATTTTTGCTTTTTCTTACATAATTTTTCTGTATGCAAGAACTGTCTTCTGGAAGACTTTTTGGAGACTTCCAAGAATTACAGTGGAACACTCTTCTTGATGCTCCAAGGAAAATAATGAAAACTGGTTGTGTTGCAAACATTTTCTCCTGTTAAATTCCAGATGTTTGAAGACTGACTGAAGATCTTTTATTTTCCTTAAAAGCAGGTCCCACAAAATGGCTTTGGGAGAGATACAGGAGAAACTTCCTCTGCAAGAGGAAAAACCAAACAGAAAGCCCAAAATACTAAGCTTGTTTGTGCAGGAAATTCAGATGATCTCTATTTCACTCAGGTCAGCTCTCAGGAGTGTACAGGAAAACTGATAATTTACTAAAGGATTTCCTTTTGGATTTCCAGTGACCTGTTTGGTTACCACAGCAGTACTTTTTTGACCTGATGAACACTGGACATGACATTTTAGGGAGCAGGTGTTGGGATTTTTTGTGTATATTTTGTTTTGAATCCTGAAGAAATGTGGTGAGAGCTGATGTGTTGATTAAACTGAATTTGTAGAAACACTGCTAGAAATATGTGTTTATGAAATGTTTATGAAAGTATACAAAGAGTAGTGCATCAAAACAACCATACTGAAAGTTTTGCAGGAAAAAGAAACTTTATATTCTTTCCAATGTTGTTTAATATCTCTTGACATAAAGTTACTTGCTCTGAGCACAACTCTCTGGAGCCTGGAAGCCTTCTTTCCTTCATGAAAGAAGTGGTATTTCATTTTGAAGGTTACTGCATTTATACCAGATGAGTTTTGAGCACAAAAGTTACTGCATTATCTACTGACATAATTTATTGTTTACTTGTAAAAGAGAGATGAAAAGCAGATCTCACAAGCAGTCCGAAAACGGATTTTATTTCAATTAGAAATCTTTCTGATGTTTTGTAGCAAACTTGTTTTAGATTAATTTGGATGAACCTTGATAGATTAATGAGTTAATTAGCGCCTTCCCTTTTTGCTTTTTGGTACAGGAATCAGGAGCTTAAAGACCTGGGAGAGCTTGCTCCTCACTGGGACAACATGCGCAAAAGTGTAATTGCTCACTGTGATCAGTTGCTGAGCATGTACCAGGACACTCTGGCAGAGCTTGGGAAGCATATAGGTGGGAATCTGATTTTATCTGGAACCTTTCAGAGCTTACTAGATTGTTAGCTATAAAATACTGGCATATTCAGTGGGAATAAAATACATAAAAATCTTAGAATCAAGGGATGGTTTGGATTGGAAGGGACCTTAAAGATTATCAAGTTCTAGCCCACCTGGACCAGGTTACTCAAACTCCCATCCAGCCTGGCCTTGAATACTTCCAGCAATGGGGCATCCCCAGCTCCTCTGGGCAGCCTGTTCCAGTGTCTCACCTCCCTCCACATTAAAGAATTTCTTCCTAATGTCTAATCCAGATCTCCTCATTTAAGTTTGAATCCCCTTGTCCTGTCATCACATGATCTTGTAGAAAGTCCCGCTCCAGCTTTTATTGTAAGCTCCCTCCAGGTACTGAGGCAGTAAGGTTGCAATTGCATCAGCCTGAAATCTCTTTCCCAAGCTGAACTGTTCCAATCAGCATCTCTGTGGCCTCCTCTGGACTCACTCCAGCAGGTCTGTGTCCCTCCTGCGCTGGGAGCCCAGAGCTGGATGCAGAGATCTTGGTCACAGAAAAGGAGAAATCCGATTTGAGTGTATTAAAAAAAACCAGTCTCTAACTGAAAGTCACCTTTTTGAAAGCAGTCGGTCAGCTGCTTAAATATTTGGTGGGGGAAAAAGCTCTTGTGTTGCACTAAATGTTGTATAATTATTTCCATTTTGTTGGCAGAAGTGACGTTTCTTGTATTTATGATTGTTTGCCATCATCAGAATATCCCAGTTCCAATTTTGGCATCTACTGTCTAGCCCAGTATGGCACTTCCTGATTCTGTTTTAAATAGTATCTATATGTATTTTCAATCTTTGCCTAATTAATCTTGAAAGCGCTCCATAAAGTGTCGTAAACAAGCCAATAAATACAGATAATGACAGATCCAATGTAATAATTATAACATTCAGGAAGATATTGAGGGGACATTTTGAGATTTTAAAAAACAGACAATATAATCTCTTAAACATAAACCCTGCAAGACCTGTGTTGTGCAAAGTGGCTTTCTAAAGGGTTTATAATGTTAAAGGACCCATCTTAATTGGGTCTTGAGAGAAATAATGTGGTCCTGGGAAACTGAGGTCATCCGGGAGGAGCAAATCAGCACATGTAAAAGAGAAAGGGACATTAATCAGAAAACAAAGCAGTCTAATACAAGATTGTATACAAGATCAGAAAAGCGAGCCAGACATAGATTTGATTTAATACTGTAGTTGAACAAATAGTTACGTTGGGAGCACGTTGAAATTCAAGTACTTATGAAGTAGAAATTGCTAAGATTAGGGATGTGAGTACAATTTTAATTCAGACTTTTCAGGTCAACATATTTCAAGGCATGCCAAAAACCATTTTGCTGTTCAGTGTAGCCAGTGCAGGTGTCTTTCTTCATCCTAAAACATCGCCTGAGTTTGTGTTGAATTGTTCAGAAGGGCAGATGGCACCTGCAAATAAAATTTCTCCAAAATATGCTCATGCTTCCCCAGCACAATAATCTCACGTTGGGCTTTTTGAGTGATACCCACTTGAACTCAACCAAACTATTTGGGAATTTAGTGGAGAAGGCTGTTAGGAGACCACCTAATTTCTTTTTGAAGTTGAGAGATTGCTGTGGAAGTATGAGGAAGCCACATTAGTGTTAGACAGCAATTTTGGTTTACCAGCATATTTATTGAAAATGGATGTTTAAGAAAGTTAAAACTATTTCAGATTTGAGTTGTTTTGGCAAACACTTCTATCCTCAGTTATGGGAGAATTTGAGAGAATGTAAAGCATTTTATTGTAAGGAAATATACCAGGAAGATATAAGTGTTAGGAAACAAAAAGCCCAGTAATTTCAGGTAACTCTAAAGCACAGATTTGGTGATATTGGGAGGGAGTGGAACTTTGAAAATTATTTGTTTGTTTCAATCTGCATCATGGGATTTCCTGTCTAATCTAAAATTTTGACTCCTGGCTGTGCTCTTCATCTGTATTAAATTATAATTTAAAGTTCCTAACTTAGGGAGCAGCCTGAGCATGCTTGGCTGGTCTGGAGCATCGTTGGTGCCCTCTGGCAGAGTGGTTTATATTGGGAGGCTCAGTGCTCAGTCCTGTGGCAGTTTCAACAGATAAACACTAGCAAGTCTTGATTGGGCAAGCAAAAAACAATTTAAAATATTTTCTTTATCTTTTTATGTGTTTGCTTCAAAAAAAGGCTGAACCTTGGCAAAACTTATTTAAAAATTCCATCTGAGTGAGAGGAATTTTAGTTCTAGTAATTAATAGTTGGCGAAATGATAGAATGTTGGAAAAGTGGCCTAGGTGAACGTTGGGCTGCCTGAGTTAGAAGACAAGGCCACCTCTCTTTCCTAATCTACACCCTTTTATTTTATACAGATTCTGTATTAAATGTGTTCAGGTAAATTATATTTTAATGCTGTCGGACTTTAATTATTTTTCTTTACGCTACCAAAAAACTACTCAAATTCTAATGTTTTGGAAATATACAGCCATATTAATTTGTTTTGTTTTGTTTTTCCAAGGCATCATGCCTCCTCTGAACAAATATATAGCTTTTCTTAAGACAGTTTGTGTTTCTTTATTTGACCTTTCTAGGAAGAACGCATAGCCTATTCAATACAATACTTTTCTTCAAAGAAAATAATCTTACTTGGAAAAATGCAGTGCCATCATAGCTCTGTAACCTCGCAGTTTTAGCACAGAATATACACAATGCACATTAACTGCTGCGTTGTCTCCAGCAGACTACAGACTGATTTCAGACAGCAGGGAAGAGTATCTGTCTCCCAGAATAAAACAGTTAGATTGCTCTGTGAATTAAATGCTGCTTTGCTGCTTCCAGTATGGATACATGCTGAGACTCAGTGAACATTTCATTTCCTAATATATAATTATCCATTGAAGGTAAATTAAAGACAACTCCTCACATACAAGTATTGTCTCCCTTTAAAAGGAATACAAAAACATCTGGGTAGTTAAGACAATGATTCTTTAAACTTTTGTTTTTCAGGTTCTTCCTTTAAATCAAGCTGTAGCAAAGGAGAAAAAACACTAGAATTCATCCCAATAAATCTTCATCTGCAAAGAATGCATGTGCATAGTCCTCGATTGAAAGGTAAAGAAATTCCCCAAGTATGACTAAGTGTGCTTTGAAACACAGTTTCACTGAAATCTAGAAATCACATCCAAAGTCAAAGCTCTGCAAGGAATTTCCCTGCCTCGTCTTCTGATGCCACAAGTTGTGGACAATTACTGCACATCTTGGAAAACTAGGGGCTGGTTAACTAAATTTCTTCCAAGTTCTTTTCTAAAAACAGATTCCAAGAATGTGCTCATGTTGTTCCTATGACACTTCAAGCAAATAAGTAAATGGAGAATATGTGCTATTTTGGCTCAGTGTTGAGTGAAAATACTGCAAGCTTCCAACATCTCCTGGAAAGGGGGATAACTTTCTCTAACATGGTCTGTGGTTCTTTTTAACACAGAATTCTGTTGTTGCCACTTGCATATGATTTTAGCAGCTTCCTTTACAGATCAAAGATCATATTGATACATATATATGACCAAATGGCACAGTGAATAATTTGTTGATCAATTGAGATCTGATAAATTTGCTGTAACTACAAACACAGAAATTACATTCTGATATGGTTTTTGCCTTATTAATACACTCTGCATCTAAGATTGTAAAACAGGAAATAAAAACAGTGGTAAATTTCCTGTTTTGTACTGTGTGAGTATACATCCACTTCTAAATTGGGACACAGGGGCTTCCAATTATCTGTTAGATACTTGTTGGTTCAATATTTTGTTATTTGTTTTACTAAAAAACTGTGCCTCCAAATATTTCAACAAGATGGGGATTTATAGTGACATAATGTGATAACACAGATTTTAATTTAATGTTTTCAAGTTAATTAATTAACTGAAAAGGATTTTTAGGTTTGTAATGGGGGCCAGAAGCTTAACGTTGTCTTTTCAACAAAACCTCTTTGTGAACAGGACACTGTTCTATTTGCTAAATAAAAAGAGAATTTGAGTGAAATCTGTGACTTACTTAAGCACCCACAACTTTTACAGTACTGGAGTTTTGTTTTGCTTTTTAATGAATTTTCTCCCTTCTTCTCCAAAACCATTTTGCTTTGCACACATCATTAATTGATAATCAAAAAGAGTACAGGAAGAGATAAATGTTAGAATTGTTCTAGTTGTCTTCCAAATTTGGATCTTCAAATTATAAAACTCTGCCTCTGTTAGTTAACTGATGTTCTTCCCTGTGTCTTGTATTAGATATATGCAGGCTAAGCAGTTTGCAGCAATTGCTAATTGATCTGGAATAGGCAGCACTTCGATATGAAGTTGGTCTTTCTCAGCTCATGCTTTGCTTGGCATATATCAAAGGACACCTGGAATATAACCAGGAGAATGATACTGGAAGGGGAAGAATAAAAATTCATGGAGGTGGCATTTAAACAAGCTAATGATCCATGGAGGTGTCATTAGCCCTTACACTATCAGATATCTTAATTTTGGGAATGCAAGATAGGTTTTTATCCCATCTATTGTATATACACATTGGTATGTGGGTTTTTTTGTGTTTGACATGTATAATAATAGGTTTGCTTTTCCTGAACTTTTGTTTGGGTTGTCATTGAGTACTGAAATGGAAGAGAAAGTGTGCTTAAGCTTTCAGTAGGAGTAGCTTTGAGGAAAAACACTGTTTTCCTATGGGTCAATGGTATCCTTATCCATTTGATAAACCCCACATTGTGCTCTGTTCATCATACTAGAGAACTTAAATCTGTATATTGACATAGCTTTGCTTTTGTTTCTGTTTGCAATATGTGCTTGTTTTAAATAGATTTGGTGAACTGAAGTGGTTTTTGTTTTGCATCTGGCCAGTTTAAGACACTGACTGCCTCCTCCTCCTCCTTATTGTCAAGTATCAGTGGAGTCCTAATAGCTGAAGAATATGTATTAGTGATAATCTGTATAAAGACCTAAAAGAATGGGCTATTTAAGAACCTTGAGGCTCACCTTAGGCAAATGAAATTATGTCACTTCTCCTTTTAAGTGGATATTGAAGAGTCACCAACTCATTAGAGCTCAAATCAATTTGAGCAAATGTGTTCTGAGATTCAGCTCAGGAAGTAAGGCATAGTTCATTAACTGTGAATCATTTGTACAGTGCTCATGCTTCTGGGCATATTTATCATCACAATGCAAGTTCTGTTTTAGGAGAGGTCTAGATTTTAATTTACATGGGAAACTTCTTTGAGGAATAAAACAGTTCTCAAAAAACATCCTGTAACGTTTCCTTTAGAAATGCATTTTAAAGATGAGGCATTTGGAACTGCACTTTTGTACCTCCAGTAAGTTCAGGTACAAAACAGGTACTTACTGTAAATGTAAATTTTTAAACTTAGAAAAAATAGTTATGTGGTGTGGGATGTAATTAAATCTTCATCTCCACCCTGAGAATCAATCAGGAGCTCTTTGAAAAATGATGTTTCACCTCCAGTTCTGTAAGCATATATCCACAAAAAGAATTCATCCCCTATGTCATAAGGCACCAGGTATATACAGAAAGAGACAACAGATTGTTTTCTCAGCAAGCATTTCATTAGTATGATTTATTTCCTATTCTGGTAGCTTCTCAACTGACTTTGTGTTTATAAACATATATAAGAAGTGTATATCCTAGAGCAGGGCTCACCAATTCAGCATTAAACACCATTATATCTGAAAGTACAGTAGCATTACATCCGAACAAATTCAAGCTAGAAAAGGAATAGGGATTTTTACTAGCCTAATTGACTTCTCTGGGAATGCAGTGAGTTTGTTGTCATTTGAAATCTTTTAATCAAGATTAGATGCCTAAACAAAGAGATGCCTTCACTCAACCAAGAGACAAGCTTGATGCAGGAATTATTAGCTGTGATTCAGTAGTCTCTATTATTCAGTCAGACTATTCCATCAAAATGGTCTCTTTTGACTCTAAAATGCTTGAACATGACTACAAGTTAAATAATGAAAGGGGCAATAGAGTGGAATACGCAATGGGCCAATTTACTTGTCAGCTTTGTAAACTGCAGAGCTGGAATATTCTTCTACTCAGTGGCACATAATTTACATATAGCCATAAATCAAATGAACTTTTTAAAGTGTGCAGTGGCTGTATAGAAAGATTGATTAGCTCTTGGGCCTTCTTGGGACATGGATTATCAATTATTCCCTGGAAATTATATAGACTTGTCCTTACTTTTTGTGGAATAGATGTCATAGTGTTTCCATGATTTAGGGATAGAAGCATTCAGATGTCTGTGTTCCTCTGTTCCCATTCCAGATGCTCTGTATGATGTTATCACTGTGGGAGCCCCAGCAGCACATTTCCAAGGATTTAAGAATGGTGGTCTCCGGAAACTGCTGAGTAAATTTGAGGCTGAAAGACGAAAGTAAGTATTCTTTCCAGCAGCTGGGAAAATACCATTAAGGTTGCATTAAAATGCTATAAGCTCACTGAATAACAAAACAGTTTATCCTGCTGAATGAATGGAAGATTAAAATCTGGTAGGATTGAACACTGCATTCATAAAACATTCCCCTTTTTTCCCCTGCTTTGATGAAAATTGAAACACGCTCTACTTCTTGTGTTAAGACCAATTTTGAGTAAACACAGGAAATTACCTCAAGCTGTGCTGCAGCGTGTTCAGGTTGGGAGGATTTCTTCATGTAAAGGGTTTTTGTGCATTGGGACTTGTAGTGGAGTCATTATCCCTGGAAGTGCTCAAGAAAAGGCAGGACTCGGCACTCGGTGCTGCGGTTTAGTTGATATGGGGGTTGTTCTGTCAAAGGTTGGACTCGATGATCTTGGAGGTCCTCTGCAACCTTAATGGTTCAAAATTATGATTTTTTTTCCTTGTATTTTAGGAAGCTGGAGGTATATCAGTACTTGAAAACCTGCTGTTCAGAATGAGCGATCTCTTTGGCAATTCTTGTGCTAAGAGGAATGTATCTGTAGACAATTTTTAAATACAGAAATTGTAACTTAAGGTAGCAGCTTTATTTCTGACAGGCCTGGGTGTATGCTAAGGTAGAAGTATTTTTAGTACGCTGTGAAAAAACAAACTACTCTTATTCTTCAGAAAGCCAAAATAAGACTAATCAAAAATAAAGGTTTCAGTTTATTGTGGAGCTCAAATGCTTTGTTCACTGTTGAACATGCGCCAAAGTGTTAGTCACATCTTTTCCTAAGAATTGGATGTATTTGTGTTTGTTGCTGTGGCTGTTCAGATTTTTTCAGTAGTTGTGACTGCTCAGTGCTCCAGCTGATGGTGCCAACTGCAGTGTTACAGCATTCCAAAGGGAAAGCAGGGAGGGAGTGCTCTGATCTAAATTACCATGACAGTCCACAGCAAATTAATTCCATTATAGTCAATGCTCAAAAAAGTTTCATGGATAAAATATCATAGAGAATAAAAGGGAAATTATTCAATTCTTCTGTTGACTTCTAGGTTGAATAGGAGCTGGCATTAATATTAACATCAAAAAAACCCAGCAGATCTAGTTGCTTTGAAAGCTGTATTATTGAGGGGGTCTTGCTTGCCCTACACAGTATAAAAACCCTGTTAAATCTTCAAAAAGCTTTCATTTCCCTGACCACCTCTGATGCTGAAACCTGCCAATGAAACGCGTACATCATGTTGATCACATAAGATGCATCGAGAAACTCGGTGTTAATATTCTGCTGTCAGCAAACTGGTATGGGCAGCCTCATCCCCATCATATGAGGGCCTACAAAGTACATGTTTTCTGTTGAAGAAAATGTCTGAAGACACTTCTTAAAGTATCTTCTCCTTTACTATCTGTTTAATGCAGTTGCAATAGTGATTTGTGGGTTTTTATCATAAAAATTTATAACTGAAGCCGCTAGATATAAATAATATAATAGACATAATCCTTTAAAGTTATATGATATAAAGTAGCATTACAGTTCTCACAGTGCTCACCTTTCAGAAAATGAACCATTTCTTACTACATTCTCAATCTTATAATGGACAAATTTATTTCACTCTGGCGACAACAGTGCTACTTTGCATGCACCTGTTTATTTTGCTGGATAAAGGTGTTTTGAGGACACCTTGTGTCCCCCGGGGCACCTTCTGCAATTTGAATTTCCTGTTTTATGATGGGGCTAGATTTTCTGAAGATTTTGTTGAAGGAAGAAGTGACACCTTGCGATATCAGTCAGAATACAGAACGAACAGGAAAAATGCAGATTCAGCAGCCGTTTTCTCTAGGCTAACTGAGCTGAAGACCTAATGCAGGACGTGGGAAGAGACTAGTTCTCAGCCAATCCTAGCAGCTGTCAAGATGTGACAGAATTGCCTTGCGTGTTTTTGACCTTCAGTCTGATTATTAGAGCAGTTTATCAAAATATTCAACAGTGTCAGCATATTGCAATATATTTCTTGCGCAGTCTTAGACTTGTGGAATTTGCAGACAAAGAGAAACAGTTATCTGGTAGCATTTGCAGTTGCAAAACAAAAACAAGACTGAGACATATGTTTTGTGAAAGTTTATCAAGCAGAAGAATGTGGAAAATGTGTATGTGAAGATAGTTCTGGCGTCTTTTCTATTACACAGAATATCAATCTGTGCAGACACAAAGGGAAAGTCCTGTATAATAATATTTACAAAAATGCAGTGGCTTTGCAATTCTTCTCTAATTTATTACCATCAGGAATGTCATATCCAATTTTTATAAAAGGCACATTATATAAAAAAAATAGGACCTGAAATGAGAGCAAGAAAGGCTTTTCTTTTAAGTGAAAAGTTTCTGGTATGTGATCTGAAGAATGTCCATAAAGCAAGTTTAGGACTGAAATGACCGCTGACAGTCATGTGGTTATGGTTAATGATGGCGCCAATATATGGAAATGGTCAAGTGTGGTTTTATATGCTTAGTGAAAGCTTTCAAACTTTTCCCAGAAAGCATTATAATACAGTTTTCAAAAGGTACCTGAGTCATAATTTACATATGAGAGGTATGTTTTCATTATGCTGCTGCTATTCTGCACTGGACCTACCCATGCGGCCTTTACCCTAATGCAGAAGTTTCATGCAGTTTGTGCCTTAGGACACCTGTGAAAAGTTTCTCTTCTGCCTAACAGTGCTTACATACCAGAGCTGCATGCAGCACTAAGCTTTAAAAGTAGCTGCAGAGGAGGGAATGTCGCTTACTTGTGAGTGGGAATATCTGTTTGTGAAGGCTAAGGCCAGAGAAAACCTCAGCTAGTCATACATGCAGCAGTGTGAACACAACAGTTAGAAACTTCAAACGTGTTTGTGGAGAATATTGTTAATAAATGGTTAAGTGAGAAAAATCATCCTGACATTATGCCGCTGGTTAAGCTTGATAGGGAGGACAGCAGGCTCTGATTCAGTGACTGCTGACAGGCAAGAATGCCGGATGGCCTTGCTGCAACATGAGGAGAGGGAGTTGAGATTAGTCCTGAATATCTGCAGAATGTATCAAAAGAATAAGCACAAGGATGTAGAAGTAGGTGTAGTTGCTGATATGTAACTAACCAATCCTGAGCTCAACTTTTGCAATATGTATGAAGCTTATTAAGAACTGTATTTAACCCGCCGTATGTGATCAATAAATCGGACTTGGATGAACCAATTGGTGTCTGGGTCTCCTTCCTCCGACACGTGTTGTTTCTGAAAAATAATTACACATTCTTCTAGGGGGATTGAGAAAGTTGCTCTCAAATTATGAGAGGAACTAAATATTTGAAGTTGTGTCGTGCTTTCTAGGGTTCTGAAAATGTTTAAATTGTCCAAATAATTACCAGTCTGGTAGTGCACTTCATTCTGAAGAGTCATTCTCTCTTCACTAATTCCTTTACTTAAAAGCTATTATTTACTTAATTGCAATGAGAACTGCCCACACCTTTGGTGTCACTGCCCTCTTTCTTACAAGTGGTGTCTGTAGCTTTTCTGCTGCAATATTCAGTGAAGCCTAGAGCTGTGGGAGATCAGTGAAAACTATCTAGGATTTAAAGACTGAGGGAAATCCCAGAAAGGAGTGAACTTGATAACAGCATTAGCCAGATTCAGCCTGCAAAAAGGACTTTTTGATAAAGGGAGGGAAAAGCCTGATGGGGAATTAGAGAAGTGTCAAGACTTTTAAGACTATGTCTTCACTGCAATTAACATAGACTATTGCTCTTTGTCCCTGCCCTATCCACTGAGCCTGCTGCTTGAGGGTTCCAGTGGATGTAGTGCCAGATCTGACTCTGGAAGTCATCTCACTAACAGGCTCTCCACCTCAAAGGCAGAACTGTGGCAGTTTCTTGATTACTCAGAGGGACAGAGGTTTGCTTGTTTTTCCTAATTCATTAGGAGGGACAGTTTATATTATTCACTTTGCTGAAATACTCAGAATTATGACTTCTACTAGACATGGGTCTAGTAGACATGAGTAGCTCATGTAAGTTGGAGATGCGTCGCAATTTAGATGTGGCTGGTAGTAATGGCAGCTATATGCCATTAATCCTGATTGCTTCTACAAAGAATTGTATCTAGGAATGAAGACATTGGTGAAAGACAGAAAAATAGAATGGATATTGGGGAATAGAAAATTAGAATTGGGTATTGAGAGTATACCTCAGCAAAATATGTAAGCAAGAGCCTTCATTTTAAAACTGCTTGAAGCTATCCTTATTTGCCAGAATCATAGAAAATGCTGAATTGGAAGGGACTGATCAAGATTTAGTTTCTAATTTGTAGAAAACTAAAGAGAAGGAACTAGAATTCACTCAATAAAAGGCACAAAGGGGAACTGGAGGTAGGGAAGAGATCTGGACAAAGACTGAAATGAAAGCGAATGCGTAAAGTTCAGAGGATTGAACAAGTGTCAGTATTTGGTCTTGGTATGCCAAATTAAGAAAGAAAGAAAGTGGTGAAATGGCTGAAGGGACTGAAATACTTCAGACAAAAAGGAGAGAAGGGAGATACAAACAGTACCAGCTGGGAGTAGCATGTACATTCCTCTGGCATTGGTGATGTGCCAGGAGGGGCTTGGGTTCTTTTTTTCCTGTTTTAATCTGAAGCTGCAGAAGATTTTGGTTAGTTTCTCTGAAAGACTAAACCAGGGCTTTATAAAAGGAAGGGTTACGTACCAGAGGTTCAGGTGAGGAGCTGTGGGCTGCAGGCAAGAGCCAGTGGGTGTGTGCATGCTGTCTGAAGTGGTGTTTGAGAACAGTGGTGTAAGAGGATATTGCATAATTTGTAGGGAGGAAAAGAAGAAAGAGGGATAGGAGAAGTCCTGCAAAATAATTGCAGTAGTTTGAACAGTGGACAGTAGGAAGTTTGCAGTGTGCATTTGTGTGGTTTTGAAGTAATTCACTTCCGCACCCATTGCTGGGTCTCTTCTTGCAAATCAGATGCCTGTTCTTTATTGGAGATAACTCTGTTTATCGTCTCTTCCTGGAAATCATTGAGGCCAATCAAAACACAGTGTGGGCCACTGATCAATTCAACATTAATGGCCCACTTGGAAAGACTTGGTGAGGCAGTCAATTCTCTTTTGGGGAGCTCAGTTGGAAGAATAAGGAGCCTTATGCTCTTTGATATTATTACCTGACTTTGTCAAATATTTTCTGTCTCTAGAATTACAGTGTTTAAAAGAAACACATAAAAACATGGGGGTTTATGTTCAGATCACCCACTCAAAGGAATTTTGCACTGTATTACTTGGAGCATGTGGTGGTGGGCTGTTTCATGTCGTTTATGCTTTTACTGTTCAAGGAAAGGTTTGTTTTTACCCTTAAATGCAGGATCAGTGGTGTCTGTGAAGTTCAGGCATCTGGCTTTTTTTTTTTTTTGCAAAAGTAGTGGTAAGATTTTTAGCACCATAAGCATTGCTGTTAATGGCAGAAATGAATTTGACATGATGTGACTCTCTGTTATCACAGCACTGGATACCAGTGTATTTACTATTCACCTGAAAACACAGCCAAGGCAAAAGAAGTTCTCAGCAACATCAGTCATCTGCAGCCTCTCATATCAAGCCATGCAGACCTGCTGCTCAGTTCTGCAAGCCAGCGTTCTCCAGACAGCTTGAAGAACTCTTTAAAGATGCTTTCAGAAAAAGTAAGATTCAAATCCTCACTGCAATGGAAAATGGAGTAACCAAGTCTCTCTAACTGCTGGGGAGGAAGGGGGGGGGGGGGGTTTCTGCATCATTTGACTTTCACAGCATCAGGAAATGTTAAATAAACTCAGCTAAAATAAGCATCAAAATGTTGTTATTAGAAAAATAATGTTATTTAGCATTTCTGTAGGCCTTCCGTATAGAAAATTAATGAAATCTATAAAGATTGCTTTATTAAAAAGTGTAATTAATTTAATTTCATGTAGCTTCTTCATCCTCTAGTGGCTACATACTGGAGTTTATGAAAATATCAACAATTATAAATAATTTTGTAGTATGAGAAGTCTTTTTTTTTCATTCTCTTTCTATTATATTTCAAGCTGCTGGTTATGGGAGGTAGTTCAAGCCAGGTTGGTGTATAAGGTTTAGAATAACAGCATGATCAGAAATGGTGATGCAGCCTGGAAGGAGAAGCTGGGAAATTTGCTCTAGGAGATCTCAAAGTTTATTTCTCTTTTTCCTATTATATCTGTCTGTAGCTGTAACCTCTTCCTCATTTTAGTTCCTTTGGTTCTAAATTAGAGAAGATAATGTTCGCCGCTGGTCTCACAGACTGATAATGGAGATTAGCTGAAGCCTGTAGTGCTTCCCAGCATATGTTACCCTATAAAAATATGAGCCCTTATATGAATAACAATATGAACCCTGTGACCCGAGAGCTTGTGAAGAGTTTCCCATTTCTCCACGGGCCATCCCTTCAGCAGTATGATCCCAGTATGGCTCAATAACACGATCAGTAACCATTTCCATGCATCTTCAGCTATTGGGAAGTGACAGCCCTGTTGGTCTGTTGAGCACCATTACCCCAGCAGCTCCTCGTGCCATAGGAGGGTTTCAAATATTGATATTGAGCTTGGCCACTTGCTGGGAAGGCATTCCAGAAGAGCACTAGGGAGAGGAACATCGCTCTCAGCGGCAGATGTGTGAATCCACACTCGCTCTGAGAATGTGGAGTCGCTCTGAGCGTCAGGGGTGATGGAAGAAGGCAGAATTCAGCCTGGAAATGAAACAGAGGAATTTAAGGAGGGGGACTGTAGTGATTATGGTGTACCTCTGGATGCAGGAGGGCATTTTTAGCTGTGCATAGAAGAGTGAAGCTGCTCTGTTAGAGGTTAGTTCAAAGAAATCTGTATGCACAGGCAAAGCCAATCAGGCAAAGAAGGGTTTGTTCTGAAGATCCAAGGGGTGGTTGCTGAGCAATGTGCATTTTCTCTGCCATTGGCCTCTGGACAGGAGGAGGGGATGATTTCAGAGGCAGGAGCCATGGTACTAAAGTACTGCTTGAACCATGGCTCGCTAGAGACTCTGGCTATAAAAAGGGGACAAAAAAGACAATTCATTCAGTTTGCTAAAGCCTTAGGTATTTTACATTTATAGCTGGTGGCTTAGTTGAGTGTGTTCATATCAGCTTTTCAGGACCAGGATTAAATTGCTGTTAGTGCATGAGCTCAGGTTCCCAGAAGAAGGAGTCTCACCCCATGTACTCCTTGGATGTCTGTCTAGCCTCCACCTTTTGCTTGGAAGAGACAAATCCAGTTGTCTGAACAACTGCAGCAGGAGTGGTTCAATACCTGCTTCCCTGTCTATTACCAAATGCACTCCTAGGAAAAGGTGGACAATAGAGAAATAGGGTGGATTGCTGAGGAAGCAAGTGTGCTGGGACAGCTGCTTGCAAAGAGGGGAGGAGAGATGGGGAAGAGAGACCAAGAAACAGCTTCAGGAAAGAGAAATACAATTTCAAAGCCCTAAACTCAGTGAACCCACACAATACTGAAATTAGATCCCTCATGGTTAATTCAAAGCCTTATATTGCTGTCTTGAAATATTCTGTCTGTATAGTCTGGTACAGTACTGGAGAACCAAGACTACCAGAGTGTTCCTGCTTGCATTTAACACAGAGTAGCACATGCTCTGCTGAGTATAATGACATGATATCTGCTTGTGCTCCTGAGGCATATGTAGTGCTTTGCTATTCCATCTTTCCTGCACTTTTTGTATGTAAAAAATAAATGCTCTGATGTTTTAACTGGATAGATATTTAGAAAGTAACATCTGTTTGAAGCCATAAAAATTATTTGCCTGGTGATTAAATTCTGCAAGTTTATTAAAAAACATATCACTTGGTATATATAAGAATTCTTTCTATAATTATTAGGTAGCAGTGAGTAAATCTGAATTATCAATAATGTGAATTACATTAAAGTGTTCATGTTGGAAATGGAAGGACTGGCTGCATGGATTGAAAGTGGAAAATTAAATCAAATAATTCCACTGCTGCTTCTTAAAAGGAGCTTATTTTCTCCTGTTAAGCATCTCCATATATAATTTACAGTTTCCTGTAGTGTTTTCCTGAGACTAACCTTTTATCATCCCTTTTTGTTAGTTGATTAAGGAAGCCTTTAGCTATCGACAAGTGTATCAGCATTTGCAGCTTGCAGCAGGCTTGATAAATTAACTTTCCAGCTATGCCTATCTTTGTTTGCAGAAATACTCTTTAGTAGAGTATCTGAAAGAATTTGCAGAGTTTTTATTTCTTTGTATAGACTGGTTTTGTGATTTCAGTGCAGTTTCATAAATAGTGATGTTCTGCAAATTTAGCTGTACTGAGCTGTTAGAAAGTGAAGTTAAAACATAGACTGCTGTAAAACCAATGGGATCTCTGAATGGAATTTAATTACAGAATTATTTGAGTTGCTGCATGAAAAATGGAGTCGCACTTCTGTACTGATTTTCTTTTAAAAACTAAATTTCCCTATAAAATATTTCTATTCAATTATATTACTTAAACTTTGCAGTCCTAGTGGGCATTATTTACATCAAGCTATCCAATTCTCCTAATTTTTTGAAATGTAAAGTTTTTTTGAGCGTTATTCTGAACCAGAAACGTGAAATTTTCTCAAACAGACATTGTGGGGAAGGTAGATATTAAACCTCAGCAAAACCATGATATTGCTGTTTTTAAGGGTAGACAAGTAATGGAGTTTCAACTCTCTTGCTATGGAACTGTAGAAGTGTTGAAGAGGAGCTTTGCTGTTACCACACAACCCCTCAAATCTCATTGTGCCATGGTAAGGCAAAGAATGGTGGGGTGTGATAGCACTATTGCCCAGAGACTAAGTCATTCTCCAGGCGTGCACCATCTGGGTTGGAAATGTAGAAAACTGCAATTGTCCTGCAGAGCAATTCAGGACAACGAGGAGACAGTCCTGAGAAAACTGTTAAAAAATGGCCTTTCCCTCAGGCACCAAGTTGGTAATAAGGAGAAGGAATGGGTCTGGTAATATCGCCAGGGAGATGAGTAGCGTTGCCAAGTCTAAAGAATCCCAAGTCAGGTCTGATTTTGGTTTTAAAAAATCAATAATTTTTCTTAGATGTGCCTGCAGTTCTTATTTTTAGAACTGTAGAGATTTATTTGGAGTAAAATTTTCAGCCCGTCCATGTGAAACAATTCAGAAAGCATTTTTTTGGTAAACATAATGAAAATGGGAAAGGCAGAAACTTCTCATTTAAGTACCTCACCTAGCAGCTGGAGCCTTAAGAAAACCATTAATTTTTTAGAGCCTTTCTGTCTTAAATATCTGTAAACTTTTGAGAGGGTCTTGAGACAGGAAGGCAAGAAAAAGAAGTTGAGTAGGAGTGGGTGCAAAAGAGGAACAGGTAGTATGAAGAAAGGGATAGGATAAGAAATGCAGAAACTGGGAGAAAAGACTTCCAGGAATCTTCTCAGGAGTTCCAGGGAGGTGCTGGCACTTGGCACTTGTTTGTTTTGGGGTTTTTTTGGCTACTTTTCCCTCCAGTTTTTGCATAAGCAGCACATAAGGGCTGAAGAGAGCTTGGCTGGGCAGCCCTCATTTTTGGCATTTCCTGCTGGTTGAGGCTGGATCCTCTGACTCTTATCTACATACCTTCCCACATCCCTGTTTAATTAAGATTGTCTGCACAAAGGCATACTTTCCTTGTTGAGGTGGAAGGGAGATGAATAATGCAGGGAGGTTGAAGGATTTAAAAAATACGGTAAAATGCCAGCTGTAACAGTCAACATAGAAAAATGATGCAGAGATTGAATAGCATCTTCAGAAGACCCGAGAAGACAACTTCAGAGTTTCCTTTCTTTAAAATATACAAAAAAATCAAGCTTGAAATCAGGTGTCACCTACCATGATATCTGGGTTGACACCTACCAGTAGTAAAATTTATCTGTGGAAATACTGCTTTTGCAGATACTGCTATTTCAGCATTGTAGAGTGGTGGGTTTTATTTAGAGAGATTATTGAACTGGTTAATTGTGTTTTATCTTACACTTATTCAGAAATCATTGTGCTGTGGTTGGTTACTCTTGGAAGTGGTTCTTGTTGAGGCTTGCCTCTGAGGTGAAATTTGGAATTCAAATAAAATGTGAAAAGATTGTGATCTCTGACAGATAATGTGCTCCTGTGTTAATGCTTAGAACACTGGGATTGTAGAATGTGATCTCTAAAACTCTTGAAATTTTCCTCATTATTTGTTGGCCTACTTTGTTTTCTGCCTCCCAGGCAGGCCTGAAACAAATAGCCGCTCTGCCTAAGGATAATTCAGTGTTACACAGCTTTGCTGCCATACCACATTCTTTGCTCTAACCTTTCCATTGGTTTGGTTTTTTCCCTAGACGGAGTTATTTGTGCACACGTTCAAGGACCAGCTGGTGAGAAGTGCCCTTCTAGCGCTGTACACGGCCCGGCCTGGCTGTGTGCTCAAGAAACCAGCTGTGCCCAGGAGCAGTGCAGAGGAAGGGGCTGATGCACAGCACCAGGACCATCCTGCTCACGTCAAAAGGCAGGACTCCATACCCCATCATTCTGAGTATGATGAGGAGGAGTGGGTAAGCGGACAGAAACCCTTGGCCAGTGAAACCCTACAAATTAGCATAAGCCACCTCAAGCCCTCAGTGTCCTTGTCACATGCTGTTGCAGGGGGCAAAGGGGTGCAAAACTGTAAAATTGTGCTTCTCAGATGCATCGCAGATATGCAGATTTTGAAGCTAAATTGCAAGGCTTTGCCTAAGTACAGTGTGCTGCTCTGAGACTGCCTAGTTGTGCATAGAACAGTGAAGGTGTTGAGTGTATTCTTGCCCAGACACAAGAATAGTCTTTGTTCTTACTTGGGTTGGTTTTGCTAGTTGGGCAGATTTAAGGACTGGAACAGTATATGCTGTTCACAGGGAAATGGTTTTTTTCTTCCCCACCCCCTGCAACACCCCTCTCCAGCCCTCAGGCTGTAATCATTTTAAATACACTGAATTAACCCTCAGCCCATTGCCCCTAGACTCTGTTCTTAGAAACTGTCTGAGGTTCTGTAAAAGAATTAAATACAGTGTTTGGATTTTAACATTCTTAGCATATCTTTCAAAGATATGTATTATTTATATGGCTGAAATGTTATAAATCAATTATTTTGGTGGATGTCTTCTTTAATAGGTCTGTTACTTTATTTCATACGTACTCAAGCTATTTTTATTCAGTCCAGGCTCATGCTTTGAGTTCATCACTGTATTCTCATAGACGTAAAGGATGTCAGCATATTCATCTCTATTGTAAATAATTAATAACTTGTGTGAGCTATGGTATTCCACCTAACCTGTAATTTTTTCCACACCAAAAATAAAGGAAGAAGAATATATTTCTTCTAGAAGAAAGGCAATTATTTCCAGCCCCATGCATTAAGTATTCGTGAGATTTAAACAATAAATAACTCATTATTTCATTTGTCCTCCAGTTTTAGAGCCTTTAATTCACTTTTTCTTGTTTTCTCAACAACCTGAGGGGCTGGAATGGTGCTCTTTGCTTGAACTAAAGCCAAAATGTTTGTTTTTAGCTGTTGAAACATTTAGAGATATAAATAACACAATAGTTTTTGTAAAAGAGATAAATTTTGCACTGGAAAAAGTGGCATTTGTGAAAGCTGCATTTTAATTTAGTACTGCAGTTCAGCATCTCTGAAGAGAAGATAGCTTTGCTGTAATTCATAACTAAAAGCCGCCAGGTGCTTGGTCCTCACCTATTAAACTGCATAAGTGGGTCATTTTAAACAGCATTCGTTTTTTTCTGCTGAATTAGTAATCTTGATTCAAATTAAATGTATCTTTCACTGTTTTCTGAATTGAGCTGAGTCAGAGTCATTGTCAAACTTGAGACAGTATAAATTTTGGAGAAATTTTGTGATTTTTTCTGGATTTGAATGGTTAAACTTTTCAGTTATTTCTGTCAGTAGAGGTGATATGAGTTTTAATAATCAAATTGTGATTAGCACGATGGAAAGAGAAAGAATAAAGGCATGTAAAATTTGAAAAAACACTTAATCCACTGTGAAACACAACTATAAAGGGAAAAACTTTAATATATGTTGCTTTGTATGCACAATGCTCTATCCTCCTTTGCTGTTGTAGGTTTTTTCCTCACTATTATCAGTACTAAGTGTTATAAGTACTATTATAAGTACTAGTGTTACATTTTGCAGTTGGAACTTTAGTTTTGCCTGAAATCTACATCCTTAAACAACTCTTTAAGCTGACCCTTGAAGCAGCCCACGAGGGTGTTAATCTCTGAGCAGAGCTCAAAAAGGCCTTAAGGAATTATCTGAATATCCACTGAAATGAAGGCGACACAGCATCTTCAGAGTGCTTGGAGGTGCAGATGCTGTGCCATACATGGCACAAGCAAAGCACACAGCTGAAGTGGTGTGTATGGAGGGACAAGAAGTGACTGAGGAGCTCTGTGGTGAATTCGGAAAGGCTGAGAATCCTTTAAAAACAGAAACAGCCTCTGGGACTCCACTGGCTGGCAGTGTTTAGAAGGAAGACATCCAGTCAGGTGCAGTGACAGAAAGGAGTGTCCATTCCTGCTCTCTGAAATGAGGAAGGTGTCTTAGTTTTTAATGATACTTTCTGATCAGATGGAACTTAATTACAATTTTTTCAGTTGGATGAATGAAAGAGAATTATTTTACAGGCTCATTTTTAATTGTCCTAGGAGAGGTGCCCAGCTTTCACTGATGCCAAGGCCTGCCTTTCCATCTTTTCATCTGCTTAAGAAGATGAAAGGTCAGTGCTAGGCTACAGGAAAATATTCTGGAAGTAGTAAAAGATGACAATAAGAAGTGACGAAGTGAAGGGAGACGGCCCATCTTAATTGATCAGCATCGAACTCCAATTTATTGATCCAACATGCACATTTTTATAACCGTGTTAATTAAGTTCATACATATTGCAAAACCCGAGCTCATCATTGGCTACAGATTACACAGCAACCCCTCCTCTTGTTTTCAATACCTGTGGTTTGTTATTGAGACCAAAACTTGTGTTTCTCATCCTGTTATTAACTGTTCTCAAGGCCTCCATGTTTGTCACTGCTTTCCCATCACTACCCAAGGACAAGGTATTTACTTGTTATTAAAAACAAGCCTGAGAACTTTGCTGTTTACAGCTGCCTTTTACTTTTCAATCAGCTGTATATTTTCATGGCCTTTTTTCCTTCAAGCCATGTCTGAGCAAAATTCTCCAACAAAGAAACGGATTAATTTCTTCTCATGGAGAATCATAGAAGCCACTTGATTTTCAGTGATGGGAAACTGCAGTTTTACTTGAAAATTGTTCCTGCCAAACTGCAGAATTTCAACAGCCTTCTTAGATAAATGTGACTGCCTTTGGTGCAGACAGAATAACATCTCAATGAATGATAAATAGATGCCTCTACATTTTCTATCTGCCCACAATCCCAGGAGCCTCCTGTGTGGAGAAAAGGGGCTGTGAAACAGGCCCTTGCTCCCTCTCAGTTGCTTGTATATAAAAAAGCCAGATACATGATAATAAGAGTGAGCTTTCTGTCAACAGATGTTTATGAATTTTGCTTCTAAACCCTCAGGGAACGTTTGTGGGAATATTGTATAGAAATCATCTCAATGCTGGGTTAATAGTTGGTTTGAAAAAAGTGCTCTTTCCAATGTGAAACAAGGGCTCATATTTGTGTTGCTTGTGCAATAACTCCAGATGCTCTTTAAGAGCTTAATGCTTTTTTTGTGCAGGAATTAAGTTCCCCCATCACACAAAAGAAAAGGGAAATTAGATTGCTCCAACTTCTCTGAGCAACCTCACTTGCATATTCCTCAGCAACTTCAGTGACTGAAAGCTCTGAAGCTCCCTTATACTCTGGAGGATTCTTCATAGAATCCTTCTCCCCAGAATTATGCTTGTGGGCGGTAAAAATCAGTAGTTTCACACATATTGTAAATGTTTTTTCAGGATTGCTTGAAGTGCATAGAGGAGGAAACTTTGGAAGGAATCTATACCTGCCCTCAGTCTTTTGTGTCCTCAGGAGGAGGGAGCAGGGCATAAGATAAGATCCCTCTAGTCAGGCTGAAGCGAGGCATATAGTTGAAAAGCGACATTAGATTTAAATGTTTGCCTTAGCAGTGGCTCTAGATTTGCCTCCACTCAAAATCCAAGGGTTGCCATTTAAATGGAACTATGCTATTTCTCTGAGTTCTCAGTTTTCTTTAACCTTCTCTCTTGGTATTTTTGCAACTTCATTTTTCTGCCTGAAGACCTGACAAATACATAATGCTTCTGGCTCTGTAAAATACAAAACAAAGCAGTGATGTTAAATTCCCATTTTTAACCCTCAAGCAAACTCTGGTTGCTCTGCAATACTTTCAGAATGACTCAGCATTGAAACATATACTTGGAGAGGGAAGGGTGGTTTCTGTGGGTTTGTTATGGTTTGGTTTTAGTCTGATTGCTTGTCTTGTGAACAGCCTCATTACTTGTATGGCTTGGTTTCTTCCTTCTTATTCAGTGCTGCAAAAGTAGGTGCAAAAGCTTTGATTTCTGCAGCATCCAGCACCTGAAGGACCCTCCCTATATCTCTGATCCATAACAGCTCTTTCTTATGCTCCACATGATTTCTTTTCCTCTCTGCTTGTACAGAACTTTTTGTACCTCTCTATTACTTCCCTAATTCTCCTATTGTAAACTCAGTTAAGTGTGACGGTTGCAGTTTGTGTGAGAGGTGAGGAACAAAACTGAAATTGTGTTAGCTAATAAATATGCCATGACAGCAAGTTTCTCATTTTAGTCCTTGAATTAACATTTTCTTCAGCAGAGTAACTGATGTGATAAAATACAGGATATGTTAAATTATCAAAAAGAGGTTATTAAACACTGTGACAAAACTGGCCCACACAAGGTTTCATTTGTCAAGCTTTGAGTGTGTCTGTACTCTTAAGGTATCATTTAAATAGACAAGCTGCTCAGTTCCTTGCTATTAGACCTGAAACTTTGTCTGCATTATGTCAAGTTTGAAGCGCTTGTGCACAGTGTCTAAAACCATAAAAGTTTGGGTTCATTTACGCTGCAAGAGAATCTCCATGAAAAAGGCTCAGGTTGGTAATAGGCTGAAGGATGAGAGGAGCAGTCGTATGCTAACATCATGAATAACTTACTATTGTCCCTTTTTGGTTTTTTTTCTGCAGTAACATGCAGTGATAATTCTGGTCTTTTCAGGACAGGGTCTGGGCCAACGTGGCAAAGAGTTTGAACTGCCTTATTGCCATAGTGGACAGGCTGCTTGAAAAGGACAACATCAGCAACATCAAAGAGGGTGAAAATGAGCCTTCAGCAGAAGATTGCAAGGTGTTGCATACAGGCGGTAAGCAACCTCCCCTAATTTTTTTTTTTTTAGTCATTGACAAGAGTAAAGAAAAATTTGCACAGCTACAGAAAAGTCATCTAGAGAAGACTCCATAGTATCTTTGATGAGAGTGCTAATGGCAAGGTTTACACATTTGTGGGAGGTTATTTATCAAAGTACAGCTTTAATGTGTGCTCAGACTGCTTGCCATGTGCAGTTGTTTGTGCTAGAGTGTAAACCTTTTGAAACTACAGTCTTTTCTTTTTGTAGGCTGATGTAATTTAATTTACTCTAGATTTTACTTGCGTGTAGTATTTTGAGGAAAAAAAAAATTGGACTGTGTCTTACCCCATAGAAAATTTGTAAGGAAAGGTGAACATTCTGAATCAGTGTCATTCTCCTGCAAATGCTTCTGCTTTTCTGAGGTGATATACTGATTTTTATTTTCTGATTTGATAAAATTCATGTTTACCTGGATATACCTGTCAGCCTGTGTCAAAAGGTCAAATGGAATAATTCAGTGGGATGATGTAAAGAAAATTTTGTGACAAGGGTCCTTGTCACCTTCTGATCTTCTCCTTCTCATCTTCTGATCTTCTTCTGATCTTCTCCTATGATTCATGTTTGCATTCTTGATGCATAGATTATATCTGCTTAATAAGTCTAATGGGATTTTCTAGTCTGAAAGTGTGTTGCAATAAATGAAACAGATCCTTAGTGATGGTGGTAGTAGTCCTAATGGAAGGACATCAGAGCCAACCTTTGTGCCACTCTTTGGCTAAATAAATCAACTCCCCATACAAAACAACAAACCAACACAACTGCTTTATTTTGTACAGTTTTGTATAGTTTCAATTTTCTTTTTTTTCATTGTGCATTTTATCCTGTGTCTTCCCTTACATGTTCTCCACGGAATTTAATTACATCATTTTATATAAAGACTTTTAAAGTTATCAGTACTCACTTGTAATTTATTTCTTACACAACAAGAATTAAAATCACTTTTAAAGTTTTATGTCATTTGTGTAGTACTGGTGAGATCTGTGAATTCTGGTTGTAGTATTGATTTTTAATGCAGCTGTAACATCTGCATTTTACCAGTGTGAGAGGTTTATGCTGGAGTCCTGGCATCCTTGTTTTCAGTGCAAGATGTGTTGGACTTGATTTTGTGTGATTTGTTCAGAGAGCAGCTTATTCCTTATCTGTTTGGTTCTCTAAGTTTCTGTCTACCAGGCATGTAATGTTAGACAGGAGGGTGATATAATCTCTGCTCTCTAGTGAAGGCTTGCAGGTGAAAAATATCAACACAGCTTTCTACACCTTTCCCGCCTTCCTCAGAGAAAGTACAAATATTCAACAGCTAGGTAGGTGTAGTTTTGAACTTGGGAGAATCCTTAGATGGTGGGCCTTTTACAGACTTTTACAGACTTTTCCCTAATTTCCTTCACTCTCTTCAACCCCCTGAGTATCTCCTCTGCTATACGCCGTGTTATGGATTTAACCAGCACAGGCAAATGAAATATTGGTTACAACTTTTAGGTCACAAGCCAAAAACAAAAAAGGAAAAAGCAAAGTTGCATCATTTAAAGTACTGTAATAAGGCAGCCATCAAGTCATCAAGTAGAATGAAAGGTAGCTCTTGCTTAGCAATAATGATAATAGTGATGGTTAGAAAATTTAGATGAGCTTCATCCAGCTGAGAGGTTGTCTTCTGGAGCTGGTGGGCCAAAGACACAAAAAATATCCAACTGCTATGATGCTGGAATAAATCCTTGCTTTTTTCTTCATTTCAGAGCCATCCCTATTTCTCTTGAATAAGTACAGGTGTCCTTCAGTGAGAGCAGTGCTTTTGTTGAGCTGTCCTGAAAGTTCTCTAACACTCCCTCGCATGAGAGCTGCAGAGATCTGTGGGGCAAACTGCTGTGTTTTCATGTCCTTTTTGAGTAAGACATCGTTTTAGGAATGCCTTGGACAGTTTATAGGACTTTCAAGGTCACATAGAGATGGAGACGTTTTAAAATTGCTTTCTTTTATAGGACTAACTTGAAAGATGGAGCTTTCCGAAGAGCTTTCCAGGTGTGTGCCAAAGTTGGTTCCCTAATGATTTTCAAAACTTTGGGGCCAGAATTTTTCATGCTTGACTTCTCTATGAGAGTGTGGGTGTAGATGTTTGTTTTTCTCTGCATCTCCCTCTCTGAAATTTAACGTGAAACCCTAAGGCTGCACTGTGAAGCAACTACACAGAGGTTGAGATTCCACGTTTACAGTTACAAATTTGGCTTTAATTCTGCTTCATTTTAAACTTGAAGCCTGATTATGAGTTCACAGCATTTTCCTAGATACAAAATCACACTGTGTACGCCCATAGATACATTTCTAAAATAACAGACTTTTGCACTACTTAAAATTCACAAACGTGACATAAATGAAAAGCTTGCCACATCTTGCTTATATATTATACATAATTTGAGCATATTTGAGCATAATGTATTTCATTAATACTGCAAATATATGGCACAGGTTGATCTTTAAGTCTGAAACTGCTTTAGTTGATACTCAGAGAAATTGGGCTGCTTTTGTAAGAAAAAGAATGCAGAGTTTTGAACAAAATAATAACAAATAAGCCTTGAAGTATGAGATTAAATTTTTGCTTATTTAGTGAACCTGACTGGTTTTTTGTAGCATATAGCAATGAAAGACCTTTCAAAAAATGCACATCTGTTCATTTTAGATGATAGAAAATATTATGACAATATTTTGATGCAATAGCATTTTCATATAAATTTAGATATTGTTGTAACATATATTCAGAGTTTCCTAAAGTAGGTTGATATTTGCAGTCTCAGTGACTATGGCATTGTGTGGTCTTACTCTCTTTTTTCAAACATGTTTATATTTGTTGTTTGGAATCTTTGTAATTGGAGATACTGGAGCACTTTTTTTTGCTGTACTCTGCCTTTCAATGTGAATTATACCTTCCTTAGCCTTAACTTTTCATGCAGTCTGACCTTTGAGTGTATTCTAAAGACTGAATTTGAGTTACAGTTACCAAGGTAACATGCTATGGTTTCATCAGTCGCAGGATTATGAATCCTCTGCAGGATAAATCAGGAAGAGTAGAAGGATTTTTAAGGAGAGGGCTTTTTTGTTGTTCTTCTGACTCTAGTCTGGTTTGCCTTGGAGAAATATGTGACAACATTAAATTCTTTTCACTTTTGCCTTTTCGTTTTCCGTGAGAGTTGTGATGTGAAAGCCTGTCCTGCAGCATTAGAGGTGCCAGTGGAACACAGCGTTGGCTCTGGTGCTGGCACAGCCCCGACAGATGTCTGTGCTTGGCTGCTGCATGTGGCTGCTGTTTCTGTCTGCTGCTCGTGCCTCCTGTCAGAGCTCCCACCCAGCCGTTCCCTCGCTGCCTCTGCGTGAGGACTCCCCCATTTGATACACACAGGATCCACCTAGCATCACAAACAATTTGAGTTGCCAGTGTGATTGCACCTGGATTTTGCCTTTAAGTGAATTATGGAATCATGAGCTCCGTGAACTGGCCCTTGATAACCTTCAGCATAGGTTTGCAAAGAGCACCTGGGGAACATTGCCACATTTCCTAGCTGGAATTACAGGAGACCTCTGTTCATACTCACATTGCTACAGACATATGTGGGTTTATTTTTCTTGTATTATCTCATACCTGTTGGGGACTATATAAGTTTAGATTCAAAATTTCGGACTTTCATTGCCCTGGGGATGGGGACTACATCTTTCGTTGCATCCCTTCCAATGCAGGCTGGTAGAAGTGGGAAATAAAGCTATGTTCTGTGGGAAATAAAGCCGTGCTCTAGTTTTATTGGAATCTTCAGAAAAGCTTTTATTATAAAATATTGTTTAGTCATGAAGATGAAAAATTTTTCTGTGGTCTGTGTCCTTGAGCAGCAGACATAATTTATTTAGAGCAGTCACATGTGAAAAGCTTTCTCTTTCCTTCCTCTTCCTCACATTTTTCCTTCCTTTTCTTTGAAGCTTGTATTTACAAAAGTTTTACTTATGCTTTTTTTTCCCCTTTTCCCCTCTCTTCTGTGTCATCCTTTTCTTTTTGATAGGATCCTTATCTGGGCTGAATGTAGCCCAGGAATACAAGACAATCCCCTTCAGCAGTACTTTCTCTAAGTACTTTGGCTAAAAACAGAAGCTGAAAAATATGTAAGGGAAAGACTGTTTAACTGAATCAACAAACTAAAACAAGATATAAGAATATTTAGTTGCACAGCATTCACAGAACCTTCCTATGCTTAAAGTGTATTAGATTTTCTTAGCTTTGTCTTTTATTACCTTTGTCCTCTCTTTCTGTTTTCACTCTGACTAAGCATGCTGAGATGCTCATGTAGGTATTATTGGATGGTTTTGGGTTTAGCTATTAATCCATGTGACAGTGGAGAAAATCTTGGATGGTTGCAGTGGAATAATAAATCCCAAGAATTCCAAATTTCTGGACACCCAAACTGTGCAAAGCAAACTGCTACCTTCAAGTGCAGGAACACCAGGAAATCTTATTCAGGTTTTTATTGTTCCTGCAAGAACTGCTGCAGCATTATGAGTACAAAGCCTCCTCCTTTTTCAAAGAGCTTAGCCCTCAGCTGCAGTTCAGCTGAGCTCCAAGAGCTGCGTGGCAAAATAAAGAAATAAGGCACTGACCTTTTTATGGTGCAAAGTTGAATATGTGCAATCTTCTGTCTTTTTAAACCTCCCTTTAAAAAAAAAAAACATTAATTCAAAGACTGTTCCTTTCCTAAGTCAGTAAAATCAAATTCTGGGTTAATTATTTCATGCTGATTTTAGGGATTTACTGCTGCTGTGTTGGTTGGTTGGTTTGATTTGCCTGCCTTTTTCATTAAAACAGAGTTTGTCTAATGATCACTTTGTGACATAAAGACAACTCATTTATGTTTTTTTACCTCTAATTATTTCAATTCTGTCATGGAATATTTTTATGATCAGGTAGCGAGTGATTAATTTAAGTGAAACGTTACCTCGTGGGTATCTGCTGTTACATTTATACGTCACATTTATATTTGTATTTCTTACATTTGTGTGGCTGTAGTGCCCCCCTTTGCTTTAAGGGCACAACATTATGCATTCTTCTGCTTTTTCTTTAAGGTTTGGTTTTTTAACTTCATACCATTCAAGTTTTGAAGTGACTTAAAGCAATTTATGGATTTTAGGTGGCACAAATAGCAGTGACAAAATTGGCTTTTTTAATCTGTTGCTAGGGCTAAAGGAGATAGGAGTACTATGCTGAAGCATCCTTTTTGGTTACCAGCATATTTTAATGAGCATTTCAGTGGGCCTGACTTTGAAAAGACCAGAAGCTTGCTTTTCTGCCAAAGTTTATAAAATTTAACATGTGGTTTGACATATTGCAACTTGGATATGAGCACGCAGAACTGACTAGCTGGGTGCTAAGCAGGTCATTTGCCTGCACAGCCTGTTGATTACAGGAACATGGGGCTGAAGGGCGTTTTCCAGTAACCAAAGGGCAAATCCTGTCACAGACTGAGCTGCCATCACTCTCTTGGCAATGAACATGGAATATTTACTCAGTGCTTTGTGGAACATGCACTTTTGTTTTAATCTCATTCTAACTGCATAGCGGTGGTACTGTCCTTTTAGTTTCATCCTTTAATTTTTTAATTTAATATGTTTGGTTTTCATGCCTTGTTTTAGTTTCCCGTGGCTGACTAGCTCTATTTTTGTGCTGAGTTTCTTTGCTTTATCCGGAGACTCTGACAGTTCTTCTGGATGCTAAGTGTTCCAAACTGACAGGCTGCCCATGTCATTTTAGCAACCTGCCAGTCATCCCGGAGTCTCCTTGTCGCTTCTGTTCTTGCTTCTAATCTCCTTTTTTTAGATGGTCACTCATTCAGTTAATTCTTCACCCCTTCTTCAAACAATTTTCCGCTGTGATTTTAATTTAAAAGAAAGTTGAGATCCGAAGGCTCAATGTGTGTGAGTCCATGAATGTGTTAAAAGCAATAATTTGTATTATTCCTTTCCTGAAGTGATTCTACAAAGGTATTCTGAAAAATATCTTATTCTAAAATGTATACAATATGATTTACTGAGTCACTCTAAGAGAACTCTTAGACTTTAGACTTTGAGCTTACTTTGCTGCTGATGCTTTTATTGGCATATGTATATTGCTTAAATTAATAAAGGATTGTAATTTGACTGAGACTTTAGATTGCCTGATCTGTCTACACTGGCTTCCAGTACATTACACTTTTTTGTCTACCTTATTTCTAAACTCGTCTGTGTTTTGCAGCAGCCTCTGGTTGTTCTTTTGCTTTTATTCCCTGGAATAAACACCACAGTTAGTTCTTGTTATTTTCTCCTCAGGAAGAGGGGAAATCAAGTTGCTGCTCAGTCTTTTTCATCAGCTTAAGGAGATTAAATCTTGGTAGCTCTGCGCTGCAAGCTCTCCATTTTTCCAGCAGCCTCTCTAAAACGTGTACACCAGCGTTTGGCACACAGCGTGTCATCACTCTGTTAGCCAATGACATGTATAAAATCACCTGGAGCTTGTGCCTGGGGGTGGCTCATGGTCTGTTTTGTCAGGATGACACTCGCTTCAGAACTGCTTTTTTCCAGGGAATGCTTCCTCAGTCTGTGTTACTCATGGTTAAATATGTATGACTGTGGTAAAACTCATGTTGTCTGACCACAAAGTTAACAAAGAGCTCATCCGATTCTCTGTGCATGCTCTGTCCTTGTTCCCCTTTCCTGCTCCTTGCTTTCTCTAATTTCTCCCAGCTTTCAAAGCTCTCTGCAGTCTTCTTGGCTGCAGTTTTATTAATTTGTGTGTTTTTCTGGAGCTCAGCCAAATTGACTGGCAACAGGCAGCTGTCTTCTGCCTCAAGAACTTCCTCAGTTCTAATGAGGTTTTACTGGCCTGACTCAGAATGTTACCTGAAACAACACGTTGCTGTCTTGCACCTAATTACAACAGATTTTAATTATCATTGATTCTTAATTACACTGACCTACAGAAAATATGAGCCAATTATAGACTGTTGCATTGTCAGTTGCATTCCCAACTTTTATATAGATTCTTCTAGAGTGTTGATTTCCCTCATTTCAAACTGTACAATCAAACTGAGATGTAGATTCTGAAGGAGGGGGATTTATTTATTTGTTTTTATTATTTGCTCAACTTAGGGGTAGGCAAAGCCATATGCAACTACAAGGCAGGTCTGATTTTATTAAATCATATAAAATTCAGGAGTAGCTGGGATTATTGGGCAAGTTTGTGTAAGGTGTTCCAATTCTCCTCCATTCCTAGTTATCACTGTTTCATTTGTAATGTATTAAGGAATCACATTTTTCAATCATTTCATGAGTGTTTTTTTTAATATGCCTAGCGTGTATTTTCATAGAGAAAAACATGTTTCAAAATACTCTGCATCTCTCTGATAGAAATAGCTAAAATGAGTTCAAAATCTCTAAATGTTTAAAGAGAACAACATAGAATCTAAAAAAAAAGGAATATGGTCTGAAGCTTTTTATATTTCCAGCCTGTAGATTAAGTAGGTGATACCCTTCCAGATACCTAATTGTTATTGTGTTTTACCCTCCAGCACCCACCTTTTCTTAAATATTTGGTTATTCTCTCTGGTTTTGCATTTTTGATGCTATTTCATTTCTTATATAGCCAGTTCTGAGTCCTGAAAGGAGACTCCATCGCCACTGTATTAATCTCTGTGTGCTAAATGAGGTTTTATGTGTTTCCCTGTGTACTCTGTTTGTGACACTTGAATACCAGTTTTACAGGGATGCTGGGACTGTTGGAAAAGGCCATTGTTTCAGAGTGCAGTTGGATTCAGGCCAGGGATTTAACCCCATTCCCAGTGGTAAGATGGAATCCTGCTTATAAGTATGTTCTCCAGTGGCATTTGTGGTCCCACAGTGGTCTGGGGAGAGCTGCAGGGGTTGTTTTAAAGGGAAGGGTGATGTGCACAGCTGCTCCTGCCATCCTTCCTAGTGAAGAAGGGTTTTTCACTGCGAGTTTTCCAGTCTGGAGCAGATGACCTGTCGTGTTGTAGGTGACTGGTACGAGCAGCTGTACCCGCAGGTGGTCACGCTGAAGGCCTGCATGGCAGAGGTGGTGACCAGGGCCAAGCAGTCCATGGCCTTTGTCCTGCTCCAGGAACTTGCCTGTGGCTTGCCCCAGTGCCTGATGCTGACCCTGAGGAGAGACATCGTCTTCAGCCAAGCAGTAGGTTGTCTTGTGTCGCTCACTTCCTTCTCTTGCTCTAATTATAAGCATACTCTTCATGCCAGTGTTTGTGGGTTTCTTTCTCATTGTTTTTTTTTTTTTTCCCTTACAATTTGATACAGCTTTTTCATTTATTTTCCATTATATTCACCTAAATAATTTATAATGTGGTAAGAAATTAAATAGGAAGTAGAAATCCATGGTACTGGCTAGGCAGCATCCAAGCCAGGGAGATTTTTTTCTCCTGGTCACCTTGGAAATAGGGAGAAGATAATTTGTTTTCAGTTTGTGGCAGTGTTTTAAGTGTTTAAATACTATTAGCATGTCTTTCCTTAGAACTGTCTTTTCTTGGCAAATAACTGAAGCTCTTTATGTCTTCTCCTGTATATCATGTTTTTTTCAGATAGATTTTTTTCTAAACATTTCACTTAATTTCTCTCTTAAGTTGGCAGCTGCCTAGGAGATTCAGTTACATTAGATGTTGAACCACTTTCAAATCCATCAGAATTCACATGTTTAATTCACAGTCTTGCATGTTTGAAGCCTGACAAGTGAGGTTCTGGTCTTATTTATGTCAGTGTAAATAACACACAATGATACAAAACAAATTAAGCTTATCTAATATACCTTAACAGAATATTTCACTACTTTATACACCCCCAAAAAACCCATCAAAATACATTATTATGAAATCATGTACTTAGTCACTAAACAGAAATACCTATGCTGATTTCTCAAATATGTAGGTGCTACCTCTGTTGTGTATAATGATGGCAAGCCTCATTTTAACTGTTTGTCTTGTAACAGTTGAAATGTCTTGTATCTGTTTGTCTTGTAACACTCTTGCACATCTTTTAATTATCTTTACAACTCGCTGGATTGGTCTGTGGTTTTGCAATCAAATTGCACACAGGTTTACATGATCAAGGATTTTTACAACAGCTTCACACTGTTGGATTGCTGGTGCAGTATGAAGGACTCCTTAGCACATACAGTAAGTATTGCTCTTGGACAAAGTTCCTTATGTTCCCTGCCCAGAAGTTACCCAGGAAGTTCTTATTTTAACCTCAGCAAGCCTCTTATTTGGCTTGCTGAATCAAATCTTGTCCTTACAAGACAGTAGACTTGCACATAATAGCACAGCTGAAGTCATTGACACTGTGTTGTTAATTCTGCAGCAAAAGTTATTAATCTGTTTCATTCTGAGTTCCTCAGAGAACACGGCCTGCTTATTGTTCCATGCAGACCTGACCCAAAATAGCAGGTTTATAAAACTAATGCAAACGGAAGATTTAAACACTTACTGCTTTTATCAGCCTCGGCCCTGATCCCCAGTGCTGATAATGTGAAGATAGCCTGAAAACAGTTTCATAGTTTGTTACACATGCCATTATTTGATATGCATTAAAAAGGAAATTTGGAGGGAGAAATTGCCTTATGTTTCAAACTTTGAACTAGATCTATTAGAATCATTCCCTGAATCAGAGATTTTGACTAAAGTAGAGGAATTTAGCATTTGTGCAGCTTTATTATGCAGTTGCTCATTTGGAGATAGCTGTCTTCTCCATTTTACATGATGCTTGTTTTTATTCTCAAAACCTTTGTCCTCCATCAGCAGGAAAGCCTTTTGAAAACTTTCAGAATAGACAAAAATGGCTTTTCTGAGGTTATTTTATGTCTATATAGAGCAGGCTGATTTTCAGAATTGCTTAATACTCATGGTTACCATTTAGGGCACAGAATTGTCAGCAGTTCAAGAAATGAGTCTGGTTTTATGTAGGTTACTGTAATGTGGATTTAGAACTGTGATTTTTAGATGCACAGACTGGAAAATATATTGCTTTGCCCTGACCTATACAGTGACTGATCTGCCAACTCTGTTAATAGTCTCTTTAATCTTTTCATGTAGGTGAAGAAGCAGGGATGCTCGAAGACATGGCTGTGGGCATTTCAGATTTGCAGAAAGTAATGTTTAGAGTAATTGAAGCCAAGTCAGAAGATTTTTTGCCTATTATAAGTGGAAGGCGGTAAGAACTTTGTTTCTTGGAGCCCAGGAAACTGAGCTGCAGTTTTAATCTGTAGCCCATGAAACCCGTCTAATGGTTTTCTTGTTGCTGAGTTCTGTTTTATTGAAAGTGCATTGTTTTACTTTTTAGAAGGTGAGTTAGTAGGGATTCTAAAAGCCAGTAGGCTCTGGGTTACTCTCCTGATAAAAAGCTGAAGTTCCAGTTACTAATACAGATTAATCTGAGCAGCGTCTGTGTTGTGCAGAGCTGCTGGTGCATTATTCACACATGGATACTGAACCCTGGACAAGTGACAAGGCCATTGTTTACAAATGTGGTCTCTAACTGAGAAACTTTGCTTTTGAATGTCCTGAATTTGTATTTCAGCATGAGAAATGAAACTGCAGTTCCAAGAGTTAGGCCTTGATTGTTTTTAAGATGGAAACCAAAAAACTCCGATGCCACTTAGTATTAAAAACTTAGTAGTCACTTTTAAAAATGGAAGCCTTTTTTAGCTGCTGAAAATCACACAGGACATAGGCAGTCTCAGAAATCCTTGCACAAAATCACTTATCCTTTATGAATCTCACGTGAGTACTGCTGAATGTCAGGACATAAACTGCAATACTCCGTTTATTTTGGCTATTTGAGGGTTAACAAGATTGGAATGGATTTTTCATCTTTATTATTATTCTAGTCTGAAGCTCCAAATAGTTTTATTTTGCAAAAATCACTTCCTTAATAGTATCATTGCTCTTAAGATGACTGTAAATTAAATTCAGCTAAAAGCAGGAACTTTTAGAAAATATATGTTTCCTCTGAAGGGGGCTTTCACCACTGATTTACTTAATTAATCTGGATGATTCACTCTCATCATATGGGCTTTCTGAGAAGGGATTGAATAAATAACAGGAAGGCTGGAATATGATAGGCAATACATTGGGAATAATTAAAATTAAAAAAATTTTAAAAATAAAATCTACAAGGTTTATGTGGAGGAGTGCCATTCCTCTTAGAGCTGTGATAAGACTGCTCCTATCAAACAGCATTGGAAGTGAACCGTAAAAAGAAAAGATGAAAAGGTGAAAATCTAGTTATTTTCTAATAATTTTTTTAGAAACCCTCCATTTTTATTTTGGTTGTTATATGGTATGGCTCAATAAATGAGAGTGAAAGACTGTAGAAATGCAAGACAGAAAAATCAAACTACAAATTCTTATCTTGAAGAGTCAGCATATTTACTTGTAATTGTTTTTTCTAGGAAAGTGCTTAAACCTGACATTCTGTGTGCACAAACAAATCAATCCAAAGTGTGTGGCACTGTCTAGCAGTGCACTGATCATCTGGTGTGGGTGGTAGACACCAGCCACCCAGGGGAGGTGAAATTCTGTTCAGGAGCTCACATGCTTTTATTAGAGGCCATTCTTTTATTAGAGGCGCTTTTGGAACATTCTTTACAGAATCACAGAATATTTTGAGTTAGAAGGGACCCATATGCATCATCAAGTGCAACTCCTGGCCTTGCACAGGGCTTCCCAAGAATCACACCCCGTGCCTGAGAGTTCAGATGCTTCTTGAACTCTGTGAGGCTTGGTGCTGTGACACTTCCCAGGGGAGCCAGTTCAACCTGCTCAACCATTCTCTGGCTGAAGAAACTTTTCCTGACATTCAAGAACCCCATCCTCACTCTTGTTTTCATTGTTCCTAGTGAACATTACATTATAGAGGTCCAGCTCCCAGCAAAGATGTTTGAGCTGCTGCCACAAGAGATTAAAGAGGGAAAGCTGCTTCGCATGTATCCAGTGCTCTTTAATGTTGGAATCAATGAGCAGCAAACACTGGCAGAGAGGTAAGGAAAAGTCACGTTGCATTTTCTGTCCAAGTACTCCATGCTGGTACAGGCTATCTCTCAGGATTAGAAACAAATCTTCTTTGTTATTTGCTCTTAGACAATCTCACATTGACTCAGTGTGTATTTTCAAAGGTATTAAAGGAAATAAACACAAGCTATGAAGCAATGTAGAACAGTGAAAAAGTCTAGATGAAGATAAGATCATATAAGCAGGGCTCCGTTTCACAGAGTTGGTGCCATGTTTCTCTTGGATACAGGTGCAAAATGGATTTCTATTTCAGATGCAGAATTTTGGTTGTATGCAGTACTCTAAAATTCTCACACAAGTTTGAAAATTCAAAATTCTTACATCTTGAAGATGGGTTTGAAGAGACCAAACAAGTGATAAGCTAGAGAAATTAGTACTCCTCTGCAACAGATTGCTGGAAACGAATTAATTAGTATAATAATAGTCATGGATTCACCAACGTATTAATTTTCTCTTCCAAGAGAAGGGTATCTGTCAGTCATGTTAAATTACCACATTTGTGCAGGGCTAAAACTGCAAAGTAGAAGTCAAGATGTCAATACAGACAGCTACTTTGTTAAAACTTCTTTTCTTTTAGCTGCTTTTATTAACAGAGCGTCCAAAATACCTAATGCTTATCTTGAGGTTGCATTTGCTCTAAGCCAAAAGCTTATAGCAAAGCTGTAGCTGGAGTAATGGAGGGAGACAGTGAAAATCCTTAACCTGGGTAATAGGCAAGAAGTTAAACACCACAGGATTTTATCTCCTGTTCACTGTAGACAGCCAAGTAAACCCAGTCTTTTAAAGAAGTCTACTAAAGAATGTCATCAGGTAGCTTTGTGAATGTTTATGGGACACTTCTCCAAGTTGAGTGGTGGTATGTGAGAAAATTTAGGCAGAAAGTTGAAATGGGAGACATAGACTGAATCTAAAGACAGTAAAATCTGGCATTTTACTGTGAAAGAGCTGGATAGCTGGTTAGAGAACTTGGAAACTTCTTGAAAATGAAAATAGGTTATTCTGATGACATAAAGAGAAAAGTGCTGAGAGGAGTGACGTGGCCAAACTCATAATGTGCAAAACCAACAAAATCAGTCATGACAGTTCTGAGTGGGACACTCAAAAAATAAGAGGTAAGACATGATGTGGTAAGCAAGAAGCAGGCTGGTGGGAGCTTACACGAGTGAGATAGGCAGGAAGGGCTGAGTTATGAATAGTCTGAGGAAAAATTTGACAACATTTAGAAATAGCCTGATTACCTGGGGGCTTGTAGAGGAGTTGGTATGAAAAGATGCCTGGCTTGCAAGTGAAGTGGCAGGAAGTGTTGTTCCCAGTGGTCATTTTACATTGTGTGCAAAGAAAGCCATAGGAGAAAACAAAATAACTGCATATTTATAAATATGGATATGTACTAATATCTGCCAAGAAAATAAGTTCAATGCAGAAGCAGCTTTAATGCATGCAGTTACAGTCTGCTTTTGTCTTAATTCAAAATGCTGCTTAACTCCTAAAGTTGTACATTTGTTTTTGAGACTGAAAACACCACACACGATTTATGGCTAAAAACATGGAGGGGTTTGTGGGATAAAGAACCTGAGAATATAAAAACACTTTCGTGGCAAATTTCTAGGAAATGTTACTGTATTAGAAAAAAAATCTTTTAATTTGTTTTTTGATAGAATACACTTGAGAATGTTTCCGATTTAAAAGAAATGTTCTCATGTGACAGTGCAGCAATGGCTACTAAGGAAGTAGTTACATCTTCTCCCTGTGGCCTGTTGAAATATTTGCTTCCCTTGTTCCCAATTTAGCAGCATATTTGGTATCTTCTGATCTGTGTCCCCTTCTCTCTGAGTTTCTCACTTATCTGCCCATGCCTCTCTTCCTGTACTCCTCCATTCCCGTTTCAAATCTATTCTGAAGATGAATTTCAAAACTTTGGCCCTAATTGTCATGGGGACATTCGTGTCTTTACAATCATATCTCCTGTAGTACCGTGAGATTTAGTTTCTTGGCATGTGAAATGTGGCTGTTGTAGAAATCTTGGTCTCAGAGAGAAAGATATTTGTTTTTATAGCTACAGTTATTTTGTAGATAAGCTTCTCTTCCATCTTGTGTCACTTCCATATTATCCAGCTCTTACAGAAATTGGTATGCTTAAGCAGTAGCAGCACTAAGAGATGGAGAGTTGGTGTTCTCTGCCTGTGGTACCCAATTTTTGGAATTGGAATTCCCCCAAAGTGCCTTTCCATTTATTCACGATTTGTGAGGGGAAAAGAATAAGTGCCTTATTGCATGTTTGTAAATAGATTGCTTTGTTAATAAACTTTTGGAAGAAGTATGCATCAGCGATGATCTCGTTTCCAAAAATTAATTCCAAAGCATACAAGAACTTAACTACTGCATGTTTGACAAAATCTAATGCATTTAGCACCAAAGTTATTTCTTTATGCAAAGAAATAACTATGAAGGATAATTTATCTTTTGTTGTTGTTTGTGGGTTTTGGGTTTTTTTCATAATTTATTGTGTATTTTCATAGGTTTGGAGATACCACTTTGCAGGAAAACATTAACCAGGAAAACTTAGAGCTTCTCAAAGAATATTACAAGTTATTTACAGAAAAAATGCCTCCTGATTGTGAGTACAAAATAATGCAATGTCCAAATCGGTTTGAAAAGCTTTGAGTAGGTAGAAGGTTATAAGACAGTAATATTAGCAGAATCCCATAACTTGTTCCATAAATTTAAACATTTTGTACCTGTACATGACCCTGCTGGTCTCAGGAGTGATTTCAGGCCTTGTGCCACAGCAGAAACTACAGAGAAAATGAAACAGAGGAATGATGAACTGAACAGCTATTTTAAGTTATTAAAATAATAAGTTTGTTAATATTTCATGTAGAGGACAGTCTGTACCTACTGTATTTTTACATAAATACTTGGTGGGAAATTTCATCAGCTTCAGTCATACCCTCTGTTCTTATTCTGAAAATATGTTGAGGTTTGGTGAACCATGGAGAAATCTGCAGATCAAATACAAGCAATGAGCCACATCATCATTATATGAACGACAAGGTTTCATTGGAATAGGCCCTGTATTCCACTTCTATAGAACTTCTGTATTATAAACATAAGCATTACTATGCTGTTACTCTGATTGCCAGAAGCAAGGACTGAAGAAAACATCTGCATCAATCGAATCCTGTTAGTTTTAATGCCCAAACTATAGTCCCAAATGTGGGAGATTTAACTGCCTGATGTTTAAATGCTATGTAAAACTTTAATACATCACATGCGTATGTATACATGTTTATCTCTTATATCAGGATGATTTTAATTTGTTAATCATTTTGACAGAAACAAAAGCCCTTCCTAAATGATGGGCAGGATGCCCATCCATCCCCCCCCAGACCTAGTATTTATTTCCAGGATGTCTACAGAGAAACTCATACAATAAGTTGGGTGATTAATTGAGGGGAATCTTGCTAAGAAAACATCCTCGAAAAACTAACCTCATGCAGGTTAGGACTAAGGTAGATCTGCTACCTCATAAATGGATTTTATTTTATAAAAGCAAAAATTTGCATGCAGACAGTGTTGGCTACTTTTCATTAACACAATTTAAACTTGTACTGCCTTCCTGAAGGATTATTAGTGAGCCACACAGTTCCTGGACTTCTTTCAGACTGTGAAGGCTTTTGAGAACTAATTGTGTCTAGTTCATCATGTATTTTCTGGTTATTATAACTTTCTTGCTTTTTTTCTTTACCTTTAAGAACTCAGTCTCTTCTTTATACAATTTTTTGTGGAACATAAAGCATCTTTTGGTTCCACTGCCCTTCCCAGTAGCTCCCTGCCAGTATACAGAGTCAGTCTTTTGCCTTGGAGAAATGTGCCTTTTAAACCAGCCCCCTGGGAAAAAAGGGAAGCTCTCAAACTTGTTCATTTGTGGCAGGACTTAATCCCACTCCTGTTCCCCCTCGTCTGGAAGACAAACCTCCATACAAGGCTGGCAGCAACCCTGGTGCTGGGGCCACGTGAGAGGCATTCAATATTGATGGCTTTTTGATGGTTTTGTCCCACCTATCCAGATAATTTCCTATAATGCCAAATCTGTGCTACAAAATCAATGCAGGACTGTGTTCCCAAAGCTGTCAGTTCCAAACAGTGCTCAAAAAGCCCAACAGAATTTGAGCATTTGCAGCCCTATTTGCCAGGCTGTTGGATCCACCCTTGGCAGCCTCCCTGGCCTGCTGCCTCATTCATATATTCCCTTTCAAAGAATTCAATTTCCCACTCCCTGAAAGGTATTGCCACCTTCGCTGTTAGTTTTCCTCTTGTGTCTGTATTTCTCCTTGGCAATAATAGTCTTGCTTGTAACTAAGCATCCACTGACTTTCTGTCTTTAGGATGAACATACACTTCGTCATTTACCCATTTGTTAACTTCTTAAATTCTTTTAGCAGAAACTGAAAATAAGAGCATGTTTCCAGCAAGGTTCCTACCAAAAATGCTGACCAAATATAGCTCAAAATGGTACTGCTTTTATAGAAATACTAAGACAGTAAGGGTCCAAAAACGTAAGATAGTTGTTTAGTAGTACGTAAGTACCTGAAAACAAAAAGGCTGTTTGGTATTTCCAGGCTTCTCCCCCTTATCAGCCTGATTTGGTGGTTTGGTACTGTGGGGGACCCAAGGAGTTTAGGCCATTGATCATTTCCAGTCAAGGTGCAACCCCTTTGGCAGTACTGTGAATTAGGAGACTCTTGCTGTACCTGTGCTGAAGTCATCCCTCTGAGATGTCACGTTTTCTGCTGTGACCCAAAGGAAAGCTACTGGGAGCAACAGAATGTTTAGTGATACATTTGCATCATCTCAAAGCATCTTTGCCATTTTGTGCTCTCTGTTTTAAAGAAACAGATGCACAAGTGTAATAGTCTAGCAGAGTGTGATGTGGTTTTATGTGCTCTACATTATCTAATGTACAATCAGAGCTTGTGATACAGAGGTAAAACAATCCACATTAAAATTATTGCAAAACAGATTCTGGATGTATGTTTTCCTCCCTTTTTCTTTTTTTCTTGTTTGTTTGTGAGTTTTTTTAGACAGCACAGTATGACTGGAGCAACTTAGTTCTTTTTGAATAGATTTAAAGTACTTCTTCCTATGAATCATGGATAAGGGAAACTACAGAATTTATTAGATGTAAAAGGTAAAAGCCTGTTGATGAGAGGGATCATTCCAACTTGGATCACGTTAGGAGAATGGATATTGACCTTCATTAATACTTCCCTCATTTTTTTTCTTCCAATTGAGTATAAGTTTTTGGGCTTGGGTTTGGGGCTTGGGTTGTGGGGTTTTTTCCCCTCACTGGATGGATAATTTACTTTCTCTGCTTGAAGAAATCCATTGATCAATTTAGTTTCACTTTGTTCCACTTGATTCTGGCCCCTTTATTTGGTGATAACTATGATTTAAATTCTTTTTACTTTGCCACCATGAGAAGAAATAATTTCAAAAAACAGATTCTGCATGTTTTTATTGATTTTCAGAACTAGCAAGGATAAATGCAACATTAGAAAAATCCCTCCTCTATATACATATGAAACAGAGGGGGAAATTAAATTGCCTACTCTTGAATTTTTGCTGGAGATGTAGGATAAATTAAACTTCAACTTAAATTCCATACCCAGAACAAGCAGGTAAATTTTTGGATTTTAAGCAAACTTGAAATTATTTTCTACTTCAAAATAAAGCCCCACTTAATTTCAGGAGAAATATACTTTGTTACTTTTTAAAGGGGATACTAAGTGCTGTTTAACCCTTATCTTACATTATAGAAAAATCTAAGGCATATTTTAAAACAAAAACTAGATGTTTCAATTTGAAAACAAAACCCTAATTTTTTACTTTAATTTTAAAAAATAATCATCCCATCAAAGCAGGTTGTAATACACTCAGTTTTTTTTTTATTTTTCTGATTTCTTTTGAATGTCTGTAATAGCTGATGAACAGAACTACAGCAGAGATTTGGTTTTGTTTTTCACCATCCATTTATAAGATAAAGGTTGAAGATACTTCAAATTTCCACGTGAAGATCTTAGGGAGGACAAGGCAATACTCAAAAGACATAAGGTTTGCTTATTTAGCTGGTAATTTCTATCCTGTGTTCCAAAACAAGGCTGTAAATAATAGACCTGTTCTTTACCATGAGCATTCTTTAGTCGGGACAATCATATCACCAACCTTATCAAAATGAGCAACTTTTTTCGTCCTTTTTTCCCAGGTTTACCACATTTTCAAGAACAAAATGATTTAAAGGGATTGCTAGAAAGTCTTCATCAAAATATCCAGGCCAAAAAGAGAAAGAATGTAGAAATCATGTGGCTGGCTGCAACGGTGAGCTCTCTTGTTTCAAAGAAATTGATGAACTAACCATAAACTCATTTTCATAAGCTTGCTGACTTTGTAACTGCAATGGATTTTAAGGAAATGACTGGAAAACTCACTGGTTAAAGGAGGCAGATGTGCTGTAATAGTTTTTTGCAGACAATTTCTTTTTCTCACTTTTTAAACTGGTAGAACCTGCTAGAATTTGAGTGATTTGTTTGATATCCATTCTTTGATAATATAAAATTACTCAAAATAATTTTTTAGTGTCCTTGAGGTATGATGTGGGACATGATTGCTTGGTTCCCTTACTTTAACTTTCTGAAATGTGTATTTCTGGTCCTAGTGATCTACACACTGTTATTCTATATTCCATTTATTTATTGAAAAAGATGTAAGAAGAAAACTTTGTCAGTGCAGTAGCTGTGCAATATCACTTTTTTATTGCAGTGGAAGTACAAGATTCCACATATGAGCCCATCACTCATCCAGAATAATTACCTGGGATTTTTTTACTTTATTTTATAAATGATTTTTTAATATTTTAAAATTTTTTTAGGACTCATTCACATCGAATAGCCCCAATGAATCGGGGGCTTCCAAAGATACTAGTGCAAAGAGAATTAATCTCTTCAATGAAACAGTTCTTTCACATAATTATTTAAGCAGATTATCATATAGTACTTGTTTTAAATCCCAGTGCAACTGTTCAAATTTTTAAACAGATTTAACTTTTAAAATTTTCAATTATATGATGGAAGAAACACTCATAGGTTCTCCTTCACTATCCTGTACCTCTTTGGATTCTAAGTAAGATTCCCTTAATTGGTTCCCTAAATTAAACTTTTGAGATTGTCCTCACCATGGTATCACAAAGAACTTAAAGGCTCTAAGTATTTTTTGATTTTTATAGAATTTAATAGTATTTATTGTTTAATAGAATTTCTAAGAATGCAATTAGCATTAGATGAAGAAACACTTATTTGCTGGACTGACACTGGTCATGTTTCAGTTCATGTTCCAGTTCATCCTGCGAGCTCTCCCATGATAGCCAATGCGGGAAGTTTCTTTTTGTGATTCCTGCTGTAGTTTATTGCCTTGCTGCATTCTCACAAACATTTTGAGGTTTTGTACCATTACACCTGTGATTCCCCAGGGATAGGTGTAAGCAAAGTATTACCTTTTCTCAGGACAGGTTATATCTGGGAAATGGTAGATTTGGGCACAGAAGCTCTCCTTCAATTTTTCTTTTTCTAGTAAAATATCATTTGAAACCATAGTATAAACTAATGGAATGATACAACCACAGATTGATTCCTAAGAGGAAGAATCATCCTCCAAAATGTCATGTTTCCTTTATGTGTTATAACTTTTTCAAAGTATAAGTGAAAGTAGACAATCCATGGCAGCAATTTGTTAAACTTTATTAATTGTGAGCCATACATTGAACAGTTCACCTGTTGAAAATAAAAACTATGTAAGTTAGATGTGTCTGACTCCATACCTTCACAAGAAGTTAGTCTGCTACATTCATGTTTGTGAGTTAAGACTCACCATATCTTCATTCATCAGATATTCAGACAATTTAGCTTTCATTGAACAGGGCAGCTGCTGCATTCAGTGAGGAAACGGTGAAGGAACTGTTTCTTTTATAGTTATGAAAGTCCCATGTCAAATTCAGGAATTCAGTGTACTGGTACTAACTTCCAGAAGGTGTTTTCTTCTTGAGAAGTGCTGTAGCTGTCTGGAAGCCCTCGCTGGGCTTGCAGAGCTGTAGGGCTGCGCAGCCTGGTAGGAAGGAAGGGCTGACCTGTGGGGCCTGCCCGTGTTTCAGATTTGCCGCAAGCTGAACGGAGTGCGCTTCACCTGCTGCAAGAGTGCCAAAGACAGGACATCCATGTCAGTGACGCTGGAGCAGTGCTCCATCCTGAGGGACGAGCACCAGCTGCACAAAGACTTCTTCATCCGGGCGCTGGATTGCATGAGGAGGTACGTGGGGCTCCATGGAACTCTGAGCCAGGCCAGGGCTGCCAGCGAACAGGGCCTGAGGCTGGTTCTGAGGGCCCAGCAGAGCCTGAGGCAGGTTCTGAGTGCCCAGCAGAGCCCAGGGCCACGGGCACACAGGGTCTGAGGCTGGTTCTGAGTGCCCAGCAGAGCCTGAGGCTGGTTCTGAGTGCCCAGCAGAGCCCAGGGCCACGGGCACACAGGGTCTGAGGCTGGTTCTGAGTGCCCAGCAGAGCCTGAGGCTGGTTCTGAGTGCCCAGCAGAGCCCAGGCTGGTTCTGAGTGCCCAGCAGAGCCCAGGGCCACGGGCACACAGGGTCTGAGGCTGGTTCTGAGGGCCCAGCAGAGCCCAGGCCTGCCTGCACAGGGTCTGAGGCTGGTTCTGAGTGCCCAGCAGAGCCCAGGCTGGTGCTGAGTGCCCAGCAGAGCCCAGGGCCATGGGCACACAGGGTCTGAGGCTGGTTCTGAGTGCCCAGCAGAGCCCAGGCTGGTGCTGAGTGCCCAGCAGAGCCCAGGCTGGTTCTGAGTGCCCAGGGCCACGGGCACACAGGGTCTGAGGCTGGTTCTGAGTGCCCAGCAGAGCCCAGACTGGTGCTGAGTGCCCAGCAGAGCCCAGGGCCACGGGCACACAGGGTCTGAGGCTGGTTCTGAGTGCCCAGCAGAGCCCAGGCTGGTGCTGAGTGCCCAGCAGAGCCCAGGCTGGTTCTGAGTGCCCAGGGCCACGGGCACACAGGGTCTGAGGCTGGTTCTGAGTGCCCAGCAGAGCCCAGGCTGGTGCTGAGTGCCCAGCAGAGCCCAGGGCCACGGGCACACAGGGTCTGAGGCTGGTTCTGAGGGCCCAGCAGAGCCCAGGCTGGTGCTGAGTGCCCAGCAGAGCCCAGGCTGGTTCTGAGTGCCCAGGGCCACGGGCACACAGGGTCTGAGGCTGGTTCTGAGGGCCCAGCAGAGCCCAGGCCTGCCTGCACAGGATCTGAGGCTGGTTCTGAGTGCCCAGCAGAGCCCAGGCCTGCCTGCACAGGGTCTGAGGCTGGTTCTGAGTGCCCAGCAGAGCCCAGGCTGGTTCTGAGTGCCCAGGAGAGCCCAGGCCTGCCTGCACAGGGTCTGAGGCTGGTTCTGAGTGCCCAGCAGAGCCCAGGCCTGCCTGCACAGGGTCTGAGGCTGGTTCTGAGTGCCCAGCAGAGCCCAGGCCTGCCTGCACAGGGTCTGAGGCTGGTTCTGAGTGCCCAGCAGAGCCCAGGCCTGCCTGAGCAGCAGCCTGACTGCTGCTGGGTCACCTCAGGGCAGGCTCTTTGCAGCGGTGTGTTTTATCTGTCATTAACAGTTTGTGAGACAGATATGTGAAATCTTGCAAGGGTCAGCTCACCGAGTGTAGAATATGAGCAGTAGTCTGAGCAGCAGTTGCTTTTAAAAAAAGTTATCTTTCAATTTTGAGGGTATTTTAAAAACCATTTGCGCAGTCATTAAATTTTTTGTTCGACATCTACACAAACACTGAGAAAGCAAAAGAAAAATTTGTTACGCATGGCAATTCTTACTAGTCACGTTATTGAAAAGAAACATCCAAGTAGGTTTGGACTGGTGGTGTTTGCCACTAATACCTGATGAAATCTTTACTGCGCTTTAGAAGAAGTGAATTAAAACATGTTTTATTCTAAATTGCAACTATGCAGAAATTGAGGCTGATATTATCAGGAATGTGTAATTAAAAGATGTAAAGATTTTTCATTACCTGAGTCTTTGATGAATAAAAAAACCTTCTTGAGCAAACAAATGTCAATCATAAAATTAATCCACATGCTAGATTATCTAAAGAAACTTTCATCATTGGTTTTAATGAGCTTAATCATATAGTTTTAATCATATAGTAACAGTTCTAATCACATTGTCAAGAGGAGTTTTAAAATGTGTATCCCCGACACTAGAATAACATATAACAAAGGTCACTGCAAAACTAATAGAAAATATTTTGGTCAGCCTGCAAAGAAGTAACTGAATCATATCTTGGACTTTTCTTAAACACAAATTGTTTGTATGGTGGCTTTATAAAGATCCTAATAAGTAAACAAGCATGTTTACGGTCTGTAATGGGTAATTCTGGACCTTCATATTTATTATTGCCAGAATAGGTGCTTAATGTGTAGATTAATACTGTAGGTTTGCCCACATAAACCCTTTGTCCTTTGGCAAAGATAGCTGCTCTGAAGAGAAAAGGTAATTTTATAAAGAGTAAATGAGCTGAGATGGCTTAGCTGTAGGTTTAGTTTACAAGTGCTACTAATGCAGTGAGATGTGGTGTGTTGAACTGAGCTGTATTGTTTTGGATGTATTGCACCTTGCATAAATCCCTCAGTCTCTGTAGTGATTCAGTGAGTGAATGAGTTTTGTGCAGTCTTTCATAACTACATATTTTATCATTAATGAATTCTGAGTTTTCTGTGTTAAATTTTGTTTGTTGGCATTTCAAATGCTTTTTTTTTTTTTTCTGGTATGTCTCCAATAAATACAAAAGTATGTAAACTACAGTAAGTTACCAGACAGGAAAATAATTTAATTACATAAAATCGCCATAATGTTAGAATAGCTTTGAGTAGAGTAGGAGATTGGAAAATTTTCACAGACATAAATATAATTTTAAAAAACCTGAACTTGTTAGTAAAAAAATGTAGTAGGTTTTTGTAGATCAAAATATAAATGGTTTTGAGTGGGTTTATGTCATGTGAGTGATTTGAAAGTTGAGAAGATTAACACATTAGTTATATTTGCAGGCAACAGTAATTTGAAGTCACAGAAGAATGTTGTAAAGGCAAAAAAATCAGAATAATACTTAAAAATTAAACAAGCAAATGGGTATATGAGGTTGAAGCACCATTACAAAAATGTAAAATCTATCAGTTATGCTGTACTTTCAAACAGACAAAAGCTTTATCCTGCTCTTGCCCTGTATATGAATTTCAGAACTGACTTAAAGTAGGTGAAAAATGAGTTACTTTGACTTGGGTAATAGGATTGTCTGAGGACTAAAGCAAAGGCTTTGCAGTAGTGGCAGTAGCATACAAAATAATTTGCACCATCAGGATAGTAAAGAAATAAATCTTCTAACTATGCTGGTTGCTATCAGTCTAACACAATACTAGAGGTTTAAAAATAAAATACAAAAAAAACCCAGCCAAATTCCTCTTTTTCCCTCCCGAATTCAAAATTTTCACGTCTAAGAAGAGAACCTATTTTCCTTCAAGGGCAGACAGAGAAAAACTATTTGCCATTTAATTTGCAATTTTAGCAGTTTTTTTCCCAATGAATCTTCTCTAGATCACTTTGTTAAAGTTTGTCAATCAAATCCCTTTGTGCTGATTGCCACAAATTGCTTTTAAGCCTTTCAGAAGAACAAGTAGACATGAAAAATTCAGTTTTACCATCTAGAATCCTAACAGTTTGGGTTGACCTTTGAAAGGCTTCTTTTAAGAGTTAACAGTGGGAGGTAGAGACTGCTGTGAAACTAAGTGAACTGTAGAAGTAAATGGTGATTCAAAAGCAGACTTTATTGGAAATGCCATAATTTTGAGATATGAAAATTATAAAGGTGCCTGCCTGTGTAGCCATTAGACTTTTTCTTTGTCTGCCAGTGGTGACAGAGCTTTTGCAGTGGAAAAGGGAAGCATGCGTTTACAGGTTCATGCTTCCTTGCCACCAGCAGCTTGGAGATGCTGCCCTCCTGTGTGCTGCTGCTTTTCAGCTTCTTCAGGGTGCCCAGAATTTTGAGCAATCCAGAAGTGATTCCCAAAGTTTCAGCGTATTTGCCTTGGTGTACATTGCATAACTCTGTTTTGGAAAATACTGCCTGTAGCTGTTCTTTTAATGACTTAGTTTGTAAGTGGAATTGTTGTCGTTTAGTGATAAACTCTACAATGTTTGTTGCTTCTTTATAAAAAAAGGCTGTACAAGAATGCTTCTATTAGTTCTTCCTTTCACTTATGAAAAATGTGGAAAATGAAGCAATGATGGCAATGCACACTTTCTCATTTACAATATGTAATAGATGGCTTTGTCCTCAGTCATAAGTCGGGCCATTATGATGCTGCAATTGATGTGTACCTGGAGCAGCCATTCTATAAATAATTCCACATATTATAATTTCCTTGATATAGGTTTGTGACTTCCATTGATCTTAGTGACAGGCATAGTTCAGAATGAGGAAAATCAATATATCATCCCCTCTGTATCAAGTGCTTGTAATTCACATCGTATTAAAACCCTGTTTATAATGTCTCTGCCACTTCCAAGTCTCTTTTTGCAGGCATCAATATTCTTATTTTTCCCTTCACCCATACCTGAATGTTTCCTATCATTCAGTGTTAAGTCTATTCCAAGAGACAGAGAGGCACAAAACTGGTTTACCTGAGTTCTGTGGAGGATTTTATTAAGAGTTGGTTAGCTGAGAAAGGCCATACTGACTTAATGCCGCTGGTTAAGCTTGAAAGGGAGGTCAGCAGTCTCCGATTCAGTGACTGCTGACAGGCAAGAATGCCGGATGGCCTTGCTGCAACATGAGGAAAGGGAGGTGAGATTAGTCCTGAATATCTGCAGAATGCAACAGAAGAATAAGCATAAGAATGTAGAAGTAGGTGTAGTTGCTGATATGTAACTAACCAATCCTGAGCTCAACTTTTGCAATATGTATGAAGCTTATTAAGAACCATATTTAACCCGCCGTATTCGATCAATAAATTGGACTTGGATGAACCAATTGGTGTCTGGGTCTCCTTCCTCCGACAAATGGTGGAGAATGCGGGCAAAGGCAGCATTCTGAACGTTCGCTCTTTTGGATTATAAATTCGCCACGGTCGAGGAAGTTGGGTGAGAGTCCTTGCAGCCGGGACGGTGCCGGATTTTAATAGCACCCTTGAGGATTACAATGGTATCTCAAGTCTCTACATGTCGCAGGAGCCTGGAAGAGCTGCAACAGCGCGCGCTGATATATAGGTATGGATAGGCAAGCGACATACGACCTATTCTCCTCATATTTAGAAAAGCGAGGAGTAAAAGGGGTAGATTTAAAAAAGGAGTTACCAGGGTTATTAGCTTATGGTCATTCTAAAGGGATTTTTGCTAACCCACATACAGTTCATGAGATAGCAGAGTGGAAAAAGTTTGGGGATATCCTGTGGGATGCAGTGTTAGATGATGATAAGTCAGCAAAGAAATTTGGCAAGTTATGGCGGGTGGTGTATAATACGTTGCTTCAGCAGGTTTCTGAGAGAAAGGCAGCAGAAAGGGCAACAGAAGCTTATAAGAAGAATATAGGGTATGGTAGTGAGGATGATCCCCTGGCACCTTCTGTAACTCAGATACTTATGCCTAAGAGTCCCCAGCAGAGTGGTGTGCAGGATTTTCCTATAAATAGTGTGGAACTGTCTGCACCTTTACTGTTGGGGGAGGAGGGCAGGCTGGATGGTGGAGGTAAGAGCTCGCCTCCGCCGCCAGCTTCAGGCAGGTTGGATGGTGGGGGTGGGAGCAAGCCAGCTTCACCTCCGTCTCCAGCTTTGCCTCCGCCACTTCCCCCGCGAGAGTCGGCTTCGGTGGGGGGGGGGCCGCTTCCCCCGCGCGAGCCAGCTCCGGCTTCACCCTCGGCTTCGGTGGGGGGGGGCCGCTTCCCCCGCGTGAGCCGGCTCCGGTTTCACCCTCGACTTCGGTGGGGGGGGGGCCGCTTCCCCCGCGCGAGCCAGCTCCGGTTTCACCGGCTTTGCCTCCGCCGCTTCCCCAGTATGAGTCAGCTCCGGCGGGGGGGCTGAATCCCCCGCCGGAAACCTCGGTCTCGGTACCGAAATGCCAGCAGCATAGCACCCTTAAAGAGTCAGATCCTATCCCGGGGGCACACAGTGACCTATGGGGGGAGATGGCTAAGCAGAGAAGGGAAGCTTGGGCTGCTGTGGCAAAAGAAGTAATGCAAATGGGGGATGGTGAGGCAATGGAAGTAGTCTCTAGTCTTGCATGTCCGGTTACATATACACCACAATATGATGCACAGGGGAACCTTACGCATAATATAGCAGCCTATGAGCCCTTAGACTGGAAGCTGCTAGCTCAGTTACGTTCTACAGTTAGTCAGTTTGGAGTAAAAAGTGAACCTGTTAGGCAAATGTTAGATTATCTTTTTAATACTCAGATTTTATGCCCAAATGATTTAAGAGGAATAGTTCGGTTGATATTTACTCAGCATCAGCAGTTACTGTTTAATGCACATTGGCACGCTTTGGTAAATGAGTCAGTTGCTGTACAGCGAGCTCAAGGAGATCCATTACATGGAGTGACAGTAGATGAGCTTATGGGCTTAGGGGCATTTTTGCGTACAGAGGCACAGATGATATCGGGAGCAGATAAGCTTAGAGAGTCTATGCGGTTAGTGCGTGCTGCAATAGATATGGTTAAAGAACCAGGAGGGTTACCGGCTTATATGGGCATTAAACAAGGTAGAGAAGAATCATTTGGGAATTTTATAGACAGGGCAGCTACTGCTATAGATCGGGCTGGTGTCGCAGACTACATGAAGGGGGCGCTATTGAAGCAGTGTGCTCTTCAAAATAGCAATCCAGCAACACAAAGAGTGTTAGCTACTTTGGGGGCAAATTGGACCATTGAGGAAGCATTAGAGCGAATGGCATTAATGCCAACAGCTTCACAGGCATTTATAGTAGATGCAATAAAGGAGCTAGGGTTAGGATTACAAAAGCAAGCAGAGTCTACTCAAAGTCAGGTGTTAGCTGCTCTTGCTCCTCTCCGAAATGGCTCACTGGCGGTCACGCAGAGCTCGAGACCATTCCTCAAGTGCTACAGATGCGGCAGTGAGGGACACACGCGACGAACATGTCAAGCAACCGGGATATGGTGTCACAACTGCCGATCCAGTTCCCACAACTCTAAAGCTTGTAGGCGCCGGTCGGGAAACTATCCCAGGAGCGCGCAGCAGGCGAGCCGCGCCCAGACACAAGTAGCCGCCGTGACATCGGAAACACCAGCTGCCGACGCAACATCGCTGCCACCCCCTGTCTGCAACCAGCCACAGAAGGCAGCCTCGGCTTGGACTTATCAGCAGCAGTAGACGTCACATTAATGACGAATCGGCCTGAGAGGATACCAACTGGAGTAAAGGATCCTCTCATTTTGAATGAACAAAAATGTGGAGCATTGTTATTAGGACGTTCTTCAATAACTATGCTGGGATTATTTGTATTGCCTGGTGTTATCGATGCGGATTATACAGGGGAAATACAAATTATGGTTTACACCCTTTATCCTCCTATTAAAATAACAAAAGGACAACGCATTGCACAATTAATACCACTATCTCAAATGACATCTGGTATACCATCATTTACTGGACAAACGCGGGATGAAAAGGGTTTTGGCTCTACTGGTGTTACACTTTTAACTGTGGATTTACAAAATAGACCAAAACAAAAGGTGGAAATTACCCATGGACATCAAAGCATAACCCTTTATGGATTATTGGATACAGGAGCAGATACCAGCATTATCTCTCCAGAAGCATGGCCACAACATTGGCCTCTGTTCCCATCATCAAATATGCTCACCGGAGTAGGAGGATTTACATTAGCAAGTAGATCACCACTTTTGTTAGTGTGTATTGATGATCAACAAGTATCTGCTGTGTTTTCAGTTGTTCAATTACCACCTACAGTTTCTTGTTTAATTGGAAGGGATATTTTAACACAATTGGGAGTGGTGTTAACTAATCATCACCCTTTGGGGTAATTGCCATTGCTTGGACTTTCCCCATTCCACTCACCTGGAAAACGGATACACCGGTGATGGTTAAGCAATGGCCATTAAAAGGGGAGAGTCTTATGCATGCCCATGAATTGGTAAAGGAACAATATTCACAGGGACACTTACGACTTTCTACGAGCCCTTGGAATACACCTATTTTTGTTATCAAGAAGAAATCAGGGAAATATCGTTTGATACATGATTTACGGGCTGTAAATGAACAGATGGAACCAATGGGGGCCTTACAGCCTGGTCTTCCAAATCCAGCTATGATCCCAGAACACTGGCCACTTTTAATTATTGATCTAAAGGATTGTTTTTTCACTATTGGGCTGCATCCTGATGATATGAAGAGATTTGCTTTTACTTTACCGGCAATAAATCGTGGAGAGCCAGATAAAAGATTTGAATGGACGACTCTTCCGCAAGGCATGCGTAATTCCCCGATGTTGTGTCAGCTTTATGTTGATGCTGCATTACAGCCACTAACTACCTCGTAAGTGGCCAGCAACTATAATATATCATTACATGGACGACATTTTGTTTGCCCAGCAACAACCATTCTCCTCTCTGCAGATTGACAGTATTAGAGATACTCTTTCAGCATATTTGCTTGTTATTGCTGCTGAGAAAATTCAGACCACCACACCATGGAAATATCTGGAATGGACTTTAACAGATCAAAAAGTAATACCTCAAAAATTGGAATTACAATTGGACATTAAAACTTTGCATGATGCACAGAAGTTGCTGGGAGATTTACAGTGGTTAAAACCTATTGTGGGAATACCAAATCATTTATTAGAAACCCTGTGGCCTTTGTTAAAGGGTATTGATCCTACTACTCCTGTACACCTGACAAAGGAGCACTATCTTGCCTTGCAACAAATTAGTAATTGTGTACAACAGGGATATGTGTCTCGTCGACAACTCGACTGCCCTATTGACCTTACTATTTGGAATAGTCCTTGCCATTTGCTTGGTGCTCTCTCTCAACAACAGGAGAAAACGGGGGAGATACGAGTTCTGGAATGGTTGTCACCATCACTACAACATAAGAGAACAATATTCTCAAAAATTGAACAATGGGCTGTGTTAGTCAAAAAAGGGCGTCTCAGAATTATTGAAGTGGATGGTCGAGAACCTGCTACCATTAGATTGCCTATGGAGAAAGAGACTTCAGACTGGTACTTGATTAATTCAAAGAACTTGCAGGAAGCATTATTAGCATCACCTGCTAAAGTAGAAACCAGCAAATTAGTGCCTAAAGTTTTGCAATGGATGACAGAATGGAACTGGATTACTCGACCATTGAGGGAAGAACGCCCTATAGAAGGAGCTATTACAGCTTTTACAGATGCGGGAAAGAAATCAAGGCGTGCTGCTGTCACCTGGCAAGAAAAAGGACAATGGAAGCATCAACTTCTTACAGCAGATCCTGCAGATAGTTTACAAACTTTGGAATTGTTGGCAGTAGTATGGGCAGTGTCTAATTTACAGGAGCCTTTAAATGTGGTCACAGACTCTATGTATGTTGCCGGAGTAGCCAGACGAATAGAGGAAGCAGCAATTAAGGAAGTGAATAATAAACGATTGTATGAACTATTGATACAATTAAGGAAAGCTTTACGAGAAAGAAGTGCAGTGTATTCTGTGATTCATATTAGGAGCCATAAATGGTCTGAAGGTTTAGGAGAAGGGAATGAACGTGCAGACAAATTGGTTACTTTACCCATTGATAACTCTTGTCCTATTGACAAGCATACATTGGCCAGAGAAGCACATAGCAGATATCATCAAAATGCAAGAGGGCTTGCAAAACATTTTGAGCTGAGTTTATCAGAAGCTAAAGCCATTGTTAGAGCATGTCCAATATGTAGTTATCATAATGAAGGAATAGGTTTAGGCGTGGGAGTTAATCCTCGAGGTTTGGAAATAAATGAAAAATGGCAAATGGATGTTACACAGGTACCTAGATTTGGTAAAGTTAAGTACGTGCATGTCACTGTAGATACATATAGTCACTACATATGGGCTACGGCTCAGGCAGGACAAAAAGCTACACATGTTATTAGGCACCTGTTAAGTTGCTTTGCTGTTATGGGAGTTCCAAGAAGCATCAAAACAGATAATGGTCGAGCTTATGTGTGTGCTAGGGTCCAGAAATTCTTAAATCGGTGGTCCATTAAGCATGTGACAGGTATTCCACACTCTTCTACTGGACAGGCAATAGTGGAAAGAGCAAACGGTACCCTTAAACGGTATATTGAGAAGCATCAAGACTTAACAGACCCACAATCATGTTTGGCCAAGGTTCTGTATGTGATCAATCATTTATGTATTTTTGGAGAAGATGATACCCCTCCTGCGATTAAACATCATCCAAGGTCAGGTCAGAAAAATACTGAGGAGACAGAGGTCTGGGTTAGGTATAAGAACCCGAGTACAGGATTATGGGAAAAACCTGCGAAAGTATTATATTGGGGTCGGGGGTATCTTTGTGTTTCTTCACCTACAGGACTTTTGTGGGTGCCTGCTAAGTGGACTAAACCTGTTTTTGATGCAGCCTCTAGTGGATCGCCTCACAGAGGAGGACAGGGAGCGACTGAGGGAGAAACTGCCTCTAGTCCTACAACCACTGCTGCTACAGCTGAAGGGACACTCGAAAGTGTTGGACAGAGCACTGACATGTCACTATCGGACGGCCCAGGAGTTGATTGGTTTTATTGACTCATTATCAACTTTTCGTTTAACAAATCCAGCAAAGGAACATTGCCTTGACTGTTATGATCCACATTTTGCTGCCTGGATAGCTCTACGTTGTGGGGGCTGTGATAATACTTTTTGGATAGAACAATCATTATTACGGGATTTATGGTGTCATACTTGCGAGCACAAGCACACGTGGGGTAAAAACTGGCAAGATGAATTAAGGAGACAAACGGGACTAAATGCGTATGTCGCTTTAAATCTTTATGAGTCTCCTGAACAAAAAATTCTTGCTTATTATCGTTGGGAAGTACAATGTGTTGTAAGTAGAATTAAGGTTCAAAGTAAATCACGTATAATCTCTGTAAGGTGTAGAAAATTAGTACCTTTAACACAACGTTCTATTGTAGGGCCCTTCAGGGGGAATCCTGAAAGAGCATTAGATCATTGCATTGAAAAATTACAAAAATTAAGTTTGAAAGTGACGGGACCAGTGAAATTAGGAGCAGCAAAACTGAAAACTGATAAGAAAAAGAAGGCTAGAAAGGGAGCAACCTCTTCTAAATAAGGCTAATTAGTTTTCTATGATTAGGACAATTTTACATTTGTGGGACCCTCGGGAGGATACAGTTATTGAAGAAGATAACGAGCAGGAACAACGATTACGAAATAAAATACGCCTTGCGCTAAAGAAAGAGCTTGAACTATTAGCCTTATATAGTAAGAAAGGTGAAGAGGCTTTGCAATCACCACCATTAAATTGGTTGCATTGGGTCGAAGAGACAGATTTTTATACTGGTCCCTACTTACATTCACTTCCTTGTTATGTTTGCAAAAGGGATGCTGATAAGTGCTATGCATGGATAGCTTTGCTTTGTGCAGGTTGTAATAAGATTTATTGGTACTCACAAAAGACAATAGCAAATTTATGGTGTGGACCTTGTTTCGGGAAGTGGATTCAAGATTTTGTCTGGGTTAGAGCTCTTGAACAAAATACTGGTCTGCCAGGAAGGGCAGGATTGGAGCTTTTTGAGAGTGCAGAACAAGTGGTTATAGCATATATTAGATGGAAGTTGCAGCAAGCACTTAGAGAGCTTGAAGTTACTAGTGCCTCACGCATTATAGCAGCTCGCTGTAAAGCTGATTTGCCTTTAAACTTGCCATATGCTATACCTGTGAGCAAGGATGCTGATGTGGGGTTAGATCAGTGTATTCAAAGACTGACTCAGGTCCATTTTAATCAGCCTAACAAGTCAAGTAAAAGACAGCAGAGGAAGAAAAAACAGGCAAAAAGGAAAGAAAAATGAAGTTTGTTTTTATTATACTGCTTAACGCTGTAGCAGTTAAAGCAGTAGGAATAACACACTTCAGTCAGCCAAGAGAAAATCTATGGGTAACACTTGCTAATCAAATTAATCAATCATCACTTTGTCTTAGTCTTGGAGGGGTTACTAATCCATTTCGAACATGCTTGGTAGGACTTCCAGTGTGGTCTCCTGGAGAATTTTGCAGTTTAATAAATAATCGAACCTTATGCATGCGTAACATGTCTAACATCACATTGCCAGCACAGCAAGGATATACTGCAGGTCAGAGTGATGGCTATCGCCAATGTTTACTAATCCAATCACTTAACACTTCCTTGCGTTCTCCTCCTGAAGAATTAGATCTTTTTGGAAGTGCAAATGCCAGTATGTCTAACACCACAGCTGGCGGATGGTTTAGTTTCAAACCCTTGGATGTCCAGAATTTAAATCAACCTAAAGACACATGGCCCACCTTGGATTCATCCCTGAATTTGAGTGAATTCTCTCCACAGCATTACAGTCAATGTAACGGCACAAACATTACGGCACCAATGAAATTACCTACAGGAATATTTCTAATTTGTGGAGACAGGGCGTGGAATGGTGTACCAGCTAAGCCACAGGGTGGACCCTGTTATTTGGGAAAATTGTCCTTGTTTCACCCTAATGTATCCTTGCTAATGCAGCTCAGTCAAACATCAAACAGGAAAAGGCGTAGTATACATGACTTGGACTGCAGCCAGATTGGAGATCCAAAGTTTTGGGGTACATTCAGACAAGTAGTAGTTTCAACTATCTTACCAGGAGGATCTGCCAATAAGGCTATGAATTTAGCAAAACAATTAGGGTGCTGGACAAGAAATGAGCTGAACCAGACATCCCAAATTCTGGACATGATGACTGCAGATGTGCAAAGTGTTAACCATGCTGTTTTACAAAATAGAGCTGCTGTAGATTTTTTGCTCTTAGCACAAGGGCATCGATGTGAAGAATTTGAGGGAATGTGTTGTATGAATTTGTCTGATCATTCGGTGTCCATTCATACTAAGATAAAAGAACTACAACAGGGACTTCACAATCTCAAAGAAGAAGAAGGTTTAGGAATTGACGAATGGCTTAAAGGCTTAGGGCTTGGACCATGGCTAAGGAACATTGTGACATATGCTATCGGCTTACTGGGTGTGATCTTAATGTTTTTGCTTATTTTGCCTTGTATTTTTACTTGTATTCAAAACATGGTTAGCCGTATGATAGCAAAAACCTGGCAAACTAATCTCCTTGCTCAAGAAGAAAGCGGGGGAAATGTGGAGGATTTTATTAAGAGTTGGTTAATTGAGAAAGGCCATACTGATTTAATGCCGCTGGTTAAGCTTGAAAGGGAGGTCAGCAGTCTCTGATTCAGTGACTGCTGACAGGCAAGAATGCCGGATGGCCTTGCTGCAACAGGAGGAAAGGGAGGTGAGATTAGTCCTGAATATCTGCAGAATGTAACAGAAGAATAAGCACAAGAATGTAGAAGTAGGTGTAGTTGCTGATATGTAACTAACCAATCCTGAGCTCAACTTTTGCAATATGTATGAAGCTTATTAAGAACCATATTTAACCCGCCGTATTCGATCAATAAATTGGACTTGGATGAACCAATTGGTGTCTGGGTCTCTTTCCTCCGACAGGCAGCCTTGCTGGAACTGGTCGATCGAGAACTGGAAAAGGGTCACATAGAACCCTCCACCAGCCCATGGAACATCCCGGTATTCGTGGTCCCCAAAAGGTCCGGACAAGGCTATCGTCTCGTCCACGACCTGAGAGAAGTGAACAAGATGATTCGACCCATGGGTCCAGTCCAGACACTGCTTCCCACGAACTCAGCCGTCCCCACAGGGCAGCCGTGTGCAGTACTGGACATCAAGGACTGCTTCTTTTCAATACCCCTGCACCCTGAGGACAGAGAACGATTCGCCTTTTCCGTGGCATTTCGGAACGGCGAGAGGCCCAACCTTCGCTTCCAATGGAGAGTACTTCCGCAAGGCCTGGTCGACAGTCCCACCATATGCCAAATCACCGTGGACAAAGCACTGACGCCAGTCCGACACTCATACCCCACCGCAACCATCATCCAGTACATGGACGACATCCTGGTCGCAGCACCATCGACAAGCCAAGTGGATCACCTGGTGTCCACAGTCACGGAAACCCTTCAAGCCAACGGCTTCGAGATCGCGAGCGCAAAGATCAAGAGAGGACCCTGCGTGACCTTCCTGGGAGTAGGCATCACAAGCTCCTACGTGACATCCCCCGAGATGAAGATCAACCGAGACATCGAGACGCTCCACGACGTGCAACGCCTGGTGGGATCGCTGCAGTGGCTTCGCAACATCGTCCTGATTCCTCCCGAGATCATGGACCCTCTGTACGACCTCATGAAAGGAAAGCACCCCTGGGAACCCAAGGAGCTGACACAGCAAGCAAAGAGCTCCCTCGACTTCATCGAAGTGTCAACATCAGCAGCAGCCCTAATGCTGGAAGAAGCACTCTCCTCGCGACAGGGCACCGTGTCAGTCATCCACATCAACAGCCATGACCCAGTCAAAGGTTACTTTCAGATCGGCAACGACAAAGCAGACGCCGCAGCGAAAGGCGTTTGGACCTTGCAAAGAGCTCGTCAACTGCACGAGTCGCTCCACATCGGAGTCAAAGCACTGGCGAAGAGATGCGGAATCTCGACGGCGGACGCCAAACATGTGGTAGCCACTTGCCCTCATTGCCAGAAGTCACCCCTTTGGTCCTACGGAGTCAACCCGAGAGGCCTCAAGCCCTCAGAAATCTGGCAGTCAGACTTCACCTGGTGCGAAATACTAAGGCCCCGAGCTTGGCTTGCAGTGACAGTAGACACTTATAGCGGAGCGATCGTAGCTACACAGCACCCCAAAACCAATTCCAAAGCCACAATTCAGCACTGGCTGACAGCCATGGCCTGGCTTGGCATCCCCAAGCAGATCAAAACGGACAACGGCTCCAACTTCAAATCCAAACAAGTACAGGAATTCGCCTCGAAATGGGGTATCACGCTAGTGCACGGCATCCCACATAACAGTACCGGACAGGCCATAGTACAGAGAGCAAACCAGACCCTGAAAACCAAGATAGAAGTGTTGGCAAAAGCAGAGGGCTTTGCCAACGCCATTCCCCCAGGAGATCAGGCACGTATGCTGGCAACCGCCTTGCTGGCACTGAATCAATTCCCTAGGGGAGATGAAACAAACAGTCCCGTTCAAAAACACTGGGTTACTCGAACGCTAGAAGAGGGCCCGCAGGTGGTAATCAGAAACGAGCTAGGCGAGTGGGAACAGGGTTGGAGGCTGGTGCTCACAGGGCGAGGGTACGCAGCGGTCAAAAAGGACGGCAAAATCAGGTGGTGTCCACTTAAGTCGATTAAACCGGACCTTCAGGGCGAGCAGAATGAGACTGACGAGAATTGCGAGTATCTGTTTACAGGACCTGCTCGTGGGACGTCCTCGTAACGCGTACTTTCCAGTTCCGGACGAAAGCGACAGACCACCAAGCCGCCAAGCAGCACCCGAGAGACCCGCACGGGTGAGACCCAAGCACCAAGGGTGTTTCTGTGCGATTTTGCTGTTGGGGCTTGTTGCCAGGGGGCAAGCCAGCCCAGACCACTACCCCCATCAGCCCTTCAGGTGGGTAATGCGACACCTTAGTAGGGGCAAAGCGCTCAGACAAATCACTACACCGAACACCCCATCCTTCGTGCTCCGCATCACCGACCTGTTTCCAGGACAGCCAAAGGTACACCCCTATTCCCCACACGTCACACACTCGTACCTATCCTACTGGTGCCCAGCTTCAAACCCTGGGAAAAGTTACTGCAATCACCCAGGGTGGGGATACTGTGGGCACTGGGGTTGCGAAACTATAGTTACAGATGCCAGGCCATCGGGGCCTGGGTGGGATCCACAAGAGCCAGACAAATTCCTACAGTTCACCTGGGCACCCATCGGTTGCAAAATACCCCTCTTCTTTCACGGGAACTTCCATCGAAACCAACATAAAATCCCTAGATTTCGGGCATGCACTGAGTACAACATGACGGTCTTGCAGCCAGATCACCCTAGCTGGGCCACAGGCAGAACGTGGACAGTAGTCCTTCAAGGGTCAAAAGAGAGGGCGAATGTGCAAATTATCAGGCTTCAACCGTCAGCACCCCGAGCAGTCGGACCCAACAAAGCGATTAAAAGCGTGCCGAAAGGGAGAAACGTAACCTACCCCAAAACCTTACCCACAGGGGTCAGCAAAGTCCCGACCAGTCAAGCGGAGACCTTTCAGATGAGCCGCTTAACCGAGTCAGACTCAGACCCAATCCTTCGCATGTTAGAAGCTACCTTTGTATCCCTGAACGAATCCAACCCTAACCTAACCGAATCCTGCTGGCTTTGTTACGATGTCAAACCCCCCTTTTTCGAAGGAGTCGCTCTAAACACTCCCTTTAGTTACTCCTCAGCCGACGCCCCGCACCAGTGCAGATGGGACACCCCTCACAAGGGAATCACCCTGAGTCAAGTCACAGGCCGAGGCAGATGCTTTGGCAATGCAACCCTAGCTAGGCGGAAAGGCAATGTCTGCACCAAAATCGTCAAGCCTAACAGGAAAAACAATAAATGGGCAGTCCCAGCCGCATCTGGGATGTGGGTTTGCCAGCGATCCGGAGTGAGTCCTTGTGTGTTCCTTCCCAAATTCAATGACTCTAACGACTTCTGTGTCCAAGTTCTGATTGTTCCTAGGATCCTGTACCACTCAGACGAAGAAATGTACCATCTTCTTGAGGGAACCGGCCAGATCCACAAAAGAGAAATATTGACAGGTAAAACTATCGCGATGCTGCTCGGCCTGGGAGCAGCCGGAACGGCCACAGGAGTCTCAGCCCTAGCGACCCAGCACCAAGGACTGTCACAGCTGCAAGCAACAATTGACGAGGACCTGCAAAGGATCGAGAAATCCATCTCCTTTCTAGAGAAGTCGGTCTCCTCACTCTCAGAAGTGGTCTTGCAGAACAGGCGAGGCCTAGACCTCCTGTTCATGCAGCAAGGGGGCCTGTGCGCCGCCTTGAAGGAGGAGTGCTGTTTCTACGCAGATCACACGGGAGTCGTGAGGGACTCCATGGCAGAACTCCGGAACCGACTGGCTCAGAGACAGAAAGACAGGGAGGCCCAACAGGGCTGGTACGAGTCCTGGTTCAATCAATCACCTTGGCTAACCACTCTGATTTCTGTCCTGATAGGTCCATTGGCCATGCTGTTTCTAACAGTCACCTTCGGACCATGCCTGCTGAACAAACTGGTCTCGTTCGTTCAGACCCGCCTGGAACGGACCAACATCCTGTTCTTACGCCGACGACAATTGCTGTGAAATCAACCAGAGAATTCAACCAGGGAATTCAACCAGGGAACACCGTCAGTCACAAGATCCTCCGAGCTTGTCTGACAAAAGCTTACTCAGGACTCCCAAGACCCTTTTCCCTTGTCAAGCTACGACCTTATACCTCACTTAAGTACCTATAGGCATGACTACCTCATCCATTTGTGAAAAGGGGGGGGGAGATGTGGTAGACAGGGAAAGGCGCTGCGGAAGATCTCGCGATGTCACGGAAAGCCAGGACCCTCAGATCCCCTTAGATAAGACCATCTGCATCCCATAGATAAGAAACTTACATAGGAATGTAACCCGCCTAACCAAATTCCAGTAACTTTCCATCCCCTACCCAGTAACAGTCCACCTCTTACTAACCATAGAAGGTAAAGACAGACCAATGCTGACGTAGAGACCCCTTAGACTATAAAAACCCAAGAGACGACAAAATAAACGCCTTTTGACCGTCCATCACATTGATGTCTGCGTGTGTCATTGGCCCGAGTGGCCCTAGTGAGAGGGCTACCGTGCTGTTCGTCTGAACCAGGTCGCCTGCCTTGCATCGGAAGGCAACACTCTCTTCTAGTCTACATGTTAGGAAAAAGCTTTTCCACTCTGTCTGGCAAGGAGAAACTGTGCCAGCACAGAAAACATCTCCCATCGTGTTCTAGAGGCTGCACGGAGGTCTGCCGAGTGTTTTGCAAGAAGAGAAAGAAAGTTGTCCAAAACAGCTTGCAATCGAATGTTCATGTGAATAGAAAAGGCAGGAGAGTGGTCAGGTACTGTTTTCTCTCAGTTGGCAAGCTGCGCTCACAATCGCAGTGTTGTGCAGCTTGTTTCATCACCTTTGCGAAGTTGCCGCTCTCTCCGGCTCCCGGAGACGAAGAAGCTGCTTCTTCGCGCAAAGACGATTCTGCCGCTCACAGTGCTCTGCGGTGTGCGGCTTCTGCCGAAAGAGGCCCGGGAGCGGTGCTTAGCTCTGCAGAGCACCGTACCTTCGTCTTTAGCCTCTCTTCTCGTCTACATCTTAGCAAAAAGCTTTTCCACTCTGTCTGGCAAGGAGAAACTGTGCCAGCACAGAAAACATCTCCCATCGTGTTCTAGAGGCTGCACGGAGGTCTGCCGAGTGTTTTGCAAGAAGAGAAAGAAAGTTGTCCAAAACAGCTTGCAATCGAATGTTCATGTGAATAGAAAAGGCAGGAGAGTGGTCAGGTACTGTTTTCTCTCAGTTGGCAAGCTGCGCACACAATCGCAGTGTTGTACAGCTTGTTTCATCACCTTTGCGAAGTTGCCGCTCTCTCCGGCTCCCGGAGACGAAGAAGCTGCTTCTTCGCGCAAAGACGATTCTGCCATTCACAGTGCTCTGCGGTGTGCGGCTTCTGCCGAAAGAGGCCCGGGAGCGGTGCTTAGCTCTGCAGAGCACCGTACCTTCGTCTTTAGCCTCTCTTCTCGTCTACATCTTAGCAAAAAGCTTTTCCACTCTGTCTGGCAAGGAGAAACTGTGCCGGCACAGAAAACATCTCCCATCGTGTTCTAGAGGCTGCACGGAGGTCTGCCGAGTGTTTTGCAAGAAGAGAAATAAAGTTGTCCAAAACAGCTTGCAATCGAATGTTCATGTGAATAGAAAAGGCAGGAGAGTGGTCAGGTACTGTTTTCTCTCACTTGGCAAGCTGCGCACACAATCGCAGTGTTGTACAGCTTGTTTCATCACCTTTGCGAAGTTGCCTCTCTCTCCGGCTCCCGGAGACGAAGAAGCTGCTTCTTCGCGCAAAGACGATTCTGCCGCTCACAGTGCTCTGCGGTGTGCGCCTTCTGCCGAAAGAGGTCCGGGAGCTGTGCTTAGCTCTGCAGAGCACCGTACCTTCGTCTTTAGCCTCTCTTCTCCTCTACATCTTAGCAAAAAGCTTTTCCACTCTGTCTGGCAAGGAGAAACTGTGCCAGCACAGAAAACATCTCCCATCGTGTTCTAGAGGCTGCACGGAGGTCTGCCGAGTGTTTTGCCAGAAGTGAAAGAAAGCTGTCCAAAACAGCTTGCAATCGAATGTTCATGTGAATAGAAAAGGCAGGAGAGTGGTCAGGTACTGTTTTCTCTCAGTTGGCAAGCTGCGCACACAATCGCAGTGTTGTACAGCTTGTTTCATCACCTTTGCGAAGTTGCCGCTCTCTCCGGCTCCCGGAGACGAAGAAGCTGCTTCTTCGCGCAAAGACGATTCTGCCGCTCACAGTGCTCTGCGGTGTGTGGCTTCTGCTGAAAGAGGTCCGGGAGCTGTGCTTAGCTCTGCAGAGCACCGGACCTTCGTCTTTAGCCTCTCTTCTCGTCTACATCTTAGCAAAAAGCTTTTCCACTCTGTCTGGCAAGGAGAAACTTTGCCAGCACAGAAAACATCTCCCATCGTGTTCTAGAGGCTGCACGGAGGTCTGCCGAGTGTTTTGCCAGAAGTGAAAGAAAGCTGTCCAAAACAGCTTGCAATCGAATGTTCATGTGAATAGAAAAGGCAGGAGAGTGGTCAGGTACTGTTTTCTCTCAGTTGGCAAGCTGCGCACACAATCGCAGTGTTGTACAGCTTGTTTCATCACCTTTGCGAAGTTGCCGCTCTCTCCGGCTCCCGGAGACGAAGAAGCTGCTTCTTCGCGCAAAGACGATTCTGCCGCTCACAGTGCTCTGCGGTGTGCGGCTTCTGCCGAAAGAGGTCCGGGAGCGGTGCTTAGCTCTGCAGAGCACCATACCTTCGTCTTTAGCCTCTCTTCTCGTCTACATCTTAGCAAAAAGCTTTTCCACTCTGTCTGGCAAGGAGAAACTGTGCCAGCACAAAAAACATCTCCCATTGTGTTCTAGAGGCTGCACGGAGGTCTGCCGAGTGTTTAGCAAGAAGAGAAAGAAAGTTGTCCAAAACAGCTTCCAATCGAATGTTCATGTGAATAGAAAAGGCAGGAGAGTGGTCAGGTACTGTTTTCTCTCAGTTGGCAAGCTGCGCACACAATCGCAGTGTTGTACAGCTTGTTTCATCACCTTTGCGAAGCTGCCGCTCTCTCCGGCTCCCGGAGACGAAGAAGCTGCTTCTTCGCGCAAAGACGATTCTGTCGCTCACAGTGCTCTGCGGTGTGCGGCTTCTGCCGAAAGAGATCCGGGAGCGGTGCTTAGCTCTGCAGAGCACCGTACCTTCGTCTTTAGCCTCTCTTCTCGTCTACATCTTAGCAAAAAGCTTTTCCACTCTGTCTGGCAAGGAGAAACTGTGCCAGCACAGAAAACATCTCCCATCGTGTTCTAGAGGCTGCACGGAGTTCTGCCCAGTGTTTTGCAAGAAGAGAAAGAAAGTTGTCCAAAACAGCTTGCAATCGAATGTTCATGTGAATAGAAAAGGCAGGAGAGTGGTCAGGTACTGTTTTCTCTCAGTTGGCAAGCTGCACACACAATCGCAGTGTTGTACAGCTTGTTTCATCACCTTTGCGAAGTTGCCGCTCACTCCAGCTCCCGGAGACGAAGAAGCTGCTTCTTCGCGCAAAGACGATTCTGCCGCTCACAGTGCTCTGCAGTGTGTGTCTTCTGCCGAAAGAGGCCCGGGAGCTGTGCTTAGCTCTGCAGAGCACCGTACCTTCGTCTTTAGCCTCTCTTCTCGTCTACATCTTAGCAAAAAGCTTTTCCACTCTGTCTGGCAAGGAGAAACTGTGCCAGCACAAAAAACATCTCCCATTGTGTTCTAGAGGCTGCACGGAGGTCTGCCGAGTGTTTAGCAAGAAGAGAAAGAAAGTTGTCCAAAACAGCTTGCAATCGAATGTTCATTTGAATAGAAAAGGCAGGAGAGTGGTCAGGTACTGTTTTCTCTCAGTTGGCAAGCTGCGCACACAATCGCAGTGTTGTACAGCTTGTTTCATCACCTTTGCGAAGCTGCCGCTCTCTCCGGCTCCCGGAGACGAAGAAGCTGCTTCTTCGCGCAAAGACGATTCTGCCGCTCACAGTGCTCTGCGGTGTGCGGCTTCTGCCGAAAGAGATCCGGGAGCGGTGCTTAGCTCTGCAGAGCACCGTACCTTCGTCTTTAGCCTCTCTTCTCGTCTACATCTTAGCAAAAAGCTTTTCCACTCTGTCTGGCAAGGAGAAACTGTGCCAGCACAGAAAACATCTCCCATCGTGTTCTAGAGGCTGCACGGAGTTCTGCCCAGTGTTTTGCAAGAAGAGAAAGAAAGTTGTCCAAAACAGCTTGCAATCGAATGTTCATGTGAATAGAAAAGGCAGGAGAGTGGTCAGGTACTGTTTTCTCTCAGTTGGCAAGCTGCGCACACAATCGCAGTGTTGTACAGCTTGTTTCATCACCTTTGCGAAGCTGCCGCTCACTCCGGCTCCCGGAGACGAAGAAGCTGCTTCTTCGCGCAAAGACGATTCTGCCGCTCACAGTGCTCTGCAGTGTGTGTCTTCTGCCGAAAGAGGCCCGGGAGCTGTGCTTAGCTCTGCAGAGCACTGTACCTTCGTCTTTAGCCTCTCTTCTCGTCTACATCTTAGCAAAAAGCTTTTCCACTCTGTCTGGCAAGGAGAAACTTCGCCAGCACAGAAAACATCTCCCATCGTGTTCTAGAGGCTGCACGGAGGTCTGCCGAGTGTTTTCCAAGAAGAGAAAGAAAGTTGTCCAAAACAGCTTGCAATCGAATGTTCATGTAAATAGAAAAGGCAGGAGATGGTCAGGTACTGTTTTCTCTCAGTTGGCAAGCTGCGCACACAATCGCAGTGTTGTACAGCTTGTTTCATCACCTTTGCGAAGTTGCCGCTCTCTCCGGCTCCCGGAGACGAAGAAGCTGCTTCTTCGCGCAAAGACGATTCTGCCGCTCACAGTGCTCTGCGGTGTGCGGCTTCTGCCGAAAGAGGTCCGGGAGCTGTGCTTAGCTCTGCAGAGCACCGTACCTTCGTCTTTAGCCTCTCTTCTCCTCTACATCTTAGCAAAAAGCTTTTCCACTCTGTCTGGCAAGGAGAAACTGTGCCAGCACAGAAAACATCTCCCATCGTGTTCTTGAGGCTGCACGGAGGTCTGCTGAGTGTTTTGCCAGAAGTGAAAGAAAGCTGTCCAAAACAGCTTGCAATCGAATGTTCATGTGAATAGAAAAGGCAGGAGAGTGGTCAGGTACTGTTTTCTCTAAGTTGGCAAGCTGCGCACACAATCGCAGTGTTGTACAGCTTGTTTCATCACCTTTGCGAAGTTGCCGCTCTCTCCGGCTCCCGGAGACGAAGAAGCTGCTTCTTCGCGCAAAGACGATTCTGCCGCTCACAGTGCTCTGCGGTGTGCGGCTTCTGCCGAAAGAGGCCCGGGAGCTGTGCTTAGCTCTGCAGAGCACCGTACCTTCGTCTTTAGCCTCTCTTCTCGTCTACATCTTAGCAAAAAGTTTTCCACTCTGTCTGGCAAGGAGAAACTGTGCCAGCACAGAAAACATCTCCCATCGTGTTCTAGAAGCTGCACGGAGGTCTGCCGAGTGTTTTGCAAGAAGAGAAAGAAAGTTGTCCAAAACAGCCTTCAATCGAATGTTCATGTGATTAGAAAAGGCAAGAGAGTTGTCAGGTACTGTTTTCTCTCAGTTGGCAAGCTGCGCACACAATCGCAGTGTTGTACAGCTTGTTTCATCACCTTTGCGAAGTTGCCGCTCTCTCCGGCTCCCGGAGACGAAGAAGCTGCTTCTTCGCGCAAAGACGATTCTGCCGCTCACAGTGCTCTGCAGTGTGTGTCTTCTGCCGAAAGAGGCCCGGGAGCTGTGCTTAGCTCTGCAGAGCACCATACCTGATTCTTTAGCTTCTCTTCTCGTCTACATCTTAGCAAAAGGCTTTTCCACTCTGTCTGGCAAGGAGAAACTTTGCCAGCACAAAAAACATCTCCCATCGTGTTCTGGAGGCTGCACGGAGGTCTGCCGAGTATTTTGCAAGAAGAGAAAGAAAGTTGTCCAAAACAGCTTGCAATCGAATGTTCATGTGAATAGAAAAGGCAGGAGATGATCAGGTACTGTTTTCTCTCAGTTGGCAAGCTGCGCACACAATCGCAGTGTTGTACAGCTTGTTTCATCACCTTTGCGAAGCTGCCGCTCTCTCCGGCTCCCGGAGACGAAGAAGCTGCTTCTTCGCGCAAAGACGATTCTGCCGCTCACAGTGCTCTGCAGTGTGTGTCTTCTGCCGAAAGAGGCCCGGGAGCTGTGCTTAGATCTGCAGAGCACCGTACCTTCGTCTTTAGCCTCTCTTCTCGTCTACATGTTAGCAAAAAGCTTTTCCACTCTGTCTGGCAAGGAGAAACTTTGCCAGCACAGAAAACATCTCCCATCGTGTTCTAGAGGCTGCACGGAGGTCTGCCGAGTGTTTTGCAAGAAGAGAAAGAAAGTTGTCCAAAACAGCTTGCAATCGAATGTTCATGTGAATAGAAAAGGCAGGAGAGTGGTCAGGTACTGTTTTCCCTCAGTTGGCAAGCTGCGCACACAATCGCAGTGTTGTACAGCTTGTTTCATCACCTTTGCGAAGCTGCCGCTCTCTCCGGCTCCCGGAGACGAAGAAGCTGCTTCTTCGCGCAAAGACGATTCTGCCGCTCACAGTGCTCTGCGGTGTGCGGCTTCTGCCGAAAGAGATCCGGGAGCGGTGCTTAGCTCTGCAGAGCACCGTACCTTCGTCTTTAGCCTCTCTTCTCGTCTACATCTTAGCAAAAAGCTTTTCCACTCTGTCTGGCAAGGAGAAACTGTGCCAGCACAGAAAACATCTCCCATCGTGTTCTAGAGGCTTCACGGAGTTCTGCCCAGTGTTTTGCAAGAAGAGAAAGAAAGTTGTCCAAAACAGCTTGCAATCGAATGTTCATGTGAATAGAAAAGGCAGGAGAGTGGTCAGGTACTGTTTTCTCTCAGTTGGCAAGCTGCGCACACAATCGCAGTGTTGTACAGCTTGTTTCATCACCTTTGCGAAGCTGCCGCTCACTCCGGCTCCCGGAGACGAAGAAGCTGCTTTTTCGCGCAAAGACGATTCTGCCGCTCACAGTGCTGTGCAGTGTGCGCCTTCTGCCGAAAGAGGCCCGGGAGCTGTGCTTAGCTCTGTAGAGCACCATACCTACTTCTTTAGCCTCTCTTCTCGTCTACATCTTAGCAAAAAGCTTTTCCACTCTGTCTGGCAAGGAGAAACTGTGCCAGCACAAAAAACATCTCCCATCGTGTTCTAGAGGCTGCACGGAGGTCTGCCCAGTGTTTTTCAAGAAGAGAAAGAAAGTTGTCCAAAACAGCTTGCAATCGAATGTTCATGTGAATAGAAAAGGCAGGAGAGTGGTCAGGTACTGTTTTCTCTCAGTTGGCAAGCTGCGCACACAATCGCAGTGTTGTACAGCTTGTTTCATCACCTTTGCGAAGCTTCCGCTCACTCCAGCTCCCGGAGACGAAGAAGCTGCTTCTTCGCGCAAAGACGATTCTGCCGCTCACAGTGCTCTGCAGTGTGTGTCTTCTGCCGAAAGAGGCCCGGGAGCTGTGCTTAGCTCTGCAGAGCACCGTACCTTCGTCTTTAGCCTCTCTTCTCGTCTACATCTTAGCAAAAAGTTTTCCACTCTGTCTGGCAAGGAGAAACTGTGCCAGCACAGAAAACATCTCCCATCGTGTTCTAGAAGCTGCACGGAGGTCTGCCGAGTGTTTTGCAAGAAGAGAAAGAAAGTTGTCCAAAACAGCCTTCAATCGAATGTTCATGTGATTAGAAAAGGCAAGAGAGTTGTCAGGTACTGTTTTCTCTCAGTTGGCAAGCTGCGCACACAATCGCAGTGTTGTACAGCTTGTTTCATCACCTTTGCGAAGTTGCCGCTCTCTCCGGCTCCCGGAGACGAAGAAGCTGCTTCTTCGCGCAAAGACGATTCTGCCGCTCACAGTGCTCTGCAGTGTGTGTCTTCTGCCGAAAGAGGCCCGGGAGCTGTGCTTAGCTCTGCAGAGCACCATACCTGATTCTTTAGCTTCTCTTCTCGTCTACATCTTAGCAAAAGGCTTTTCCACTCTGTCTGGCAAGGAGAAACTTTGCCAGCACAAAAAACATCTCCCATCGTGTTCTGGAGGCTGCACGGAGGTCTGCCGAGTATTTTGCAAGAAGAGAAAGAAAGTTGTCCAAAACAGCTTGCAATCGAATGTTCATGTGAATAGAAAAGGCAGGAGATGATCAGGTACTGTTTTCTCTCAGTTGGCAAGCTGCGCACACAATCGCAGTGTTGTACAGCTTGTTTCATCACCTTTGCGAAGCTGCCGCTCTCTCCGGCTCCCGGAGACGAAGAAGCTGCTTCTTCGCGCAAAGACGATTCTGCCGCTCACAGTGCTCTGCAGTGTGTGTCTTCTGCCGAAAGAGGCCCGGGAGCTGTGCTTAGATCTGCAGAGCACCGTACCTTCGTCTTTAGCCTCTCTTCTCGTCTACATGTTAGCAAAAAGCTTTTCCACTCTGTCTGGCAAGGAGAAACTTTGCCAGCACAGAAAACATCTCCCATCGTGTTCTAGAGGCTGCACGGAGGTCTGCCGAGTGTTTTACAAGAAGAGAAAGAAAGTTGTCCAAAACAGCTTGCAATCGAATGTTCATGTGAATAGAAAAGGCAGGAGAGTGGTCAGGTACTGTTTTCCCTCAGTTGGCAAGCTGCGCACACAATCGCAGTGTTGTACAGCTTGTTTCATCACCTTTGCGAAGTTGCCGCTCTCTCCGGCTCCCGGAGACGAAGAAGCTGCTTCTTCGCGCAAAGACGATTCTGCCGCTCACAGTGCTCTGCGGTGTGCGGCTTCTGCCGAAAGAGATCCGGGAGCGGTGCTTAGCTCTGCAGAGCACCGTACCTTCGTCTTTAGCCTCTCTTCTCGTCTACATCTTAGCAAAAAGCTTTTCCACTCTGTCTGGCAAGGAGAAACTGTGCCAGCACAGAAAACATCTCCCATCGTGTTCTAGAGGCTTCACGGAGTTCTGCCCAGTGTTTTGCAAGAAGAGAAAGAAAGTTGTCCAAAACAGCTTGCAATCGAATGTTCATGTGAATAGAAAAGGCAGGAGAGTGGTCAGGTACTGTTTTCTCTCAGTTGGCAAGCTGCGCACACAATCGCAGTGTTGTACAGCTTGTTTCATCACCTTTGCGAAGCTGCCGCTCACTCCGGCTCCCGGAGACGAAGAAGCTGCTTTTTCGCGCAAAGACGATTCTGCCGCTCACAGTGCTGTGCAGTGTGCGCCTTCTGCCGAAAGAGGCCCGGGAGCTGTGCTTAGCTCTGTAGAGCACCATACCTACTTCTTTAGCCTCTCTTCTCGTCTACATCTTAGCAAAAAGCTTTTCCACTCTGTCTGGCAAGGAGAAACTGTGCCAGCACAAAAAACATCTCCCATCGTGTTCTAGAGGCTGCACGGAGGTCTGCCCAGTGTTTTTCAAGAAGAGAAAGAAAGTTGTCCAAAACAGCTTGCAATCGAATGTTCATGTGAATAGAAAAGGCAGGAGAGTGGTCAGGTACTGTTTTCTCTCAGTTGGCAAGCTGCGCACACAATCGCAGTGTTGTACAGCTTGTTTCATCACCTTTGCGAAGCTTCCGCTCACTCCAGCTCCCGGAGACGAAGAAGCTGCTTCTTCGCGCAAAGACGATTCTGCCGCTCACAGTGCTCTGCAGTGTGTGTCTTCTGCCGAAAGAGGCCCGGGAGCTGTGCTTAGCTCTGCAGAGCACCGTACCTTCGTCTTTAGCCTCTCTTCTCGTCTACATCTTAGCAAAAAGCTTTTCCACTCTGTCTGGCAAGGAGAAACTTTGCCAGCACAGAAAACATCTCCCATCGTGTTCTAGAGGCTGCACGGAGGTCTGCCCAGTGTTTTGCAAGAAGAGAAAGAAAGTTGTCCAAAACAGCTTCCAATCGAATATTCATGTGAATAGAAAAGGCAGGAGATGGTCAGGTACTGTTTTCTCTCAGTTGGCAAGCTGCGCACACAATCGCAGTGTTGTACAGCTTGTTTCATCACCTTTGCGAAGTTGCCGCTCTCTCCGGCTCCCGGAGACGAAGAAGCTGCTTCTTCGCGCAAAGACGATTCTGCCGCTCACAGTGCTCTGCAGTGTGTGTCTTCTGCCGAAAGAGGCCCGGGAGCTGTGCTTAGCTCTGCAGAGCACCATACCTGCTTCTTTAGCTTCTCTTCGCGTCTACATCTTAGCAAAAAGCTTTTCCACTCTGTCTGGCAAGCAGAAACTGTGCCAGCACAAAAAACATCTCCCATCGTGTTCTGGAGGCTGCACGCAGGTCTGCCGAGTATTTTGCAAGAAGAGAAAGAAAGTTGTCCAAAACAGCTTGCAATCGAATGTTCAAGTGAATAGAAAAGGCAGAAGATGATCAGGTACTGTTTTCTCTCAGTTGGCAAGCTGCGCACACAATCGCAGTGTTGTACAGCTTGTTTCATCACCTTTGCGAAGCTGCCGCTCTCTCCGGCTCCCGGAGACGAAGAAGCTGCTTCTTCGCGCAAAGACGATTCTGCCGCTCACAGTGCTCTGCGGTGTGCGCCTTCTGCCGAAAGAGGTCCGGGAGCGGTGCTTAGCTCTGCAGAGCACCGTACCTTCGTCTTTAGCCTCTCTTCTCGTCTACATCTTAGCAAAAAGCTTTTCCACTCTGTCTGGCAAGGAGAAACTGTGCCAGCACAGAAAACATCTCCCATCGTGTTCTAGAGGCTGCACGGAGGTCTGCTGAGTGTTTTGCAAGAAGAGAAAGAAAATTGTCCAAAAGAGCTTGCAATCGAATATTCATGTGAATAGAAAAGGCAGGAGATGGTCAGGTACTGTTTTCTCTCAGTTGGCAAGCTGCGCACACAATCGCAGTGTTGTACAGATTGTTTCATCACCTTTGCCAAGTTGCCGCTCTCTCCGGCTCCCGGAGACGAAGAAGCTGCTTCTTCGCGCAAAGACGATTCTGCCGCTCACAGTGCTGTGCGGTGTGCGCCTTCTGCCGAAAGAGATCCGGGAGCGGTGCTTAGCTCTGCAGAGTACCATACCTGCTTCTTTAGCTTCTCTTCTCGTCTACATCTTAGCAAAAAGCTTTTCCACTCTGTCTGGCAAGGAGAAACTGTGCCAGCACAGAAAACATCTCCCATCGTGTTCTAGAAGCTTCACGGAGGTCTGCCGAGTGTTTTGCAAGAAGAGAAAGAAAGTTGTCCAAAACAGCTTGCAATCGAATGTTCATGTGAATAGAAAAGGCAGGAGAGTGGTCAGGTACTGTTTTCTCTCAGTTGGCAAGCTGCGCACACAATCGCAGTGTTGTACAGCTTGTTTCATCACCTTTGCGAAGCTGCCGCTCTCTCCGGCTCCCGGAGACGAAGAAGCTGCTTCTTCGTGCAAAGACGATTCTGCCGCTCACAGTGCTGTGCGGTGTGCGCCTTCTGCCGAAAGAGGCCCGGGAGCGGTGCTTAGCTCTGCAGAGCACCGTACCTTCGTCTTTAGCCTCTCTTCTCGTCTACATCTTAGCAAAAAGCTTTTCCACTCTGTCTGGCAAGGAGAAACTGTGCCAGCACAGAAAACATCTCCCATCGTGTTCTAGAGGCTGCACGGAGGTCTGCCGAGTGTTTTGCAAGAAGAGAAAGAAAGTTGTCCAAAACAGCTTGCAATCGAATGTTCATGTGAATAGAAAAGGCAGGAGAGTGGTCAGGTACTGTTTTCTCTCAGTTGGCAAGCTGCGCACACAATCGCAGTGTTGTACAGCTTGTTTCATCACCTTTGCCAAGTTGCCGCTCTCTCCGGCTCCCGGAGACGAAGAAGCTGCTTCTTCGCGCAAAGACGATTCTGCCGCTCACAGTGCTCTGCGGTGTGCGGCTTCTGCCGAAAGAGGTCCGGGAGCTGTGCTTAGCTCTGCAGAGCACCGTACCTTCGTCTTTAGCCTCTCTTCTCCTCTACATCTTAGCAAAAAGCTTTTCCACTCTGTCTGGCAAGGAGAAACTGTGCCAGCACAGAAAACATCTCCCATCGTGTTCTAGAGGCTGCACGGAGGTCTGCCGAGTGTTTTGCCAGAAGTGAAAGAAAGCTGTCCAAAACAGCTTGCAATCGAATGTTCATGTGAATAGAAAAGGCAGGAGAGTGGTCAGGTACTGTTTTCTCTCAGTTGGCAAGCTGCGCACACAATCGCAGTGTTGTACAGCTTGTTTCATCACCTTTGCGAAGTTGCCGCTCTCTCCGGCTCCCGGAGACGAAGAAGCTGCTTCTTCGCGCAAAGACGATTCTGCCGCTCACAGTGCTCTGCGGTGTGCGGCTTCTGCCGAAAGAGGTCCGGGAGCTGTGCTTAGCTCTGTAGAGCACCATACCTACTTCTTTAGCCTCTCTTCTCGTCTACATCTTAGCAAAAACCTTTTCCACTCTGTCTGGCAAAGAGAAACTGTGCCAGCACAAAAAACATCTCCCATCGTGTTCTAGAGGCTGCACGGATGTCTGCCGAGTGTTTTGCAAGAAGAGAAAGAAAGTTGTCCAAAACAGCTTGCAATCGAATGTTCATGTGAATAGAAAAGGCAGGAGAGTGGTCAGGTACTGTTTTCTCTCAGTTGGCAAGCTGCGCACACAATCGCAGTGTTGTACAGCTTGTTTCATCACCTTTGCGAAGCTGCGGCTCACTCCAGCTCCCGGAGACGAAGAAGCTGCTTCTTCGCGCAAAGACGATTCTGCCGCTCACAGTGCTCTGCAGTGTGTGTCTTCTGCCGAAAGAGGCCCGGGAGCGGTGCTTAGCTCTGCAGAGCACCGTACCTTCGTCTTTAGCCTCTCTTCTCGTCTACATCTTAGCAAAAAGCTTTTCCACTCTGTCTGGCAAGGAGAAACTGTGCCAGCACAGAAAACATCTCCCATCGTGTTCTAGAGGCTGCACGGAGGTCTGCCGAGTGTTTTGCAAGAAGAGAAAGAAAGTTGTCCAAAACAGCTTGCAATCGAATGTTCATGTGAATAGAAAAGGCAGGAGAGTGGTCAGGTACTGTTTTCTCTCAGTTGGCAAGCTGCGCACACAATCGCAGTGTTGTACAGCTTGTTTCGTCACTTTTGCGAAGCTGCCGCTCTCTCCGGCTCCCGGAGACGAAGAAGCTGCTTCTTCGCGCAAAGACGATTCTGCCGCCACAGTGCTCTGCGGTGTGCGCCTTCTGCCGAAAGAGGTCCGGGAGCTGTGCTTAGCTCTGCAGAGCACCGTACCTTCGTCTTTAGCCTCTCTTCTCGTCTACATCTTAGCAAAAAGCTTTTCCACTCTGTCTGGCAAGGAGAAACTGTGCCAGCACAGAAAACATCTCCCATCGTGTTCTAGAGGCTGCACGGAGGTCTGCCGAGTGTTTTGCAAGAAGAGAAAGAAAATTGTCCAAAAGAGCTTGCAATCGAATATTCATGTGAATAGAAAAGGCAGGAGATGGTCAGGTACTGTTTTCTCTCAGTTGGCAAGCTGCGCACACAATCGCAGTGTTGTACAGCTTGTTTCATCACCTTTGCGAAGTTGCCGCTCTCTCCGGCTCCCGGAGACGAAGAAGCTGCTTCTTCGCGCAAAGACGATTCTGCCGCTCACAGTGATCTGCAGTGTGTGTCTTCTGCCGAAAGAGGCCCGGGAGCTGTGCTTAGCTCTGCAGAGCACCATACCTGCTTCTTTAGCTTCTCTTCTCGTCTACATCTTAGCAAAAAGCTTTTCCACTCTGTCTGGCAAGGAGAAACTGTGCCAGCACAGAAAACATCTCCCATCGTGTTCTAGAAGCTTCACGGAGGTCTGCCGAGTGTTTTGCAAGAAGAGAAAGAAAGTTGTCCAAAACAGCTTGCAATCGAATGTTCATGTGAATAGAAAAGGCAGGAGAGTGGTCAGGTACTGTTTTCTCTCAGTTGGCAAGCTGCGCACACAATCGCAGTGTTGTACAGCTTGTTTCATCACCTTTGCGAAGCTGCCGCTCTCTCCGGCTCCCGGAGACGAAGAAGCTGCTTCTTCGCGCAAAGACGATTCTGCCGCTCACAGTGCTGTGCGGTGTACGCCTTCTGCCGAAAGAGGCCCGGGAGCGGTGCTTAGCTCTGCAGAGCACCGTACCTTCGTCTTTAGCCTCTCTTCTCGTCTACATCTTAGCAAAAAGCTTTTCGACTCTGTCTGGCAAGGAGAAACTGTGCCAGCACAGAAAACATCTCCCATCGTGTTCTAGAGGCTGCACGGAGGTCTGCCGAGTGTTTTGCAAGAAGAGAAAGAAAGTTGTCCAAAACAGCTTGCAATCGAATGTTCATGTGAATAGAAAAGGCAGGAGAGTGGTCAGGTACTGTTTTCTCTCAGTTGGCAAGCTGCGCACACAATCGCAGTGTTGTACAGCTTGTTTCATCACCTTTGCGAAGTTGCCGCTCTCTCCGGCTCCCGGAGACGAAGAAGCTGCTTCTTCGCGCAAAGACGATTCTGCCGCTCACAGTGCTCTGCGGTGTGCGGCTTCTGCCGAAAGAGGTCCGGGAGCTGTGCTTAGCTCTGCAGAGCACCGTACCTTCGTCTTTAGCCTCTCTTCTCCTCTACATCTTAGCAAAAAGCTTTTCCACTCTGTCTGGCAAGGAGAAACTGTGCCAGCACAGAAAACATCTCCCATCGTGTTCTAGAGGCTGCACGGAGGTCTGCCGAGTGTTTTGCCAGCAGTGAAAGAAAGCTGTCCAAAACAGCTTGCAATCGAATGTTCATGTGAATAGAAAAGGCAGGAGAGTGGTCAGGTACTGTTTTCTCTCAGTTGGCAAGCTGCGCACACAATCGCAGTGTTGTACAGCTTGTTTCATCACCTTTGCGAAGTTGCCGCTCTCTCCGGCTCCCGGAGACGAAGAAGCTGCTTCTTCGCGCAAAGACGATTCTGCCGCTCACAGTGCTCTGCGGTGTGCGGCTTCTGCCGAAAGAGGTCCGGGAGCTGTGCTTAGCTCTGTAGAGCACCATACCTACTTCTTTAGCCTCTCTTCTCGTCTACATCTTAGCAAAAACCTTTTCCACTCTGTCTGGCAAAGAGAAACTGTGCCAGCACAAAAAACATCTCCCATCGTGTTCTAGAGGCTGCACGGATGTCTGCCGAGTGTTTTGCAAGAAGAGAAAGAAAGTTGTCCAAAACAGCTTGCAATCGAATGTTCATGTGAATAGAAAAGGCAGGAGAGTGGTCAGGTACTGTTTTCTCTCAGTTGGCAAACTGCGCACACAATCGCAGTGTTGTACAGCTTGTTTCATCACCTTTGCGAAGCTGCGGCTCACTCCAGCTCCCGGAGACGAAGAAGCTGCTTCTTCGCGCAAAGACGATTCTGCCGCTCACAGTGCTCTGCAGTGTGTGTCTTCTGCCGAAAGAGGCCCGGGAGCGGTGCTTAGCTCTGCAGAGCACCGTACCTTCGTCTTTAGCCTCTCTTCTCGTCTACATCTTAGCAAAAAGCTTTTCCACTCTGTCTGGCAAGGAGAAACTGTGCCAGCACAGAAAACATCTCCCATCGTGTTCTAGAGGCTGCACGGAGGTCTGCCGAGTGTTTTGCAAGAAGAGAAAGAAAGTTGTCCAAAACAGCTTGCAATCGAATGTTCATGTGAATAGAAAAGGCAGGAGAGTGGTCAGGTACTGTTTTCTCTCAGTTGGCAAGCTGCGCACACAATCGCAGTGTTGTACAGCTTGTTTCATCACTTTTGCGAAGCTGCCGCTCTCTCCGGCTCCCGGAGACGAAGAAGCTGCTTCTTCGCGCAAAGACGATTCTGCCGCCACAGTGCTCTGCGGTGTGCGCCTTCTGCCGAAAGAGGTCCGGGAGCTGTGCTTAGCTCTGCAGAGCACCGTACCTTCGTCTTTAGCCTCTCTTCTCGTCTACATCTTAGCAAACAGCTTTTCCACTCTGTCTGGCAAGGAGAAACTGTGCCAGCACAAAAAACATCTCCCATCGTGTTCTAGAGGCTGCACAGAGGTCTGCCGAGTGTTTTGCAAGAAGAGAAAGAAAGTTGTCCAAAACAGCTTGCAATCGAATTTTCATGTGAATAGAAAAGGCAGGAGAGTGGTCAGGTACGGTTTTCTCTCAGTTGGCAAGCTGCGCACACAATCGCAGTGTTGTACAGCTTGTTTCATCACCTTTGCGAAGCTGCCGCTCTCTCCGGCTCCCGGAGACGAAGAAGCTGCTTCTTCGCGCAAAGACGATTCTGCCGCTCACAGTGCTCTGCAGTGTGTGTCTTCTGCCGAAAGAGGCCCGGGAGCTGTGCTTAGCTCTGCAGAGCACCGTACCTTCGTCTTTAGCCTCTCTTCTCGTCTACATCTTAGCAAAAAGCTTTTCCACTCTGTCTGGCAAGGAGAAACTTCGCCAGCACAGAAAACATCTCCCATCGTGTTCTAGAGGCTGCACGGAGGTCTGCCGAGTGTTTTGCAAGAAGAGAAAGAAAGTTGTCCAAAACAGCTTGCAATCGAATGTTCATGTGAATAGAAAAGGCAGGAGAGTGGTCAGGTACTGTTTTCTCTCAGTTGGCAAGCTGCGCACACAATCGCAGTGTTGTACAGCTTGTTTCATCACCTTTGCGAAGCTGCCGCTCTCTCCGGCTCCCGGAGACGAAGAAGCTGCTTCTTCGCGCAAAGATGATTCTGCCGCTCACAGTGCTGTGCGGTGTGCGCCTTCTGCCGAAAGAGGCCCGGGAGCGGTGCTTAGCTCTGCAGAGCACCGTACCTTCGTCTTTAGCCTCTCTTCTCGTCTACATCTTAGCAAAAAGCTTTTCCACTCTGTCTGGCAAGGAGAAACTGTGCCAGCACAGAAAACATCTCCCATTGTGTTCTAGAGGCTGCACGGAGGTCTGCCCAGTGTTTTGCAAGAAGAGAAAGAAAGTTGTCCAAAACAGCTTGCAATCGAATGTTCATGTGAATAGAAAAGGCAGGAGAGTGGTCAGGTACTGTTTTCTCTCAGTTGGCAAGCTGCGCACACAATCGCAGTGTTGTACAGCTTGTTTCATCACCTTTGCCAAGTTGCCGCTCTCTCCGGCTCCCGGAGACGAAGAAGCTGCTTCTTCGCGCAAAGACGATTCTGCCGCTCACAGTGCTCTGCAGTGTGTGTCTTCTGCCGAAAGAGGCACGGGAGCTGTACTTAGCTCTGCAGAGCACCGTACCTTCGTCTTTAGCCTCTCTTCTCGTCTACATCTTAGCAAAAAGCTTTTCCACTCTGTCTGGCAAGGAGAAAGTGTTCCAGCACTGAAAACATCTCCCATCGTGTTCTAGAGGCTGCACGGAGGTCTGCCGAGTGTTTTGCAAGAAGAGAAAGAAAGTTGTCCAAAACAGCTTGCAATCGAATGTTCACGTGAATAGAAAAGGCAGGAGAGTGGTCAGGTACTGTTTTCTCTCAGTTTGCAAGCTGCGCACACAATCGCAGTGTTGTACAGCTTGTTTCATCACCTTTGCGAAGTTGCCGCTCTCTCCGGCTCCCGGAGACGAAGAAGCTGCTTCTTCGCGCAAAGACGATTCTGCCGCTCACAGTGCTCTGCAGTGTGTGTCTTCTGCCGAAAGAGGTCCGGGAGCGGTGCTTAGCTCTGCAGAGCACCGTACCTTCCTCTTTAGCCTCTCTTCTCGTCTACATCTTAGCAAAAAGCTTTTCCACTCTGTCTGGAAAGGATAAACTGTGCCAGCACAAAAAACATCTCCCATCGTTTTCTAGAGGCTGCACGGAGGTCTGCCGAGTGTTTTGCAAGAAGAGAAAGAAAGTTGTCCAAAACAGCTTGCAATCGAATGTTCATGTGAATAGAAAAGGCAGGAGAGTGGTCAGGTACGGTTTTCTCTCAGTTGGCAAGCTGCGCACACAATCGCAGTGTTGTACAGCTTGTTTCATCACCTTTGCGAAGCTGCCGCTCTCTCCGGCTCCCGGAGACGAAGAAGCTGCTTCTTCGCGCAAAGACGATTCTGCCGCTCACAGTGCTCTGCAGTGTGTGTCTTCTGCCGAAAGAGGCCCGGGAGCTGTGCTTAGCTCTGCAGAGCACCGTACCTTCGTCTTTAGCCTCTCTTCTCGTCTACATCTTAGCAAAAAGCTTTTCCACTCTGTCTGGCAAGGAGAAACTGTGCCAGCACAGAAAACATCTCCCATCGTGTTCTAGAGGCTGCACGGAGGTCTGCCGAGTGTTTTGCAAGAAGAGAAAGAAAGTTGTCCAAAACAGCTTGCAATCGAATGTTCATGTGAATAGAAAAGGCAGGAGAGTGGTCAGGTACTGTTTTCTCTCAGTTGGCAAGCTGCGCACACAATCGCAGTGTTGTACAGCTTGTTTCATCACCTTTGCGAAGCTGCCGCTCTCTCCGGCTCCCGGAGACGAAGAAGCTGCTTCTTCGCGCAAAGACGATTCTGCCGCTCACAGTGCTCTGCGGTGTGCGCCTTCTGCCGAATGATGTCCGGGAGCTGTGCTTAGCTCTGCAGAGCAACGTACCTTCGTCTTTAGCCTCTCTTCTCGTCTACATCTTAGCAAAAACCTTTTCCACTCTGTCTGGCAAGGAGAAACTGTGCCAGCACAGAAAACATCTCCCATCGTGTTCTAGAGGCTGCACGGAGGTCTGCCGAGTGTTTTGCAAGAAGAGAAAGAAAGTTGTCCAAAACAGCTTGCAATCGAATGTTCATGTGAATAGAAAAGGCAGGAGAGTGGTCAGGTACTGTTTTCTCTCAGTTGGCAAGCTGCGCACACAATCGCAGTGTTGTACAGCTTGTTTCATCACCTTTGCGAAGTTGCCGCTCTCTCCGGCTCCCGGAGACGAAGAAGCTGCTTCTTCGCGCAAAGACGATTCTGCCGCTCACAGTGCTCTGCAGAGCCCCGTACCTTCGTCTTTAGCCTCTCTTCTCGTCTACATCTTAGCAAAAAGCTTTTCCACTCTGTCTGGCGAGGAGAAACTGTGCCAGCACAGAAAACATCTCCCATCGTGTTCTAGAGGCTGCACGGAGGTCTGCCGAGTGTTTTGCAAGAAGAGAAAGAAAGTTGTCCAAAACAGCTTGCAATCGAATGTTCAAGTGAATAGAAAAGGCAGGAGAGTGGTCAGGTACTGTTTTCTCTCAGTTGGCAAACTGCGCACACAATCGCAGTGTTGTACAGCTTGTTTCATCACCTTTGCGAAGTTGCCGCTCTCTCCGGCTCCCGGAGACGAAGAACCTGCTTCTTCGCCCAAAGACGATTCTGCCGCTCACAGTGCTCTGCAGTGTGTGTCTTCTGCCGAAAGAGGCCAGGGAGCTGTGCTTAGTTCTGCAGAGCACCATACCTTCGTCTTTAGCCTCTCTTCTCGTCTACATCTTAGCAAAAAGCTTTTCCACTCTGTCTGGCAAGGAGAAACTGTGCCAGCACAAAAAACATCTCCCATCGTGTTCTAGAGGCTGCACGGAGGTCTGCCGAGTGTTTTGCAAGAAGAGAATGAAAGTTGTCCAAAACAGCTTCCAATCGAATGTTCAAGTGAATAGAAAAGGCAGGAGAGTAGTCAGGTACTGTTTTCTCTCAGTTGCCAAGCTGCGCACACAATCGCAGTGTTGTACAGCTTGTTTCATCACCTTTGCGAAGTTGCCGCTCTCTCCGGCTCCCGGAGACGAAGAAGCTGCTTCTTCGCGCAAAGACGATTCTGCCGCTCACAGTGCTCTGCAGAGCTCCGTACCTTCGTCTTTAGCCTCTCTTCTCGTCTACATCTTAGCAAAAAGCTTTTCCACTCTGTCTGGCAAGGAGAAACTGTGCCAGCACAGAAAACATCTCCCATCGTGTTCTAGAGGCTGCACGGAGGTCTGCCGAGTGTTTTGCAAGAAGAGAAAGAAAGTTGTCCAAAACAGCTTGCAATCGAATGTTCACGTGAATAGAAAAGGCAGGAGAGTGGTCAGGTACTGTTTTCTCTTAGTTGGCAAACTGCGCACACAATCGCAGTGTTGTACAGCTTGTTTCATCACCTTTGCCAAGTTGCCGCTCTCTCCGGCTCCCGGAGACGAAGAAGCTGCTTCTTCGCGCAAAGACGATTCTGCCGCTCACAGTGCTCTGCGGTGTGTGTCTTCTGCCGAAAGAGGTCCGGGAGCTGTGCTTAGCTCTGCAGAGCACCGTACCTTCGTCTTTAGCCTCTCTTCTCGTCTACATCTTAGCAAAAAGCTTTTCCACTCTATCTGGCAAGGAGAAACTGTGCCAGCACAGAAAACATCTCCCATCGTGTTCTAGAGGCTGCACGGAGGTCTGCCGAGTGTTTTGCAAGAAGAGAAAGAAAGTTGTCCAAAACAGCTTGCAATCGAATGTTCATGTGAATAGAAAAGGCAGGAGAGTGGTCAGGTACTGTTTTCTCTCAGTTGGCAAGCTGCGCACACAATCGCAGTGTTGTACAGCTTGTTTCATCACCTTTGCGAAGCTGCCGCTCTCTCCGGCTCCCGGAGACGAAGAAGCTGCTTCTTCGCGCAAAGACGATTCTGCCGCTCACAGTGCTGTGCGGTGTACGCCTTCTGCCGAAAGAGGCCCGGGAGCGGTGCTTAGCTCTGCAGAGCACCGTACCTTCGTCTTTAGCCTCTCTTCTCGTCTACATCTTAGCAAAAAGCTTTTCGACTCTGTCTGGCAAGGAGAAACTGTGCCAGCACAGAAAACATCTCCCATCGTGTTCTAGAGGCTGCACGGAGGTCTGCCGAGTGTTTTGCAAGAAGAGAAAGAAAGTTGTCCAAAACAGCTTGCAATCGAATGTTCATGTGAATAGAAAAGGCAGGAGAGTGGTCAGGTACTGTTTTCTCTCAGTTGGCAAGCTGCGCACACAATCGCAGTGTTGTACAGCTTGTTTCATCACCTTTGCGAAGTTGCCGCTCTCTCCGGCTCCCGGAGACGAAGAAGCTGCTTCTTCGCGCAAAGACGATTCTGCCGCTCACAGTGCTCTGCGGTGTGCGGCTTCTGCCGAAAGAGGTCCGGGAGCTGTGCTTAGCTCTGCAGAGCACCGTACCTTCGTCTTTAGCCTCTCTTCTCCTCTACATCTTAGCAAAAAGCTTTTCCACTCTGTCTGGCAAGGAGAAACTGTGCCAGCACAGAAAACATCTCCCATCGTGTTCTAGAGGCTGCACGGAGGTCTGCCGAGTGTTTTGCCAGAAGTGAAAGAAAGCTGTCCAAAACAGCTTGCAATCGAATGTTCATGTGAATAGAAAAGGCAGGAGAGTGGTCAGGTACTGTTTTCTCTCAGTTGGCAAGCTGCGCACACAATCGCAGTGTTGTACAGCTTGTTTCATCACCTTTGCGAAGTTGCCGCTCTCTCCGGCTCCCGGAGACGAAGAAGCTGCTTCTTCGCGCAAAGACGATTCTGCCGCTCACAGTGCTCTGCGGTGTGCGGCTTCTGCCGAAAGAGGTCCGGGAGCTGTGCTTAGCTCTGTAGAGCACCATACCTACTTCTTTAGCCTCTCTTCTCGTCTACATCTTAGCAAAAACCTTTTCCACTCTGTCTGGCAAAGAGAAACTGTGCCAGCACAAAAAACATCTCCCATCGTGTTCTAGAGGCTGCACGGATGTCTGCCGAGTGTTTTGCAAGAAGAGAAAGAAAGTTGTCCAAAACAGCTTGCAATCGAATGTTCATGTGAATAGAAAAGGCAGGAGAGTGGTCAGGTACTGTTTTCTCTCAGTTGGCAAGCTGCGCACACAATCGCAGTGTTGTACAGCTTGTTTCATCACCTTTGCGAAGCTGCGGCTCACTCCAGCTCCCGGAGACGAAGAAGCTGCTTCTTCGCGCAAAGACGATTCTGCCGCTCACAGTGCTCTGCAGTGTGTGTCTTCTGCCGAAAGAGGCCCGGGAGCGGTGCTTAGCTCTGCAGAGCACCGTACCTTCGTCTTTAGCCTCTCTTCTCGTCTACATCTTAGCAAAAAGCTTTTCCACTCTGTCTGGCAAGGAGAAACTGTGCCAGCACAGAAAACATCTCCCATCGTGTTCTAGAGGCTGCACGGAGGTCTGCCGAGTGTTTTGCAAGAAGAGAAAGAAAGTTGTCCAAAACAGCTTGCAATCGAATGTTCATGTGAATAGAAAAGGCAGGAGAGTGGTCAGGTACTGTTTTCTCTCAGTTGGCAAGCTGCGCACACAATCGCAGTGTTGTACAGCTTGTTTCATCACTTTTGCGAAGCTGCCGCTCTCTCCGGCTCCCGGAGACGAAGAAGCTGCTTCTTCGCGCAAAGACGATTCTGCCGCCACAGTGCTGTGCGGTGTGCGCCTTCTGCCGAAAGAGGTCCGGGAGCTGTGCTTAGCTCTGCAGAGCACCGTACCTTCGTCTTTAGCCTCTCTTCTCGTCTACATCTTAGCAAACAGCTTTTCCACTCTGTGTGGCAAGGAGAAACTGTGCCAGCACAAAAAACATCTCCCATCGTGTTCTAGAGGCTGCACAGAGGTCTGCCGAGTGTTTTGCAAGAAGAGAAAGAAAGTTGTCCAAAACAGCTTGCAATCGAATTTTCATGTGAATAGAAAAGGCAGGAGAGTGGTCAGGTACGGTTTTCTCTCAGTTGGCAAGCTGCGCACACAATCGCAGTGTTGTACAGCTTGTTTCATCACCTTTGCGAAGCTGCCGCTCTCTCCGGCTCCCGGAGACGAAGAAGCTGCTTCTTCGCGCAAAGACGATTCTGCCGCTCACAGTGCTCTGCAGTGTGTGTCTTCTGCCGAAAGAGGCCCGGGAGCTGTGCTTAGCTCTGCAGAGCACCGTACCTTCGTCTTTAGCCTCTCTTCTCGTCTACATCTTAGCAAAAAGCTTTTCCACTCTGTCTGGCAAGGAGAAACTTCGCCAGCACAGAAAACATCTCCCATCGTGTTCTAGAGGCTGCACGGAGGTCTGCCGAGTGTTTTGCAAGAAGAGAAAGAAAGTTGTCCAAAACAGCTTGCAATCGAATGTTCATGTGAATAGAAAAGGCAGGAGAGTGGTCAGGTACTGTTTTCTCTCAGTTGGCAAGCTGCGCACACAATCGCAGTGTTGTACAGCTTGTTTCATCACCTTTGCGAAGCTGCCGCTCTCTCCGGCTCCCGGAGACGAAGAAGCTGCTTCTTCGCGCAAAGATGATTCTGCCGCTCACAGTGCTGTGCGGTGTGCGCCTTCTGCCGAAAGAGGCCCGGGAGCGGTGCTTAGCTCTGCAGAGCACCGTACCTTCGTCTTTAGCCTCTCTTCTCGTCTACATCTTAGCAAAAAGCTTTTCCACTCTGTCTGGCAAGGAGAAACTGTGCCAGCACAGAAAACATCTCCCATCGTGTTCTAGAGGCTGCACGGAGGTCTGCCCAGTGTTTTGCAAGAAGAGAAAGAAAGTTGTCCAAAACAGCTTGCAATCGAATGTTCATGTGAATAGAAAAGGCAGGAGAGTGGTCAGGTACTGTTTTCTCTCAGTTGGCAAGCTGCGCACACAATCGCAGTGTTGTACAGCTTGTTTCATCACCTTTGCCAAGTTGCCGCTCTCTCCGGCTCCCGGAGACGAAGAAGCTGCTTCTTCGCGCAAAGACGATTCTGCCGCTCACAGTGCTCTGCAGTGTGTGTCTTCTGCCGAAAGAGGCACGGGAGCTGTACTTAGCTCTGCAGAGCACCGTACCTTCGTCTTTAGCCTCTCTTCTCGTCTACATCTTAGCAAAAAGCTTTTCCACTCTGTCTGGCAAGGAGAAAGTGTTCCAGCACTGAAAACATCTCCCATCGTGTTCTAGAGGCTGCACGGAGGTCTGCCGAGTGTTTTGCAAGAAGAGAAAGAAAGTTGTCCAAAACAGCTTGCAATCGAATGTTCACGTGAATAGAAAAGGCAGGAGAGTGGTCAGGTACTGTTTTCTCTCAGTTGGCAAGCTGCGCACACAATCGCAGTGTTGTACAGCTTGTTTCATCACCTTTGCGAAGTTGCCGCTCTCTCCGGCTCCCGGAGACGAAGAAGCTGCTTCTTCGCGCAAAGACGATTCTGCCGCTCACAGTGCTCTGCAGTGTGTGTCTTCTGCCGAAAGAGGTCCGGGAGCGGTGCTTAGCTCTGCAGAGCACCGTACCTTCCTCTTTAGCCTCTCTTCTCGTCTACATCTTAGCAAAAAGCTTTTCCACTCTGTCTGGAAAGGATAAACTGTGCCAGCACAAAAAACATCTCCCATCGTGTTCTAGAGGCTGCACGGAGGTCTGCCGAGTGTTTTGCAAGAAGAGAAAGAAAGTTGTCCAAAACAGCTTGCAATCGAATGTTCATGTGAATAGAAAAGGCAGGAGAGTGGTCAGGTACGGTTTTCTCTCAGTTGGCAAGCTGCGCACACAATCGCAGTGTTGTACAGCTTGTTTCATCACCTTTGCGAAGCTGCCGCTCTCTCCGGCTCCCGGAGACGAAGAAGCTGCTTCTTCGCGCAAAGACGATTCTGCCGCTCACAGTGCTCTGCAGTGTGTGTCTTCTGCCGAAAGAGGCCCGGGAGCTGTGCTTAGCTCTGCAGAGCACCGTACCTTCGTCTTTAGCCTCTCTTCTCGTCTACATCTTAGCAAAAAGCTTTTCCACTCTGTCTGGCAAGGAGAAACTGTGCCAGCACAGAAAACATCTCCCATCGTGTTCTAGAGGCTGCACGGAGGTCTGCCGAGTGTTTTGCAAGAAGAGAAAGAAAGTTGTCCAAAACAGCTTGCAATCGAATGTTCATGTGAATTGAAAAGGCAGGAGAGTGGTCAGGTACTGTTTTCTCTCAGTTGGCAAGCTGCGCACACAATCGCAGTGTTGTACAGCTTGTTTCATCACCTTTGCGAAGCTGCCGCTCTCTCCGGCTCCCGGAGACGAAGAAGCTGCTTCTTCGCGCAAAGACGATTCTGCCGCTCACAGTGCTCTGCGGTGTGCGCCTTCTGCCGAATGATGTCCGGGAGCTGTGCTTAGCTCTGCAGAGCAACGTACCTTCGTCTTTAGCCTCTCTTCTCGTCTACATCTTAGCAAAAACCTTTTCCACTCTGTCTGGCAAGGAGAAACTGTGCCAGCACAGAAAACATCTCCCATCGTGTTCTAGAGGCTGCACGGAGGTCTGCCGAGTGTTTTGCAAGAAGAGAAAGAAAGTTGTCCAAAACAGCTTGCAATCGAATGTTCATGTGAATAGAAAAGGCAGGAGAGTGGTCAGGTACTGTTTTCTCTCAGTTGGCAAGCTGCGCACACAATCGCAGTGTTGTACAGCTTGTTTCATCACCTTTGCGAAGTTGCCGCTCTCTCCGGCTCCCGGAGACGAAGAAGCTGCTTCTTCGCGCAAAGACGATTCTGCCGCTCACAGTGCTCTGCAGAGCCCCGTACCTTCGTCTTTAGCCTCTCTTCTCGTCTACATCTTAGCAAAAAGCTTTTCCACTCTGTCTGGCGAGGAGAAACTGTGCCAGCACAGAAAACATCTCCCATCGTGTTCTAGAGGCTGCACGGAGGTCTGCCGAGTGTTTTGCAAGAAGAGAAAGAAAGTTGTCCAAAACAGCTTGCAATCGAATGTTCAAGTGAATAGAAAAGGCAGGAGAGTGGTCAGGTACTGTTTTCTCTCAGTTGGCAAACTGCGCACACAATCGCAGTGTTGTACAGCTTGTTTCATCACCTTTGCGAAGTTGCCGCTCTCTCCGGCTCCCGGAGACGAAGAACCTGCTTCTTCGCCCAAAGACGATTCTGCCGCTCACAGTGCTCTGCAGTGTGTGTCTTCTGCCGAAAGAGGCCAGGGAGCTGTGCTTAGTTCTGCAGAGCACCATACCTTCGTCTTTAGCCTCTCTTCTCGTCTACATCTTAGCAAAAAGCTTTTCCACTCTGTCTGGCAAGGAGAAACTGTGCCAGCACAAAAAACATCTCCCATCGTGTTCTAGAGGCTGCACGGAGGTCTGCCGAGTGTTTTGCAAGAAGAGAATGAAAGTTGTCCAAAACAGCTTCCAATCGAATGTTCAAGTGAATAGAAAAGGCAGGAGAGTAGTCAGGTACTGTTTTCTCTCAGTTGCCAAGCTGCGCACACAATCGCAGTGTTGTACAGCTTGTTTCATCACCTTTGCGAAGTTGCCGCTCTCTCCGGCTCCCGGAGACGAAGAAGCTGCTTCTTCGCGCAAAGACGATTCTGCCGCTCACAGTGCTCTGCAGAGCTCCGTACCTTCGTCTTTAGCCTCTCTTCTCGTCTACATCTTAGCAAAAAGCTTTTCCACTCTGTCTGGCAAGGAGAAACTGTGCCAGCACAGAAAACATCTCCCATCGTGTTCTAGAGGCTGCACGGAGGTCTGCCGAGTGTTTTGCAAGAAGAGAAAGAAAGTTGTCCAAAACAGCTTGCAATCGAATGTTCACGTGAATAGAAAAGGCAGGAGAGTGGTCAGGTACTGTTTTCTCTTAGTTGGCAAACTGCGCACACAATCGCAGTGTTGTACAGCTTGTTTCATCACCTTTGCCAAGTTGCCGCTCTCTCCGGCTCCCGGAGACGAAGAAGCTGCTTCTTCGCGCAAAGACGATTCTGCCGCTCACAGTGCTCTGCGGTGTGTGTCTTCTGCCGAAAGAGGTCCGGGAGCTGTGCTTAGCTCTGCAGAGCACCGTACCTTCGTCTTTAGCCTCTCTTCTCGTCTACATCTTAGCAAAAAGCTTTTCCACTCTGTCTGGCAAGGAGAAACTGTGCCAGCACAGAAAACATCTCCCATCGTGTTCTAGAGGCTGCACGGAGGTCTGCCGAGTGTTTTGCAAGAAGAGAAAGAAAGTTGTCCAAAACAGCTTGCAATCGAATGTTCATGTGAATAGAAAAGGCAGGAGAGTGGTCAGGTACTGTTTTCTCTGAGTTGGTAAGCTGCGCACACAATCGCAGTGTTGTACAGCTTGTTTCATCACCTTTGCCAAGTTGCCGCTCTCTCCGGCTCCCGGAGACGAAGAAGCTGCTTCTTCGCGCAAAGACGATTCTGCCGCTCACAGTGCTCTGCAGTGTGCGTCTTCTGCCGAAAGAGGCCCGGGAGCTGTGCTTAGCTCTGCAGAGCACCGTATCTTCGTCTTTAGCCTCTCTTCTCGTCTACATCTTAGCAAAAAGCTTTTCCACTCTGTCTGGCGAGGAGAAACTGTGCCAGCACAGAAAACATCTCCCATCGTGTTCTAGAGGCTGCACGGAGGTCTGCCGAGTGTTTTGCAAGAAGAGAAAGAAAGTTGTCCAAAACAGCTTCCAATCGAATGTTCATGTGAATAGATAAGGCAGGAGAGTGGTCAGGTACTGTTTTCTCTCAGTTGGCAAACTGCGCACACAATCGCAGTGTTGTACAGCTTGTTTCATCACCTTTGCGAAGTTGCCGCTCTCTCCGGCTCCCGGAGACGAAGAACCTGCTTCTTCGCCCAAAGACGATTCTGCCGCTCACAGTGCTCTGCAGTGTGTGTCTTCTGCCGAAAGAGGCCAGGGAGCTGTGCTTAGTTCTGCAGAGCACCATACCTTCGTCTTTAGCCTCTCTTCTCGTCTACATCTTAGCAAAAAGCTTTTCCACTCTCTCTGGCAAGGAGAAACTGTGCCAGCACAAAAAACATCTCCCATCGTGTTCTAGAGGCTGCACGGAGGTCTGCCGAGTGTTTTGCAAGAAGAGAAAGAAAGTTGTCCAAAACAGCTTCCAATCGAATGTTCAAGTGAATAGAAAAGGCAGGAGAGTAGTCAGGTACTGTTTTCTCTCAGTTGCCAAGCTGCGCACACAATCGCAGTGTTGTACAGCTTGTTTCATCACCTTTGCGAAGTTGCCGCTCTCTCCGGCTCCCGGAGACGAAGAAGCTGCTTCTTCGCGCAAAGACGATTCTGCCGCTCACAGTGCTCTGCAGAGCTCCGTACCTTCGTCTTTAGCCTCTCTTCTCGTCTACATCTTAGCAAAAAGCTTTTCCACTCTCTCTGGCAAGGAGAAACTGTGCCAGCACAGAAAACATCTCCCATCGTGTTCTAGAGGCTGCACGGAGGTCTGCCGAGTGTTTTGCAAGAAGAGAAAGAAAGTTGTCCAAAACAGCTTGCAATCGAATGTTCACGTGAATAGAAAAGGCAGGAGAGTGGTCAGGTACTGTTTTCTCTCAGTTGGCAAGCTGCGCACACAATCGCAGTGTTGTACATCTTGTTTCATCACTTTTGCGAAGCTGCCGCTCTCTCCGGCTCCCGGAGACGAAGAAGCTGCTTCTTCGCGCAAAGACGATTCTGCCGCCACAGTGCTCTGCGGTGTGCGCCTACTGCCGAAAGAGGTCCGGGAGCTGTGCTTAGCTCTGCAGAGCACCGTACCTTCGTCTTTAGCCTCTCTTCTCGTCTACATCTTAGCAAAAAGCTTTTCCACTCTGTCTGGCAAGGAGAAACTGTGCCAGCACAAAAAACATCTCCCATCGTGTTCTAGAGGCTGCACGGAGGTCTGCCGAGTGTTTTGCAAGAAGAGAAAGAAAGTTGTCCAAAACAGCTTGCAATCGAATGTTCATGTGAATAGAAAAGGCAGGAGAGTGGTCAGGTACTGTTTTCTCTCAGTTGGCAAGCTGCGCACACAATCGCAGTGTTGTACAGCTTGTTTCATCACCTTTGCGAAGTTGCCGCTCTCTCCGGCTCCCGGAGACGAAGAAGCTGCTTCTTCGCGCAAAGACGATTCTGCCGCTCACAGTGCTCTGCAGAGCCCCGTACCTTCGTCTTTAGCCTCTCTTCTCGTCTACATCTTAGCAAAAAGCTTTTCCACTCTGTCTGGCGAGGAGAAACTGTGCCAGCACAGAAAACATCTCCCATCGTGTTCTAGAGGCTGCACGGAGGTCTGCCGAGTGTTTTGCAAGAAGAGAAAGAAAGTTGTCCAAAACAGCTTGCAATCGAATGTTCAAGTGAATAGAAAAGGCAGGAGAGTGGTCAGGTACTGTTTTCTCTCAGTTGGCAAACTGCGCACACAATCGCAGTGTTGTACAGCTTGTTTCATCACCTTTGCGAAGTTGCCGCTCTCTCCGGCTCCCGGAGACGAAGAACCTGCTTCTTCGCCCAAAGACGATTCTGCCGCTCACAGTGCTCTGCAGTGTGTGTCTTCTGCCGAAAGAGGCCAGGGAGCTGTGCTTAGTTCTGCAGAGCACCATACCTTCGTCTTTAGCCTCTCTTCTCGTCTACATCTTAGCAAAAAGCTTTTCCACTCTGTCTGGCAAGGAGAAACTGTGCCAGCACAAAAAACATCTCCCATCGTGTTCTAGAGGCTGCACGGAGGTCTGCCGAGTGTTTTGCAAGAAGAGAATGAAAGTTGTCCAAAACAGCTTCCAATCGAATGTTCAAGTGAATAGAAAAGGCAGGAGAGTAGTCAGGTACTGTTTTCTCTCAGTTGCCAAGCTGCGCACACAATCGCAGTGTTGTACAGCTTGTTTCATCACCTTTGCGAAGTTGCCGCTCTCTCCGGCTCCCGGAGACGAAGAAGCTGCTTCTTCGCGCAAAGACGATTCTGCCGCTCACAGTGCTCTGCAGAGCTCCGTACCTTCGTCTTTAGCCTCTCTTCTCGTCTACATCTTAGCAAAAAGCTTTTCCACTCTGTCTGGCAAGGAGAAACTGTGCCAGCACAGAAAACATCTCCCATCGTGTTCTAGAGGCTGCACGGAGGTCTGCCGAGTGTTTTGCAAGAAGAGAAAGAAAGTTGTCCAAAACAGCTTGCAATCGAATGTTCACGTGAATAGAAAAGGCAGGAGAGTGGTCAGGTACTGTTTTCTCTTAGTTGGCAAACTGCGCACACAATCGCAGTGTTGTACAGCTTGTTTCATCACCTTTGCCAAGTTGCCGCTCTCTCCGGCTCCCGGAGACGAAGAAGCTGCTTCTTCGCGCAAAGACGATTCTGCCGCTCACAGTGCTCTGCGGTGTGTGTCTTCTGCCGAAAGAGGTCCGGGAGCTGTGCTTAGCTCTGCAGAGCACCGTACCTTCGTCTTTAGCCTCTCTTCTCGTCTACATCTTAGCAAAAAGCTTTTCCACTCTGTCTGGCAAGGAGAAACTGTGCCAGCACAGAAAACATCTCCCATCGTGTTCTAGAGGCTGCACGGAGGTCTGCCGAGTGTTTTGCAAGAAGAGAAAGAAAGTTGTCCAAAACAGCTTGCAATCGAATGTTCATGTGAATAGAAAAGGCAGGAGAGTGGTCAGGTACTGTTTTCTCTGAGTTGGTAAGCTGCGCACACAATCGCAGTGTTGTACAGCTTGTTTCATCACCTTTGCCAAGTTGCCGCTCTCTCCGGCTCCCGGAGACGAAGAAGCTGCTTCTTCGCGCAAAGACGATTCTGCCGCTCACAGTGCTCTGCAGTGTGCGTCTTCTGCCGAAAGAGGCCCGGGAGCTGTGCTTAGCTCTGCAGAGCACCGTATCTTCGTCTTTAGCCTCTCTTCTCGTCTACATCTTAGCAAAAAGCTTTTCCACTCTGTCTGGCGAGGAGAAACTGTGCCAGCACAGAAAACATCTCCCATCGTGTTCTAGAGGCTGCACGGAGGTCTGCCGAGTGTTTTGCAAGAAGAGAAAGAAAGTTGTCCAAAACAGCTTCCAATCGAATGTTCATGTGAATAGATAAGGCAGGAGAGTGGTCAGGTACTGTTTTCTCTCAGTTGGCAAGCTGCGCACACAATCGCAGTGTTGTACAGCTTGTTTCATCACCTTTGCGAAGTTGCCGCTCTCTCCGGCTCCCGGAGACGAAGAACCTGCTTCTTCGCCCAAAGACGATTCTGCCGCTCACAGTGCTCTGCAGTGTGTGTCTTCTGCCGAAAGAGGCCAGGGAGCTGTGCTTAGTTCTGCAGAGCACCATACCTTCGTCTTTAGCCTCTCTTCTCGTCTACATCTTAGCAAAAAGCTTTTCCACTCTCTCTGGCAAGGAGAAACTGTGCCAGCACAAAAAACATCTCCCATCGTGTTCTAGAGGCTGCACGGAGGTCTGCCGAGTGTTTTGCAAGAAGAGAAAGAAAGTTGTCCAAAACAGCTTCCAATCGAATGTTCAAGTGAATAGAAAAGGCAGGAGAGTAGTCAGGTACTGTTTTCTCTCAGTTGCCAAGCTGCGCACACAATCGCAGTGTTGTACAGCTTGTTTCATCACCTTTGCGAAGTTGCCGCTCTCTCCGGCTCCCGGAGACGAAGAAGCTGCTTCTTCGCGCAAAGACGATTCTGCCGCTCACAGTGCTCTGCAGAGCTCCGTACCTTCGTCTTTAGCCTCTCTTCTCGTCTACATCTTAGCAAAAAGCTTTTCCACTCTGTCTGGCAAGGAGAAACTGTGCCAGCACAGAAAACATCTCCCATCGTGTTCTAGAGGCTGCACGGAGGTCTGCCGAGTGTTTTGCAAGAAGAGAAAGAAAGTTGTCCAAAACAGCTTGCAATCGAATGTTCACGTGAATAGAAAAGGCAGGAGAGTGGTCAGGTACTGTTTTCTCTCAGTTGGCAAGCTGCGCACACAATCGCAGTGTTGTACATCTTGTTTCATCACTTTTGCGAAGCTGCCGCTCTCTCCGGCTCCCGGAGACGAAGAAGCTGCTTCTTCGCGCAAAGACGATTCTGCCGCCACAGTGCTCTGCGGTGTGCGCCTACTGCCGAAAGAGGTCCGGGAGCTGTGCTTAGCTCTGCAGAGCACCGTACCTTCGTCTTTAGCCTCTCTTCTCGTCTACATCTTAGCAAAAAGCTTTTCCACTCTGTCTGGCAAGGAGAAACTGTGCCAGCACAAAAAACATCTCCCATCGTGTTCTAGAGGCTGCACAGAGGTCTGCCGAGTGTTTTGCAAGAAGAGAAAGAAAGTTGTCCAAAACAGCTTGCAATCGAATTTTCATGTGAATAGAAAAGGCAGGAGAGTGGTCAGGTACTGTTTTCTCTCAGTTGGCAAGCTGCGCACACAATCGCAGTGTTGTACAGCTTGTTTCATCACCTTTGCGAAGTTGCCGCTCTCTCCGGCTCCCGGAGACGAAGAAGCTGCTTATTCGCGCAAAGACGATTCTGCCGGTCACAGTGCTCTGCAGAGCTCCGTACCTTCGTCTTTAGCCTCTCTTCTCGTCTACATCTTAGCAAAAAGCTTTTCCACTCTGTCTGGCAAGGAGAAACTGTGCCAGCACAGAAAACATCTCCCATCGTGTTCTAGAGGCTGCACGGAGGTCTGCCGAGTGTTTTGCAAGAAGAGAAAGAAAGTTGTCCAAAACAGCTTGCAATCGAATGTTCACGTGAATAGAAAAGGCAGGAGAGTGGTCAGGTACTGTTTTCTCTCAGTTGGCAAACTGCGCACACAATCGCAGTGTTGTACAGCTTGTTTCATCACCTTTGCCAAGTTGCCGCTCTCTCCGGCTCCCGGAGACGAAGAAGCTGCTTCTTCGCGCAAAGACGATTCTGCCGCTCACAGTGCTCTGCGGTGTGTGTCTTCTGCCGAAAGACGTCCGGGAGCTGTGCTTAGCTCTGCAGAGCACCGTACCTTCGTCTTTAGCCTCTCTTCTCGTCTACATCTTAGCAAAAAGCTTTTCCACTCTGTCTGGCAAGGAGAAAGTGTGCCAGCACAGAAAACATCTCCCATCGTGTTCTAGAGGCTGCACGGAGGTCTGCCGAGTGTTTTGCAAGAAGAGAAAGAAAGTTGTCCAAAACAGCTTGCAATCGAATGTTCATGTGAATAGAAAAGGCAGGAGAGTGGTCAGGTACTGTTTTCTCTGAGTTGGTAAGCTGCGCACACAATCGCAGTGTTGTACAGCTTGTTTCATCACCTTTGCCAAGTTGCCGCTCTCTCCGGCTCCCGGAGACGAAGAAGCTGCTTCTTCGCGCAAAGACGATTCTGCCGCTCACAGTGCTCTGCAGTGTGCGTCTTCTGCCGAAAGAGGCCCGGGAGCTGTGCTTAGCTCTGCAGAGCACCGTATCTTCGTCTTTAGCCTCTCTTCTCGTCTACATCTTAGCAAAAAGCTTTTCCACTCTGTCTGGCGAGGAGAAACTGTGCCAGCACAGAAAACATCTCCCATCGTGTTCTAGAGGCTGCACGGAGGTCTGCCGAGTGTTTTGCAAGAAGAGAAAGAAAGTTGTCCAAAACAGCTTGCAATCGAATGTTCATGTGAATAGATAAGGCAGGAGAGTGGTCAGGTACTGTTTTCTCTCAGTTGGCAAGCTGCGCACACAATCGCAGTGTTGTACAGCTTGTTTCATCACCTTTGCGAAGCTGCCGCTCTCTCCGGCTCCCGGAGACGAAGAAGCTGCTTCTTCGCGCAAAGACGATTCTGCCGCTCACAGTGCTCTGCGGTGTGCGTCTTCTGCCGAAAGAGGCACGGGAGCTGTACTTAGCTCTGCAGAGCACCGTACCTTCGTCTTTAGCCTCTCTTCTCGTCTACATCTTAGCAAAAAGCTTTTCCACTCTGTCTGGCAAGGAGAAACTGTGCCAGCACAGAAAACATCTCCCATCGTGTTCTAGAGGCTGCACGCAGGTCTGCCGAGTGTTTTGCAAGAAGAGAAAGAAAGTTGTCCAAAACAGCTTGCAATCGAATGTTCATGTGAATAGAAAAGGCAGGAGAGTGGTCAGGTACTGTTTTCTCTCAGTTGGCAAGCTGCGCACACAATCGCAGTGTTGTACAGCTTGTTTCATCACCTTTGCCAAGTTGCCGCTCTCTCCGGCTCCCGGAGACGAAGAAGCTGCTTCTTCGCGCAAAGACGATTCTGCCGCTCACAGTGCTGTGCGGTGTGCGCCTTCTGCCGAAAGAGGCCCGGGAGCGGTGCTTAGCTCTGCAGAGCACCGTACCTTCGTCTTTAGCCTCTCTTCTCGTCTACATCTTAGCAAAAAGCTTTTCCACTCTGTCTGGCAAGGAGAAACTGTGCCAGCACAGAAAACATCTCCCATCGTGTTCTAGAGGCTGCACGGAGGTCTGCCGAGTGTTTTGCAAGAAGAGAAAGAAAGTTGTCCAAAACAGCTTCCAATCGAATGTTCAAGTGAATAGAAAAGGCAGGAGAGTGGTCAGGTACTGTTTTCTCTCAGTTGGCAAGCTGCGCACACAATCGCAGTGTTGTACAGCTTGTTTCATCACCTTTGCGAAGTTGCCGCTCTCTCCGGCTCCCGGAGACGAAGAAGCGGCTTCTTCGCGCAAAGACGATTCTGCCGCTCACAGTGCCCTGCGGTGTGCGCCTTCTGCCGAAAGGCGCCCGGCACCGGTGCTTACCTCTGCAGAGCACCGTACCTTCGTCTTTAGCCTCTCTTCTCGTCTACATCTTAGCAAAAAGCTTTTCCACTCTGTCTGGCAAGGAGAAACTGTGCCAGCACAGAAAACATCTCCCATCGTGTTCTAGAGGCTGCACGGAGGTCTGCCGAGTGTTTTGCAAGAAGAGAAAGAAAGTTGTCCAAAACAGCTTGCAATCGAATGTTCATGTGAATAGATAAGGCAGGAGAGTGGTCAGGTACTGTTTTCTCTCAGTTGGCAAGCTGCGCACACAATCGCAGTGTTGTACAGCTTGTTTCATCACCTTTGCCAAGTTGCCGCTCTCTCCGGCTCCCGGAGACGAAGAAGCTGCTTCTTCGCGCAAAGACGATTCTGCCGCTCACAGTGCTCTGCGGTGTGCGCCTTCTGCCGAAAGACGCCCGGGAGCGGTGCTTAGCTCTGCAGAGCACCGTACCTTCGTCTTTAGCCTCTCTTCTCGTCTACATCTTAGCAAAAACCTTTTCCACTCTGTCTGGCAAGGAGAAACTGTGCCAGCACAGAAAACATCTCCCATCGTGTTCTAGAGGCTGCACGGAGGTCTGCCGAGTATTTTGCAAGAAGAGAAAGAAAGTTGTCCAAAACAGCTTGCAATCGAATGTTCATGTGAATAGAAAAGGCAGGAGAGTGGTCAGGTACTGTTTTCTCTCAGTTGGCAAACTGCGCACACAATCGCAGTGTTGTACAGCTTGTTTCATCACCTTTGCGAAGTTGCCGCTCTCTCCGGCTCCCGGAGACGAAGAAGCTGCTTCTTCGCGCAAAGACGATTCTGCCGCTCACAGTGCTCCTCGGTGTGCGCCTTCTGCCGAAAGAGGTCCGGGAGCGGTGCTTAGCTCTGCAGAGCACCGTACCTTCGTCTTTAGCCTCTCTTCTCGTCTACATCTTAGCAAAAAGCTTTTCCACTCCGTCTGGCAAGGAGAAACTGTGCCAGCACAAAAAACATCTCCCATCGTGTTCTAGAGGCTGCACGGAGGTCTGCCGAGTGTTTTGCAAGAAGAGAAAGAAAGTTGTCCAAAACAGCTTGCAATCGAATGTTCACGTGAATAGAAAAGGCAGGAGAGTGGTCAGGTACTGTTTTCTCTCACTTGGCAAGCTGCGCACACAATCGCAGTGTTGTACAGCTTGTTTCATCACCTTTGCGAAGCTGCCGCTCTCACTGGCTCCCGGAGACGAAGAAGCTGCTTCTTCGCGCAAAGACGATTCTGCCGCTCACAGTGCTCTGCGGTGTGCGCCTTCTGCCGAAAGAGGTCCGGGAGCGGTGCTTAGTTCTGCAGAGCACCGTACCTTCGTCTTTAGCCTCTCTTCTCGTCTACATCTTAGCAAAAAGCTTTTCCACTCTGTCTGGCAAGGAGAAACTGTGCCAGCACAAAAAACATCTCCCATCGTGTTCTAGAGGCTGCACGGAGGTCTGCCGAGTGTTTTGCAAGAAGAGAAAGAAAGTTGTCCAAAACAGCTTGCAATCGAATGTTTAAGTGAATAGAAAAGCAGGAGAGTGGTCAGGTACTGTTTTCTCTCAGTTGGCAAGCTGCGCACACAATCGCAGTGTTGTACAGCTTGTTTCATCACCTTTGCGAAGTTGCCGCTCTCTCCGGCTCCCGGAGACGAAGAAGCTGCTTCTTCGCGCAAAGACGATTCTGCCGCTCACAGTGCTCTGCGGTGTGCGCCTTCTGCCGAAAGAGGTCCGGGAGCGGTGCTTAGCTCTGCAGAGCACCGTACCTTCGTCTTTAGCCTCTCTTCTCGTCTACATCTTAGCAAAAACCTTTTCCACTCTGTCTGGCAAGGAGAAACTGTGCCAGCACAGAAAACATATCCCATCGTGTTCTAGAGGCTGCACGGAGGTCTGCCGAGTGTTTTGCAAGAAGAGATAGAAAGTTGTCCAAAACAGCTTGCAATCGAATGTTCATGTGAATAGAAAAGGCAGGAGAGTGGTCAGGTACTGTTTTCTCTCAGTTGGCAAGCTGCGCACACAATCGCAGTGTTGTACAGCTTGTTTCATCACATTTGCCAAGTTGCCGCTCTCTCCGGCTCCCGGAGACGAAGAAGCTGCTTCTTCGCGCAAAGACGATTCTGCCGCTCACAGTGCTCTGCAGAGCTCCGTACCTTCGTCTTTAGCCTCTCTTCTCGTCTACATCTTAGCAAAAAGCTTTTCCACTCTGTCTGGCGAGGAGAAACTGTGCCAGCACAGAAAACATCTCCCATCGTGTTCTAGAGGCTGCACGGAGGTCTGCTGAGTGTTTTGCAAGAAGAGAAAGAAAGTTGTCCAAAACAGCTTGCAATCGAATGTTCAAGTGAATAGAAAAGGCAGGAGAGTGGTCAGGTACTGTTTTCTCTCAGTTGGCAAACTGCGCACACAATCGCAGTGTTGTACAGCTTGTTTCATCACCTTTGCGAAGTTGCCGCTCTCTCCGGCTCCCGGAGACGAAGAACCTGCTTCTTCGCCCAAAGACGATTCTGCCGCTCACAGTGCTCTGCAGTGTGTGTCTTCTGCCGAAAGAGGCCAGGGAGCTGTGCTTAGTTCTGCAGAGCACCATACCTTCGTCTTTAGCCTCTCTTCTCGTCTACATCTTAGCAAAAAGCTTTTCCACTCTGTCTGGCAAGGAGAAACTGTGCCAGCACAGAAAACATCTCCCATCGTGTTCTAGAGGCTGCACGGAGGTCTGCCGAGTGTTTTGCAAGAAGAGAAAGAAAGTTGTCCAAAACAGCTTGCAATCGAATGTTCACGTGAATAGAAAAGGCAGGAGAGTGGTCAGGTACTGTTTTCTCTCAGTTGGCAAACTGCGCACACAATCGCAGTGTTGTACAGCTTGTTTCATCACCTTTGCGAAGTTGCCGCTCTCTCCGGCTCCCGGAGACGAAGAAGCTGCTTCTTCGCGCAAAGACGATTCTGCCGCTCACAGTGCTCTGCGGTGTGTGTCTTCTGCCGAAAGAGGTCCGGGAGCTGTGCTTAGCTCTGCAGAGCACCGTACCTTCGTCTTTAGCCTCTCTTCTCGTCTACATCTTAGCAAAAAGCTTTTCCACTCTGTCTGGCAAGGAGAAAGTGTGCCAGCACAGAAAACATCTCCCATCGTGTTCTAGAGGCTGCACGCTGGTCTGCCGAGTGTTTTGCAAGAAGAGAAAGAAAGTTGTCCAAAACAGCTTCCAATCGAATGTTCAAGTGAATAGAAAAGGCAGGAGAGTAGTCAGGTACTGTTTTCTCTCAGTTGCCAAGCTGCGCACACAATCGCAGTGTTGTACAGCTTGTTTCATCACCTTTGCGAAGTTGCCGCTCTCTCCGGCTCCCGGAGACGAAGAAGCTGCTTCTTCACGCAAAGACGATTCTGCCGCTCACAGTGCTCTGCAGAGCTCCGTACCTTCGTCTTTAGCCTCTCTTCTCGTCTACATCTTAGCAAAAAGCTTTTCCACTCTGTCTGGCAAGGAGAAACTGTGCCAGCACAGAAAACATCTCCCATCGTGTTCTAGAGGCTGCACGGAGGTCTGCCGAGTGTTTTGCAAGAAGAGAAAGAAAGTTGTCCAAAACAGCTTGCAATCGAATGTTCACGTGAATAGAAAAGGCAGGAGAGTGGTCAGGTACTGTTTTCTCTCAGTTGGCAAACTGCGCACACAATCGCAGTGTTGTACAGCTTGTTTCATCACCTTTGCCAAGTTGCCGCTCTCTCCGGCTCCCGGAGACGAAGAAGCGGCTTCTTCGCGCAAAGACGATTCTGCCGCTCACAGTGCTCTGCGGTGTGTGTCTTCTGCCGAAAGACGTCCGGGAGCTGTGCTTAGCTCTGCAGAGCACCGTACCTTCGTCTTTAGCCTCTCTTCTCGTCTACATCTTAGCAAAAAGCTTTTCCACTCTGTCTGGCAAGGAGAAACTGTGCCAGCACAGAAAACATCTCCCATCGTCTTCTAGAGGCTGCACGGAGGTCTGCCGAGTGTTTTGCAAGAAGAGAAAGAAAGTTGTCCAAAACAGCTTGCAATCGAATGTTCATGTGAATAGAAAAGGCAGGAGAGTGGTCAGGTACTGTTTTCTCTCACTTGGCAAGCTGCGCACACAATCGCAGTCTTGTACAGCTTGTTTCATCACCCTTGCGAAGTTGCCGCTCTCTCCGGCTCCCGGAGACGAAGAAGCTGCTTCGTCGCGCAAAGACGATTCTGCCGCTCACAGTGCTCTGCGGTGTGCGCCTTCTGCCGAAAGAGATCCGGGAGCGGTGATTAGCTCTGCAGAGCACCGTACCTTCGTCTTTAGCCTCTCTTCTCGTCTACATCTTAGCAAAAAGCTTTTCCACTCTGTCTGGCAAGGAGAAACTGTGCCAGCACAAAAAACATCTCCCATCGTGTTCTAGAGGCTGCACGGAGGTCTGCCGAGTGTTTTGCAAGAAGAGAAAGAAAGTTGTCCAAAACAGCTTGCAATCGAATGTTCAAGTGAATAGAAAAGGCAGGAGAGTGGTCAGGTACTGTTTTCTCTCAGTTGGCAAGCTGCGCACACAATCGCAGTGTTGTACAGCTTGTTTCATCACCTTTGCCAAGTTGCCGCTCTCTCCGGCTCCCGGAGACGAAGAAGCTGCTTCTTCGCGCAAAGACGATTCTGCCGCTCACAGTGCTCTGCAGTGTGTGTCTTCTGCCGAAAGAGGCCAGGGAGCTGTGCTTAGTTCTGCAGAGCACCATACCTGCTTCTTTAGCCTCTCTTCTCGTCTACATCTTAGCAAAAAGCTTTTCCACTCTGTCTGGCAAGGAGAAACTGTGCCAGCACAAAAAACATCTCCCATCGTGTTCTAGAGGCTGCACGGAGGTCTGCCAAGTGTTTTGCAAGAAGAGAAAGAAAGTTGTCCAAAACAGCTTGCAATCGAATGTTCATGTGAATAGATAAGGCAGGAGAGTGGTCAGGTACTGTTTTCTCTCAGTTGGCAAGCTGCGCACACAATCGCAGTGTTGTACAGCTTGTTTCATCACCTTTGCGAAGCTGCCGCTCTCTCCGGCTCCCGGAGACGAAGAAGCTGCTTCTTCGCGCAAAGACGATTCTGCCGCTCACAGTGCTCTGCGGTGTGCGTCTTCTGCCGAAAGAGGCCCAGGAGCTGTGCTTAGCTCTGCAGAGCACCGTACCTTCGTCTTTAGCCTCTCTTCTCGTCTACATCTTAGCAAAAAGCTTTTCCACTCTGTCTGGCAAGGAGAAACTGTGCCAGCACAGAAAACATCTCCCATCGTGTTCTAGAGGCTGCACGGAGTTCTGCCGAGTGTTTTGCAAGAAGAGAAAGAAAGTTCTCCAAAACAACTTGCAATCGAATGTTCAAGTGAATAGAAAGGGAAGGAGAGTGGTTAGGTGCTGTTTTCTCTCAGTTGGCAAACTGCGCACACAATCGCAGTGTTGTACAGCTTGTTTCATCACCTTTGCGAAGTTGCCGCTCTCTCCGGCTCCCGGAGACGAAGAAGCTGCTTCTTCACGCAAAGACGATTCTGCCGCTCACAGTGCTCTGCGGTGTGCGCCTTCTGCCGAAAGAGGTCCGGGAGCGGTGCTTAGCTCTGCAGAGCACCGTACCTTCGTCTTTAGCCTCTCTTCTCGTCTACATCTTAGCAAAAAGCTTTTCCACTCTGTCTGGCAAGGAGAAACTGTGCCAGCACAGAAAACATCTCCCATCGTGTTCTAGAGGCTGCACGGAGGTCTGCCGAGTGTTTTGCAAGAAGAGAAAGAAAGTTTTCCAAAACAGCTTGCAATCGAATGTTCATGTGAATAGAAAAGGCAGGAGAGTGGTCAGGTACTGTTTTCTCTCAGTTAGCAAGCTGCGCACACAATCGCAGTGTTGTACAGCTTGTTTCATCACCTTTGCGAAGTTGCCGCTCTCTCCGGCTCCCGGAGACGAAGAAGCTGCTTCTTCGCGCAAAGACGATTCTGCCGCTCACAGTGCTCTGCGGTGTGCGCCTTCTGCCGAAAGAGGCCCGGGAGCGGTGCTTAGATCTGCAGAGCACCGTACCTTCGTCTTTAGCCTCTCTTCTCGTCTACATCTTAGCAAAAAGCTTTTCCACTCTGTCTGGCAAGGAGAAACTGTGCCAGCACAGAAAACATCTCCCATCGTGTTCTAGAGGCTGCACGGAGGTCTGCCGAGTGTTTTGCAAGAAGAGAAAGAAAGTTGTCCAAAACAGCTTCCAATCGAATGCTCAAGTGAATAGAAAAGGCAGGAGAGTGGTCAGGTACTGTTTTCTCTCAGTTGGCAAGCTGCGCACACAATCGCAGTGTTGTACAGCTTGTTTCATCACCTTTGCGAAGTTGCCGCTCTCTCCGGCTCCCGGAGACGAAGAAGCGGCTTCTTCGCGCAAAGACGATTCTGCCGCTCACAGTGCCCTGCGGTGTGCGCCTTCTGCCGAAAGGCGCCCGGCACCGGTGCTTACCTCTGCAGAGCACCGTACCTTCGTCTTTAGCCTCTCTTCTCGTCTACATCTTAGCAAAAAGCTTTTCCACTCTGTCTGGCAAGGAGAAACTGTGCCAGCACAGAAAACATCTCCCATCGTGTTCTAGAGGCTGCACGGAGGTCTGCCGAGTGTTTTGCAAGAAGAGAAAGAAAGTTGTCCAAAACAGCTTGCAATCGAATGTTCATGTGAATAGATAAGGCAGGAGAGTGGTCAGGTACTGTTTTCTCTCAGTTGGCAAGCTGCGCACACAATCGCAGTGTTGTACAGCTTGTTTCATCACCTTTGCCAAGTTGCCGCTCTCTCCGGCTCCCGGAGACGAAGAAGCTGCTTCTTCGCGCAAAGACGATTCTGCCGCTCACAGTGCTCTGCGGTGTGCGCCTTCTGCCGAAAGACGCCCGGGAGCGGTGCTTAGCTCTGCAGAGCACCGTACCTTCGTCTTTAGCCTCTCTTCTCGTCTACATCTTAGCAAAAACCTTTTCCACTCTGTCTGGCAAGGAGAAACTGTGCCAGCACAGAAAACATCTCCCATTGTGTTCTAGAGGCTGCACGGAGGTCTGCCGAGTGTTTTGCAAGAAGAGAAAGAAAGTTGTCCAAAACAGCTTGCAATCGAATGTTCAAGTGAATAGAAAAGCAGGAGAGTGGTCAGGTACTGTTTTCTCTCAGTTGGCAAGCTGCGCACACAATCGCAGTGTTGTACAGCTTGTTTCATCACCTTTGCGAAGTTGCCGCTCTCTCCGGCTCCCGGAGACGAAGAAGCGGCTTCTTCGCGCAAAGACGATTCTGCCTCTCACAGTGCCCTGCGGTGTGCGCCTTCTGCCGAAAGGCGCCCGGCACCGGTGCTTAGCTCTGCAGAGCACCGTACCTTCGTCTTTAGCCTCTCTTCCCGTCTACATCTTAGCAAAAAGCTTTTCCACTCTGTCTGGCAAGGAGAAACTGTGCCAGCACAGAAAACATCTCCCATCGTGTTCTAGAGGCTGCACGGAGGTCTGCCGAGTATTTTGCAAGAAGAGAAAGAAAGTTGTCCAAAACAGCTTGCAATCGAATGTTCATGTGAATAGAAAAGGCAGGAGAGTGGTCAGGTACTGTTTTCTCTCAGTTGGCAAACTGCGCACACAATCGCAGTGTTGTACAGCTTGTTTCATCACCTTTGCCAAGTTGCCGCTCTCTCCGGCTCCCGGAGATGAAGAACATGCTTTTTCGCGCAAAGACGATTCTGCCGCTCACAGTGCTCTGCGGTGTGCGCCTTCTGCCGAAAGAGATCCGGGAGCTGTGCTTAGCTCTGCAGAGCACCGTACCTTCGTCTTTAGCCTCTCTTCTCGTCTACATCTTAGCAAAAAGCTTTTCCACTCTGTCTGGCAAGGAGAAACTGTGCCAGCACAAAAAACATCTCCCATCGTGTTCTAGAGGCTGCACGGAGGTCTGCCGAGTGTTTTGCAAGAAGAGAAAGAAAGTTGTCCAAAACAGCTTGCAATCGAATGTTCATGTGACTAGAAAAGGCAGGAGAGTGGTCAGGTACTGTTTTCTCTCAGTTGGCAAACTGCGCACACAATCGCAGTGTTGTACAGCTTGTTTCATCACCTTTGCGAAGCTGCCGCTCTCTCCGGCTCCCGGAGACGAAGAAGCGGCTTCTTCGCGCAAAGACGATTCTGCCGCTCACAGTGCTCCTCGGTGTGCGCCTTCTGCCGAAAGAGGTCCGGGAGCGGTGCTTAGCTCTGCAGAGCACCGTACCTTCGTCTTTAGCCTCTCTTCTCGTCTACATCTTAGCAAAAAGCTTTTCCACTCCGTCTGGCAAGGAGAAACTGTGCCAGCACAAAAAACATCTCCCATCGTGTTCTAGAGGCTGCACGGAGGTCTGCCGAGTGTTTTGCAAGAAGAGAAAGAAAGTTGTCCAAAACAGCTTGCAATCGAATGTTCACGTGAATAGAAAAGGCAGGAGAGTGGTCAGGTACTGTTTTCTCTCACTTGGCAAGCTGCGCACACAATCGCAGTGTTGTACAGCTTGTTTCATCACCTTTGCGAAGCTGCCGCTCTCACTGGCTCCCGGAGACGAAGAAGCTGCTTCTTCGCGCAAAGACGATTCTGCCGCTCACAGTGCTCTGCGGTGTGCGCCTTCTGCCGAAAGAGGTCCGGGAGCGGTGCTTAGCTCTGCAGAGCACCGTACCTTCGTCTTTAGCCTCTCTTCTCGTCTACATCTTAGCAAAAAGCTTTTCGACTCTGTCTGGCAAGGAGAAACTGTGCCAGCACAAAAAACATCTCCCATCGTGTTCTAGAGGCTGCACGGAGGTCTGCCGAGTGTTTTGCAAGAAGAGAAAGAAAGTTGTCCAAAACAGCTTGCAATCGAATGTTCAAGTGAATAGAAAAGCAGGAGAGTGGTCAGGTACTGTTTTCTCTCAGTTGGCAAGCTGCGCACACAATCGCAGTGTTGTACAGCTTGTTTCATCACCTTTGCCAAGTTGCCGCTCTCTCCGGCTCCCGGAGACGAAGAAGCTGCTTCTTCGCGCAAAGACGATTCTGCCGCTCACAGTGCTCTGCGGTGTGCGCCTTCTGCCGAAAGAGGTCCGGGAGCGGTGCTTAGCTCTGCAGAGCACCGTACCTTCGTCTTTAGCCTCTCTTCTCGTCTACATCTTAGCAAAAAGCTTTTCCACTCTGTCTGGCAAGGAGAAACTGTGCCAGCACAGAAAACATATCCCATCGTGTTCTAGAGGCTGCACGGAGGTCTGCCGAGTGTTTTGCAAGAAGAGAAAGAAAGTTGTCCAAAACAGCTTGCAATCGAATGTTCATGTGAATAGAAAAGGCAGGAGAGTGGTCAGGTACTGTTTTCTCTCAGTTGGCAAGCTGCGCACACAATCGCAGTGTTGTACAGCTTGTTTCATCACCTTTGCCAAGTTGCCGCTCTCTCCGGCTCCCGGAGACGAAGAAGCTGCTTCTTCGCGCAAAGACGATTCTGCCGCTCACAGTGCTCTGCGGTGTGCGCCTTCTGCCGAAAGACGCCCGGGAGCGGTGCTTAGCTCTGCAGAGCACCGTACCTTCGTCTTTAGCCTCTCTTCTCGTCTACATCTTAGCAAAAAGCTTTTCCACTCTGTCTGGCAAGGAGAAACTGTGCCAGCACAGAAAACATCTCCCATCGTGTTCTAGAGGCTGTACGGAGGTCTGCCGAGTGTTTTGCAAGAAGAGAAAGAAAGTTGTCCAAAACAGCTTGCAATCGAATGTTCATGTGAATAGATAAGGCAGGAGAGTGGTCAGGTACTGTTTTCTCTCAGTTGGCAAGCTGCGCACACAATCGCAGTGTTGTACAGCTTGTTTCATCACCTTTGCCAAGTTGCCGCTCTCTCCGGCTCCCGGAGACGAAGAAGCTGCTTCTTCGCGCAAAGACGATTCTGCCGCTCACAGTGCTCTGCGGTGTGCGCCTTCTGCCGAAAGAGGCCCGGGAGCGGTGCTTAGCTCTGCAGAGCACCGTACCTTCGTCTTTAGCCTCTCTTCTCGTCTACATCTTAGCAAAAAGCTTTTCCACTCTGTCTGGCAAGGAGAAACTGTGCCAGCACAGAAAACATCTCCCATTGTGTTCTAGAGGCTGCACGGAGGTCTGCCGAGTGTTTTGCAAGAAGAGAAAGAAAGTTGTCCAAAACAGCTTGCAATCGAATGCTCAAGTGAATAGAAAAGGCAGGAGAGTGGTCAGGTACTGTTTTCTCTCAGTTGGCAAGCTGCGCACACAATCGCAGTGTTGTACAGCTTGTTTCATCACCTTTGCCAAGTTGCCGCTCTCTCCGGCTCCCGGAGACGAAGAAGCGGCTTCTTCGCGCAAAGACGATTCTGCCTCTCACAGTGCCCTGCGGTGTGCGCCTTCTGCCGAAAGGCGCCCGGCACCGGTGCTTAGCTCTGCAGAGCACCGTACCTTCGTCTTTAGCCTCTCTTCTCGTCTACATCTTAGCAAAAAGCTTTTCCACTCTGTCTGGCAAGGAGAAACTGTGCCAGCACAGAAAACATCTCCCATCGTGTTCTAGAGGCTGCACGGAGGTCTGCCAAGTGTTTTGCAAGAAGAGAAAGAAAGTTGTCCAAAACAGCTTCCAATCGAAAGTTCATGTGAATAGATAAGGCAGGAGAGTGGTCAGGTACTGTTTTCTCTCAGTTGGCAAGCTGCGCACACAATCGCAGTGTTGTACAGCTTGTTTCATCACCTTTGCGAAGTTGCCGCTCTCTCCGGCTCCCGGAGACGAAGAAGCTGCTTCTTCGCGCAAAGACGATTCTGCCGCTCACAGTGCTCTGCGGTGTGCGCCTTCTGCCGAAAGAGGTCCGGGAGCGGTGCTTAGCTCTGCAGAGCACCGTACCTTCGTCTTTAGCCTCTCTTCCCGTCTACATCTTAGCAAAAAGCTTTTCCACTCTGTCTGGCGAGGAGAAACTGTGCCAGCACAGAAAACATCTCCATCGTGTTCTAGAGGCTGCACGGAGGTCTGCCGAGTATTTTGCAAGAAGAGAAAGAAAGTTGTCCAAAACAGCTTGCAATCGAATGTTCATGTGAATAAAAAAGGCAGGAGAGTGGTCAGGTACTGTTTTCTCTCAGTTGGCAAACTGCGCACACAATCGCAGTGTTGTACAGCTTGTTTCATCACCTTTGCGAAGTTGCCGCTCTCTCCGGCTCCCGGAGACGAAGAAGCTGCTTCTTCGCGCAAAGACGATTCTGCCGCTCACAGTGCTCTGCGGTGTGCGCCTTCTGCCGAAAGAGATCCGGGAGCTGTGCTTAGCTCTGCAGAGCACCGTACCTTCGTCTTTAGCCTCTCTTCTCGTCTACATCTTAGCAAAAAGCTTTTCCACTCTGTCTGGCAAGGAGAAACTGTGCCAGCACAGAAAACATCTCCCATCGTGTTCTAGAGGCTGCACGGAGGTCTGCCGAGTGTTTTGCAAGAAGAGAAAGAAAGTTGTCCAAAACAGCTTGCAATCGAATGTTCATGTGAATAGATAAGGCAGGAGAGTGGTCAGGTACTGTTTTCTCTCAGTTGGCAAGCTGCGCACACAATCGCAGTGTTGTACAGCTTGTTTCATCACCTTTGCCAAGTTGCCGCTCTCTCCGGCTCCCAGAGACGAAGAAGCTGCTTCTTCGCGCAAAGACGATTCTGCCTCTCACAGTGCCCTGCGGTGTGCGCCTTCTGCCGAAAGGCGCCCGGCACCGGTGCTTAGCTCTGCAGAGCACCGTACCTTCGTCTTTAGCCTCTCTTCTCGTCTACATCTTAGCAAAAAGCTTTTCCACTCTGTCTGGCAAGGAGAAACTGTGCCAGCACAGAAAACATCTCCCATCGTGTTCTAGAGGCTGCACGGAGGTCTGCCGAGTGTTTTGCAAGAAGAGAAAGAAAGTTGTCCAAAACAGCTTGCAATCGAATGTTCATGTGAATAGATAAGGAAGGAGAGTGGTCAGGTACTGTTTTCTCTCAGTTGGCAAGCTGCGCACACAATCGCAGTGTTGTACAGCTTGTTTCATCACCTTTGCGAAGTTGCCGCTCTCTCCGGCTCCCGGAGACGAAGAAGCTGCTTCTTCGCGCAAAGACGATTCTGCCGCTCACAGTGCTCTGCGGTGTGCGCCTTCTGCCGAAAGAGGTCCGGGAGCGGTGCTTAGCTCTGCAGAGCACCGTACCTTCGTCTTTAGCCTCTCTTCCCGTCTACATCTTAGCAAAAAGCTTTTCCACTCTGTCTGGCGAGGAGAAACTGTGCCAGCACAGAAAACATCTCCATCGTGTTCTAGAGGCTGCACGGAGGTCTGCCGAGTATTTTGCAAGAAGAGAAAGAAAGTTGTCCAAAACAGCTTGCAATCGAATGTTCATGTGAATAAAAAAGGCAGGAGAGTGGTCAGGTACTGTTTTCTCTCAGTTGGCAAACTGCGCACACAATCGCAGTGTTGTACAGCTTGTTTCATCACCTTTGCCAAGTTGCCGCTCTCTCCGGCTCCCGGAGACGAAGAAGCTGCTTCTTCGCGCAAAGACGATTCTGCCGCTCACAGTGCTCCTCGGTGTGCGCCTTCTGCCGAAAGAGGTCCGGGAGCGGTGCTTAGCTCTGCAGAGCACCGTACCTTCGTCTTTAGCCTCTCTTCTCGTCTACATCTTAGCAAAAAGCTTTTCCACTCTATCTGGCAAGGAGAAACTGTGCCAGCACAGAAAACATCTCCCATCGTGTTCTAGAGGCTGCACGGAGGTGTGCCGAGTGTTTTGCAAGAAGAGAAAGAAAGTTGTCCAAAACAGCTTGCAATCGAATGTTCATGTGAATAGAAAAGGCAGGAGAGTGGTCAGGTACTGTTTTCTCTCAGTTGGCAAGCTGCGCACACAATCGCAGTGTTGTACAGCTTGTTTCATCACCTATGCCAAGTTGCCGCTCTCTCCGGCTCCCGGAGACGAAGAAGCGGCTTCTTCGCGCAAAGACGATTCTGCCGCTCACAGTGCCCTGCGGTGTGCGCCTTCTGCCGAAAGACGCCCGGCACCGGTGCTTAGCTCTGCAGAGCACCGTACCTTCGTCTTTAGCCTCTCTTCTCGTCTACATCTTAGCAAAAAGCTTTTCCACTCTGTCTGGCAAGGAGAAACTTTACCAGCACAGAAAACATCTCCCATTGTGTTCTAGAAGCTGCACGGAGGTCTGCAGAGTGTTTTGCAAGAAGAGAAAGAAAGTTGTCCAAAACAGCTTGCAATCGAATGTTCATGTGAATAGAAAAGGCAGGAGAGTGGTCAGGTACCGTTTTCTCTCAGATGGCAAGCTGCGCACACAATCGCAGTGTTGTACAGCTTGTTTCATCACCTTTGCGAAGTTGCCGCTCTCTCCGGCTCCCGGAGACGAAGAAGCTGCTTCTTCGCGCAAAGACGATTCTGCCGCTCACAGTGCTCTGCAGAGCACCGTACCTTCGTCTTTAGCCTCTCTTCTCGTCTACATCTTAGCAAAAAGCTTTTCCACTCTGTCTGGCAAGGAGAAACTGTGCCAGCACAGAAAACATCTCCCATTGTGTTCTAGAGGCTGCACGGTAGTCTGCCGAGTGTTTTGCAAGAAGAGAAAGAAAGTTGTCCAAAACAGCTTGCAATCGAATATTCAAGTGAATAGAAAAGGCAGGAGAGTGGTCAGGTACTGTTTTCTCTCAGTTGGCAAGCTGCGCACACAATCGCAGTGTTGTACAGCTTGTTTCATCACCTTTGCCAAGTTGCCGCTCTCTCCGGCTCCCGGAGACGAAGAAGCGGCTTCTTCGCGCAAAGACGATTCTGCCTCTCACAGTGCCCTGCGGTGTGCGCCTTCTGCCGAAAGGCGCCCGGCACCGGTGCTTAGCTCTGCAGAGCACCGTACCTTCGTCTTTAGCCTCTCTTCTCGTCTACATCTTAGCAAAAAGCTTTTCCACTCTGTCTGGCAAGGAGAAACTGTGCCAGCACAGAAAACATCTCCCATCGTGTTCTAGAGGCTGCACGGAGGTCTGCCGAGTGTTTTGCAAGAAGAGAAAGAAAGTTGTCCAAAACAGCTTGCAATCGAATGTTCATGTGAATAGAAAAGGCAGGAGAGTGGTCAGGTACTGTTTTCTCTCAGTTGGCAAGCTGCGCACACAATCGCAGTGTTGTACAGCTTGTTTCATCACCTTTGCCAAGTTGCCGCTCTCTCCGGCTCCCGGAGACGAAGAAGCTGCTTCTTCGCGCAAAGACGATTCTGCCGCTCACAGTGCTCTGCGGTGTGCGCCTTCTGCCGAAAGAGGTCCGGGAGCGGTGCTTAGCTCTGCAGAGCACCGTACCTTCGTCTTTAGCCTCTCTTCTCGTCTACATCTTAGCAAAAAGCTTTTCCACTCTGTCTGGCAAGGAGAAACTGTGCCAGCACAGAAAACATCTCCCATCGTGTTCTAGAGGCTGCACGGAGGTCTGCCGAGTATTTTGCAAGAAGAGAAAGAAAGTTGTCCAAAACAGCTTGCAATCGAATGTTCATGTGAATAGAAAAGGCAGGAGAGTGGTCAGGTACTGTTTTCTCTCAGTTGGCAAACTGCGCACACATTCGCAGTGTTGTACAGCTTGTTTCATCACCTTTGCCAAGTTGCCGCTCTCTCCGGCTCCCGGAGACGAAGAAGCTGCTTCTTCGCGCAAAGACGATTCTGCCGCTCACAGTGCTCTGCGGTGTGCGACTTCTGCCGAAAGACGCCCGGGAGCGGTGCTTAGCTCTGCAGAGCACCATACCTTCGTCTTTAGCCTCTCTTCTCGTCTACATCTTAGCAAAAAGCTTTTCCACTCTATCTGGCAAGGAGAAACTGTGCCAGCACAGAAAACATCTCCCATCGTGTTCTAGAGGCTGCACGGAGGTCTGCCGAGTGTTTTGCAAGAAGAGAAAGAAAGTTGTCCAAAACAGCTTGCAATCGAATGTTCAAGTGAATAGAAAAGGCAGGAGAGTGGTCAGGTACTGTTTTCTCTCAGTTGGCAAGCTGCGCACACAATCGCAGTGTTGTACAGCTTTTTTCATCACCTATGCCAAGTTGCCGCTCTCTCCGGCTCCCGGAGACGAAGAAGCGGCTTCTTCGCGCAAAGACGATTCTGCCGCTCACAGTGCTCCTCGGTGTGCGCCTTCTGCCGAAAGAGGTCCGGGAGCGGTGCTTAGCTCTGCAGAGCACCGTACCTTCGTCTTTAGCCTCTCTTCTCGTCTACATCTTAGCAAAAAGCTTTTCCACTCTGTCTGGCAAGGGGAAACTTTACCAGCACAAAAAACATCTCCCATCGTGTTCTAGAAGCTGCACGGAGGTCTGCCGAGTGTTTTGCAAGAAGAGAAAGAAAGTTGTCCAAAACAGCTTGCAATCGAATATTCATGTGAATAGAAAAGGCAGGAGAGTGGTCAGGTACTGTTTTCTCTCAGTTGGCAAGCTGCGCTCACAATCGCAGTGTTGTACAGCTTGTTTCATCACCTTTGCCAAGTTGCCGCTCTCTCCGGCTCCCGGAGACGAAGAAGCTGCTTCTTCGCGCAAAGACGATTCTGCCGCTCACAGTGCCCTGCGGTGTGCGCCTTCTGCCGAAAGACGCCCGGCACCGGTGCTTAGCTCTGCAGAGCACCGTACCTTCGTCTTTAGCCTCTCTTCTCGTCTACATCTTAGCAAAAAGCTTTTCCACTCTGTCTGGCAAGGAGAAACTTTACCAGCACAGAAAACATCTCCCATTGTGTTCTAGAAGCTGCACGGAGGTCTGCAGAGTGTTTTGCAAGAAGAGAAAGAAAGTTGTCCAAAACAGCTTGCAATCGAATGTTCATGTGAATAGAAAAGGCAGGAGAGTGGTCAGGTACCGTTTTCTCTCAGATGGCAAGCTGCGCACACAATCGCAGTGTTGTACAGCTTGTTTCATCACCTTTGCGAAGTTGCCGCTCTCTCCGGCTCCAGGAGACGAAGAAGCTGCTTCTTCGCGCAAAGACGATTCTGCCGCTCACAGTGCTCTGCAGAGCACCGTACCTTCGTCTTTAGCCTCTCTTCTCGTCTACATCTTAGCAAAAAGCTTTTCCACTCTGTCTGGCAAGGAGAAACTGTGCCAGCACAGAAAACATCTCCCATTGTGTTCTAGAGGCTGCACGGTAGTCTGCCGAGTGTTTTGCAAGAAGAGAAAGAAAGTTGTCCAAAACAGCTTGCAATCGAATATTCAAGTGAATAGAAAAGGCAGGAGAGTGGTCAGGTACTGTTTTCTCTCAGTTGGCAAGCTGCGCACACAATCGCAGTGTTGTACAGCTTGTTTCATCACCTTTGCCAAGTTGCCGCTCTCTCCGGCTCCCGGAGACGAAGAAGCGGCTTCTTCGCGCAAAGACGATTCTGCCTCTCACAGTGCCCTGCGGTGTGCGCCTTCTGCCGAAAGGCGCCCGGCACCGGTGCTTAGCTCTGCAGAGCACCGTACCTTCGTCTTTAGCCTCTCTTCTCGTCTACATCTTAGCAAAAAGCTTTTCCACTCTGTCTGGCAAGGAGAAACTGTGCCAGCACAGAAAACATCTCCCATCGTGTTCTAGAGGCTGCACGGAGGTCTGCCGAGTGTTTTGCAAGAAGAGAAAGAAAGTTGTCCAAAACAGCTTGCAATCGAATGTTCATGTGAATAGAAAAGGCAGGAGAGTGGTCAGGTACTGTTTTCTCTCAGTTGGGAAGCTGCGCACACAATCGCAGTGTTGTACAGCTTGTTTCATCACCTTTGCCAAGTTGCCGCTCTCTCCGGCTCCCGGAGACGAAGAAGCTGCTTCTTCGCGCAAAGACGATTCTGCCGCTCACAGTGCTCTGCGTTGTGCGTCTTCTGCCGAAAGAGGTCCGGGAGCGGTGCTTAGCTCTGCAGAGCACCGTACCTTCGTCTTTAGCCTCTCTTCCCGTCTACATCTTAGCAAAAAGCTTTTCCACTCTGTCTGGCAAGGAGAAACTGTGCCAGCACAGAAAACATCTCCCATCGTGTTCTAGAGGCTGCACGGAGGTCTGCCGAGTATTTTGCAAGAAGAGAAAGAAAGTTGTCCAAAACAGCTTGCAATCGAATGTTCATGTGAATAGAAAAGGCAGGAGAGTGGTCAGGTACTGTTTTCTCTCAGTTGGCAAACTGCGCACACATTCGCAGTGTTGTACAGCTTGTTTCATCACCTTTGCCAAGTTGCCGCTCTCTCCGGCTCCCGGAGACGAAGAAGCTGCTTCTTCGCGCAAAGACGATTCTGCCGCTCACAGTGCTCTGCGGTGTGCGACTTCTGCCGAAAGAGGTCCGGGAGCGGTGCTTAGCTCTGCAGAGCACCATACCTTCGTCTTTAGCCTCTCTTCTCGTCTACATCTTAGCAAAAAGCTTTTCCACTCTATCTGGCAAGGAGAAACTGTGCCAGCACAGAAAACATCTCCCATCGTGTTCTAGAGGCTGCACGCAGGTCTGCCGAGTGTTTTGCAAGAAGAGAAAGAAAGTTGTCCAAAACAGCTTGCAATCGAATGTTCAAGTGAATAGAAAAGGCAGGAGAGTGGTCAGGTACTGTTTTCTCTCAGTTGGCAAGCTGCGCACACAATCGCAGTGTTGTACAGCTTTTTTCATCACCTATGCCAAGTTGCCGCTCTCTCCGGCTCCCGGAGACGAAGAAGCGGCTTCTTCGCGCAAAGACGATTCTGCCGCTCACAGTGCTCCTCGGTGTGCGCCTTCTGCCGAAAGAGGTCCGGGAGCGGTGCTTAGCTCTGCAGAGCACCGTACCTTCGTCTTTAGCCTCTCTTCTCGTCTACATCTTAGCAAAAAGCTTTTCCACTCTGTCTGGCAAGGAGAAACTTTACCAGCACAAAAAACATCTCCCATCGTGTTCTAGAAGCTGCACGGAGGTCTGCCGAGTGTTTTGCAAGAAGAGAAAGAAAGTTGTCCAAAACAGCTTGCAATCGAATGTTCATGTGAATAGAAAAGGCAGGAGAGTGGTCAGGTACTGTTTTCTCTCAGATGGCAAGCTGCGCACACAATCGCAGTGTTGTACAGCTTGTTTCATCACCTTTGCGAAGTTGCCGCTCTCTCCGGCTCCCGGAGACGAAGAAGCTGCTTCTTCGCGCAAAGAGGATTCTGCCGCTCACAGTGCTCTGCAGAGCACCGGACCTTCGTCTTTAGCCTCTCTTCTTGTCTACATCTTAGCAAAAAGCTTTTCCACTCTGTCTGGCAAGGAGAAACTGTGCCAGCACAGAAAACATCTCCCATCGTGTTCTAGAGGCTGCACGGAGGTCTGCCGAGTGTTTTGCAAGAAGAGAAAGAAAGTTGTCCAAAACAGCTTCCAATCGAATGTTCATGTGAATAGATAAGGCAGGAGAGTGGTCAGGTACTGTTTTCTCTCAGTTGGCAAGCTGCGCACACAATCGCAGTGTTGTACAGCTTGTTTCATCACCTTTGCCAAGTTGCCGCTCTCTCCGGCTCCCGGAAACGAAGAAGCTGCTTCTTCGCGCAAAGACGATTCTGCCGCTCACCGTGCTCTGCGGTGTGCGCCTTCTGCCGAAAGAGGTCCGGGAGCGGTGCTTAGCTCTGCAGAGCACCGTACCTTCGTCTTTAGCCTCTCTTCTCGTCTACATCTTAGCAAAAAGCTTTTCCACTCTGTCTGGCAAGGGGAAACTTTACCAGCACAAAAACCATCTCCCATCGTGTTCTAGAAGCTGCACGGAGGTCTGCCGAGTGTTTTGCAAGAAGAGAAAGAAAGTTGTCCAAAACAGCTTGCAATCGAATATTCATGTGAATAGAAAAGGCAGGAGAGTGGTCAGGTACTGTTTTCTCTCAGTTGGCAAGCTGCGCTCACAATCGCAGTGTTGTACAGCTTGTTTCATCACCTTTGCCAAGTTGCCGCTCTCTCCGGCTCCCGGAGACGAAGAAGCTGCTTCTTCGCGCAAAGACGATTCTGCCGCTCACAGTGCCCTGCGGTGTGCGCCTTCTGCCGAAAGACGCCCGGCACCGGTGCTTAGCTCTGCAGAGCACCGTACCTTCGTCTTTAGCCTCTCTTCTCGTCTACATCTTAGCAAAAAGCTTTTCCACTCTGTCTGGCAAGGAGAAACTTTACCAGCACAGAAAACATCTCCCATTGTGTTCTAGAAGCTGCACGGAGGTCTGCAGAGTGTTTTGCAAGAAGAGAAAGAAAGTTGTCCAAAACAGCTTGCAATCGAATGTTCATGTGAATAGAAAAGGCAGGAGAGTGGTCAGGTACCGTTTTCTCTCAGATGGCAAGCTGCGCACACAATCGCAGTGTTGTACAGCTTGTTTCATCACCTTTGCGAAGTTGCCGCTCTCTCCGGCTCCAGGAGACGAAGAAGCTGCTTCTTCGCGCAAAGACGATTCTGCCGCTCACAGTGCTCTGCAGAGCACCGTACCTTCGTCTTTAGCCTCTCTTCTCGTCTACATCTTAGCAAAAAGCTTTTCCACTCTGTCTGGCAAGGAGAAACTGTGCCAGCACAGAAAACATCTCCCATTGTGTTCTAGAGGCTGCACGGTAGTCTGCCGAGTGTTTTGCAAGAAGAGAAAGAAAGTTGTCCAAAACAGCTTGCAATCGAATATTCAAGTGAATAGAAAAGGCAGGAGAGTGGTCAGGTACTGTTTTCTCTCAGTTGGCAAGCTGCGCACACAATCGCAGTGTTGTACAGCTTGTTTCATCACCTTTGCCAAGTTGCCGCTCTCTCCGGCTCCCGGAGACGAAGAAGCGGCTTCTTCGCGCAAAGACGATTCTGCCTCTCACAGTGCCCTGCGGTGTGCGCCTTCTGCCGAAAGGCGCCCGGCACCGGTGCTTAGCTCTGCAGAGCACCGTACCTTCGTCTTTAGCCTCTCTTCTCGTCTACATCTTAGCAAAAAGCTTTTCCACTCTGTCTGGCAAGGAGAAACTGTGCCAGCACAGAAAACATCTCCCATCGTGTTCTAGAGGCTGCACGGAGGTCTGCCGAGTGTTTTGCAAGAAGAGAAAGAAAGTTGTCCAAAACAGCTTGCAATCGAATGTTCATGTGAATAGAAAAGGCAGGAGAGTGGTCAGGTACTGTTTTCTCTCAGTTGGGAAGCTGCGCACACAATCGCAGTGTTGTACAGCTTGTTTCATCACCTTTGCCAAGTTGCCGCTCTCTCCGGCTCCCGGAGACGAAGAAGCTGCTTCTTCGCGCAAAGACGATTCTGCCGCTCACAGTGCTCTGCGGTGTGCGTCTTCTGCCGAAAGAGGTCCGGGAGCGGTGCTTAGCTCTGCAGAGCACCGTACCTTCGTCTTTAGCCTCTCTTCCCGTCTACATCTTAGCAAAAAGCTTTTCCACTCTGTCTGGCAAGGAGAAACTGTGCCAGCACAGAAAACATCTCCCATCGTGTTCTAGAGGCTGCACGGAGGTCTGCCGAGTATTTTGCAAGAAGAGAAAGAAAGTTGTCCAAAACAGCTTGCAATCGAATGTTCATGTGAATAGAAAAGGCAGGAGAGTGGTCAGGTACTGTTTTCTCTCAGTTGGCAAACTGCGCACACATTCGCAGTGTTGTACAGCTTGTTTCATCACCTTTGCCAAGTTGCCGCTCTCTCCGGCTCCCGGAGACGAAGAAGCTGCTTCTTCGCGCAAAGACGATTCTGCCGCTCACAGTGCTCTGCGGTGTGCGACTTCTGCCGAAAGAGGTCCGGGAGCGGTGCTTAGCTCTGCAGAGCACCATACCTTCGTCTTTAGCCTCTCTTCTCGTCTACATCTTAGCAAAAAGCTTTTCCACTCTATCTGGCAAGGAGAAACTGTGCCAGCACAGAAAACATCTCCCATCGTGTTCTAGAGGCTGCACGCAGGTCTGCCGAGTGTTTTGCAAGAAGAGAAAGAAAGTTGTCCAAAACAGCTTGCAATCGAATGTTCAAGTGAATAGAAAAGGCAGGAGAGTGGTCAGGTACTGTTTTCTCTCAGTTGGCAAGCTGCGCACACAATCGCAGTGTTGTACAGCTTTTTTCATCACCTATGCCAAGTTGCCGCTCTCTCCGGCTCCCGGAGACGAAGAAGCGGCTTCTTCGCGCAAAGACGATTCTGCCGCTCACAGTGCTCCTCGGTGTGCGCCTTCTGCCGAAAGAGGTCCGGGAGCGGTGCTTAGCTCTGCAGAGCACCGTACCTTCGTCTTTAGCCTCTCTTCTCGTCTACATCTTAGCAAAAAGCTTTTCCACTCTGTCTGGCAAGGAGAAACTTTACCAGCACAAAAAACATCTCCCATCGTGTTCTACAAGCTGCACGGAGGTCTGCCGAGTGTTTTGCAAGAAGAGAAAGAAAGTTGTCCAAAACAGCTTGCAATCGAATGTTCATGTGAATAGAAAAGGCAGGAGAGTGGTCAGGTACTGTTTTCTCTCAGATGGCAAGCTGCGCACACAATCGCAGTGTTGTACAGCTTGTTTCATCACCTTTGCGAAGTTGCCGCTCTCTCCGGCTCCCGGAGACGAAGAAGCTGCTTCTTCGCGCAAAGAGGATTCTGCCGCTCACAGTGCTCTGCAGAGCACCGGACCTTCGTCTTTAGCCTCTCTTCTTGTCTACATCTTAGCAAAAAGCTTTTCCACTCTGTCTGGCAAGGAGAAACTGTGCCAGCACAGAAAACATCTCCCATCGTGTTCTAGAGGCTGCACGGAGGTCTGCCGAGTGTTTTGCAAGAAGAGAAAGAAAGTTGTCCAAAACAGCTTCCAATCGAATGTTCATGTGAATAGATAAGGCAGGAGAGTGGTCAGGTACTGTTTTCTCTCAGTTGGCAAGCTGCGCACACAATCGCAGTGTTGTACAGCTTGTTTCATCACCTTTGCCAAGTTGCCGCTCTCTCCGGCTCCCGGAAACGAAGAAGCTGCTTCTTCGCGCAAAGACGATTCTGCCGCTCACCGTGCTCTGCGGTGTGCGCCTTCTGCCGAAAGAGGTCCGGGAGCGGTGCTTAGCTCTGCAGAGCACCGTACCTTCGTCTTTAGCCTCTCTTCTCGTCTACATCTTAGCAAAAAGCTTTTCCACTCTGTCTGGCAAGGAGAAACTGTGCCAGCACAGAAAACATCTCCCATCGTGTTCTAGAGGCTGCACGGAGGTCTGCCGAGTGTTTTGCAAGAAGAGAAAGAAAGTTGTCCAAAACAGCTTCCAATCGAATGTTCATGTGAATAGAAAAGGCAGGAGAGTGGTCAGGTACTGTTTTCTCTCACTTGGCAAGCTGCGCACACAATCGCAGTGTTGTACAGCTTGTTTCATCACCTTTGCGGAGTTGCCGCTCTCTCCGGCTCCCGGAGACGAAGAAGCTGCTTCTTCGCGCAAAGACGATTCTGTCGCTCACAGTGCTCCGCGGTGTGTGTCTTTTGCCGAAAGAGGTCCGGGAGCTGTGCTTAGCTCTGCAGAGCACCGTACCTACGTCTTTAGCCTCTCTTCTCGTCTACATCTTAGCAAAAAGCTTTTCCACTCTGTCTGGCAAGGAGAAACTGTGCCAGCACAAAAAACATCTCCCATCGTGTTCTAGAGGCTGCACGGAGGTCTGCCGAGTGTTTTGCAAGAAGAGAAAGAAAGTTGTCCAAAACAGCTTGCAATCGAATGTTCACGTGAATAGAAAAGGCAGGAGAGTGGTCAGGTACTGTTTTCTCTCAGTTGGCAAGCTGCGCACACAATCGCAGTGTTGTACAGCTTGTTTCATCACCTTTGCCAAGTTGCCGCTCTCTCCGGCTCCCGGAGACGAAGAAGCTGCTTCTTCGCGCAAAGACGATTCTGCCGCTCACAGTGCTCTGCGGTGTGCGCCTTCTGCCGAAAGAGGTCCGGGAGCGGTGCTTAGCTCTGCAGAGCACCGTACCTTCGTCTTTAGCCTCTCTTCTCGTCTACATCTTAGCAAAAAGCTTTTCCACTCTGTCTGGCAAGGAGAAACTGTGCCAGCACAAAAAACATCTCCCATCGTGTTCTAGAGGCTGCACTGAGTTCTGCCGAGTGTTTTGCAAGAAGAGAAAGAAAGTTGTCCAAAACAGCTTGCAATCGAATGTTCATGTGAATAGAAAAGGCAGGAGAGTGGTCAGGTACTGTTTTCTCTCAGTTGGCAAGCTGCGCACACAATCGCAGTGTTGTACAGCTTGTTTCATCACCTTTGCGAAGTTGCCGCTCTCTCCGGCTCCCGGAGACGAAGAAGCGGCTTCTTCGCGCAAAGACGATTCTGCCGCTCACAGTGCTCCTCGGTGTGCGCCTTCTGCCGAAAGAGGTCCGGGAGCGGTGCTTAGCTCTGCAGAGCACCGTACCTTCGTCTTTAGCCTCTCTTCTCGTCTACATCTTAGCAAAAAGCTTTTCCACTCTGTCTGGCAAGGGGAAACTTTACCAGCACAAAAAACATCTCCCATCGTGTTCTAGAAGCTGCACGGAGGTCTGCCGAGTGTTTTGCAAGAAGAGAAAGAAAGTTGTCCAAAACAGCTTGCAATCGAATATTCATGTGAATAGAAAAGGCAGGAGAGTGGTCAGGTACTGTTTTCTCTCAGTTGGCAAGCTGCGCTCACAATCGCAGTGTTGTACAGCTTGTTTCATCACCTTTGCCAAGTTGCCGCTCTCTCCGGCTCCCGGAGACGAAGAAGCTGCTTCTTCGCGCAAAGACGATTCTGCCGCTCACAGTGCCCTGCGGTGTGCGCCTTCTGCCGAAAGACGCCCGGCACCGGTGCTTAGCTCTGCAGAGCACCGTACCTTCGTCTTTAGCCTCTCTTCTCGTCTACATCTTAGCAAAAAGCTTTTCCACTCTGTCTGGCAAGGAGAAACTTTACCAGCACAGAAAACATCTCCCATTGTGTTCTAGAAGCTGCACGGAGGTCTGCAGAGTGTTTTGCAAGAAGAGAAAGAAAGTTGTCCAAAACAGCTTGCAATCGAATGTTCATGTGAATAGAAAAGGCAGGAGAGTGGTCAGGTACCGTTTTCTCTCAGATGGCAAGCTGCGCACACAATCGCAGTGTTGTACAGCTTGTTTCATCACCTTTGCGAAGTTGCCGCTCTCTCCGGCTCCAGGAGACGAAGAAGCTGCTTCTTCGCGCAAAGACGATTCTGCCGCTCACAGTGCTCTGCAGAGCACCGTACCTTCGTCTTTAGCCTCTCTTCTCGTCTACATCTTAGCAAAAAGCTTTTCCACTCTGTCTGGCAAGGAGAAACTGTGCCAGCACAGAAAACATCTCCCATTGTGTTCTAGAGGCTGCACGGTAGTCTGCCGAGTGTTTTGCAAGAAGAGAAAGAAAGTTGTCCAAAACAGCTTGCAATCGAATATTCAAGTGAATAGAAAAGGCAGGAGAGTGGTCAGGTACTGTTTTCTCTCAGTTGGCAAGCTGCGCACACAATCGCAGTGTTGTACAGCTTGTTTCATCACCTTTGCCAAGTTGCCGGTCTCTCCGGCTCCCGGAGACGAAGAAGCGGCTTCTTCGCGCAAAGACGATTCTGCCTCTCACAGTGCCCTGCGGTGTGCGCCTTCTGCCGAAAGGCGCCCGGCACCGGTGCTTAGCTCTGCAGAGCACCGTACCTTCGTCTTTAGCCTCTCTTCTCGTCTACATCTTAGCAAAAAGCTTTTCCACTCTGTCTGGCAAGGAGAAACTGTGCCAGCACAGAAAACATCTCCCATCGTGTTCTAGAGGCTGCACGGAGGTCTGCCGAGTGTTTTGCAAGAAGAGAAAGAAAGTTGTCCAAAACAGCTTGCAATCGAATGTTCATGTGAATAGAAAAGGCAGGAGAGTGGTCAGGTACTGTTTTCTCTCAGTTGGGAAGCTGCGCACACAATCGCAGTGTTGTACAGCTTGTTTCATCACCTTTGCCAAGTTGCCGCTCTCTCCGGCTCCCGGAGACGAAGAAGCTGCTTCTTCGCGCAAAGACGATTCTGCCGCTCACAGTGCTCTGCGGTGTGCGTCTTCTGCCGAAAGAGGTCCGGGAGCGGTGCTTAGCTCTGCAGAGCACCGTACCTTCGTCTTTAGCCTCTCTTCCCGTCTACATCTTAGCAAAAAGCTTTTCCACTCTGTCTGGCAAGGAGAAACTGTGCCAGCACAGAAAACATCTCCCATCGTGTTCTAGAGGCTGCACGGAGGTCTGCCGAGTATTTTGCAAGAAGAGAAAGAAAGTTGTCCAAAACAGCTTGCAATCGAATGTTCATGTGAATAGAAAAGGCAGGAGAGTGGTCAGGTACTGTTTTCTCTCAGTTGGCAAACTGCGCACACATTCGCAGTGTTGTACAGCTTGTTTCATCACCTTTGCCAAGTTGCCGCTCTCTCCGGCTCCCGGAGACGAAGAAGCTGCTTCTTCGCGCAAAGACGATTCTGCCGCTCACAGTGCTCTGCGGTGTGCGACTTCTGCCGAAAGAGGTCCGGGAGCGGTGCTTAGCTCTGCAGAGCACCGTACCTTCGTCTTTAGCCTCTCTTCTCGTCTACATCTTAGCAAAAAGCTTTTCCACTCTATCTGGCAAGGAGAAACTGTGCCAGCACAGAAAACATCTCCCATCGTGTTCTAGAGGCTGCACGGAGGTCTGCCGAGTGTTTTGCAAGAAGAGAAAGAAAGTTGTCCAAAACAGCTTGCAATCGAATGTTCAAGTGAATAGAAAAGGCAGGAGAGTGGTCAGGTACTGTTTTCTCTCAGTTGGCAAGCTGCGCACACAATCGCAGTGTTGTACAGCTTTTTTCATCACCTATGCCAAGTTGCCGCTCTCTCCGGCTCCCGGAGACGAAGAAGCGGCTTCTTCGCGCAAAGACGATTCTGCCGCTCACAGTGCTCCTCGGTGTGCGCCTTCTGCCGAAAGAGGTCCGGGAGCGGTGCTTAGCTCTGCAGAGCACCGTACCTTCGTCTTTAGCCTCTCTTCTCGTCTACATCTTAGCAAAAAGCTTTTCCACTCTGTCTGGCAAGGAGAAACTTTACCAGCACAAAAAACATCTCCCATCGTGTTCTAGAAGCTGCACGGAGGTCTGCCGAGTGTTTTGCAAGAAGAGAAAGAAAGTTGTCCAAAACAGCTTGCAATCGAATGTTCATGTGAATAGAAAAGGCAGGAGAGTGGTCAGGTACTGTTTTCTCTCAGATGGCAAGCTGCGCACACAATCGCAGTGTTGTACAGCTTGTTTCATCACCTTTGCGAAGTTGCCGCTCTCTCCGGCTCCAGGAGACGAAGAAGCTGCTTCTTCGCGCAAAGAGGATTCTGCCGCTCACAGTGCTCTGCAGAGCACCGGACCTTCGTCTTTAGCCTCTCTTCTTGTCTACATCTTAGCAAAAAGCTTTTCCACTCTGTCTGGCAAGGAGAAACTGTGCCAGCACAGAAAACATCTCCCATCGTGTTCTAGAGGCTGCACGGAGGTCTGCCGAGTGTTTTGCAAGAAGAGAAAGAAAGTTGTCCAAAACAGCTTGCAATCGAATGTTCATGTGAATAGATAAGGCAGGAGAGTGGTCAGGTACTGTTTTCTCTCAGTTGGCAAGCTGCGCACACAATCGCAGTGTTGTACAGCTTGTTTCATCACCTTTGCCAAGTTGCCGCTCTCTCCGGCTCCCGGAAACGAAGAAGCTGCTTCTTCGCGCAAAGACGATTCTGCCGCTCACCGTGCTCTGCGGTGTGCGCCTTCTGCCGAAAGAGGTCCGGGAGCGGTGCTTAGCTCTGCAGAGCACCGTACCTTCGTCTTTAGCCTCTCTTCTCGTCTACATCTTAGCAAAAAGCTTTTCCACTCTGTCTGGCAAGGAGAAACTGTGCCAGCACAGAAAACATCTCCCATCGTGTTCTAGAGGCTGCACGGAGGTCTGCCGAGTGTTTTGCAAGAAGAGAAAGAAAGTTGTCCAAAACAGCTTCCAATCGAATGTTCATGTGAATAGAAAAGGCAGGAGAGTGGTCAGGTACTGTTTTCTCTCACTTGGCAAGCTGCGCACACAATCGCAGTGTTGTACAGCTTGTTTCATCACCTTTGCGGAGTTGCCGCTCTCTCCGGCTCCCGGAGACGAAGAAGCTGCTTCTTCGCGCAAAGACGATTCTGTCGCTCACAGTGCTCCGCGGTGTGTGTCTTTTGCCGAAAGAGGTCCGGGAGCTGTGCTTAGCTCTGCAGAGCACCGTACCTACGTCTTTAGCCTCTCTTCTCGTCTACATCTTAGCAAAAAGCTTTTCCACTCTGTCTGGCAAGGAGAAACTGTGCCAGCACAAAAAACATCTCCCATCGTGTTCTAGAGGCTGCACGGAGGTCTGCCGAGTGTTTTGCAAGAAGAGAAAGAAAGTTGTCCAAAACAGCTTGCAATCGAATGTTCACGTGAATAGAAAAGGCAGGAGAGTGGTCAGGTACTGTTTTCTCTCAGTTGGCAAGCTGCGCACACAATCGCAGTGTTGTACAGCTTGTTTCATCACCTTTGCCAAGTTGCCGCTCTCTCCGGCTCCCGGAGACGAAGAAGCTGCTTCTTCGCGCAAAGACGATTCTGCCGCTCACAGTGCTCTGCGGTGTGCGCCTTCTGCCGAAAGAGGTCCGGGAGCGGTGCTTAGCTCTGCAGAGCACCGTACCTTCGTCTTTAGCCTCTCTTCTCGTCTACATCTTAGCAAAAAGCTTTTCCACTCTGTCTGGCAAGGAGAAACTGTGCCAGCACAAAAAACATCTCCCATCGTGTTCTAGAGGCTGCACTGAGTTCTGCCGAGTGTTTTGCAAGAAGAGAAAGAAAGTTGTCCAAAACAGCTTGCAATCGAATGTTCATGTGAATAGAAAAGGCAGGAGAGTGGTCAGGTACTGTTTTCTCTCAGTTGGCAAGCTGCGCACACAATCGCAGTGTTGTACAGCTTGTTTCATCACCTTTGCGAAGTTGCCGCTCTCTCCGGCTCCCGGAGACGAAGAAGCTGCTTCTTCGCGCAAAGACGATTCTGCTGCTCACAGTGGTCTGCGGTGTGTGTCTTCTGCCGAAAGAGGTCCGGGAGCTGTGCTTAGCTCTGCAGAGCACCGTACCTTCGTCTTTAGCCTCTCTTCTCGTCTACATCTTAGCAAAAAGCTTTTCCACTCTGTCTGGCAAGGAGGAACTGTGCCAGCACAGAAAACATCTCCCATCGTGTTCTAGAGGCTGCACGGAGGTCTGCCGAGTATTTTGCAAGAAGAGAAAGAAAGTTGTCCAAAACAGCTTGCAATCGAATGTTCATGTGAATAGAAAAGGCAGGAGAGTGGTCAGGTACTGTTTTCTCTCAGTTGATAAGCTGCGCACACAATCGCAGTTTTGTACAGTTTGTATCATCACCTTTGCGAAGTTGCCGCTCTCTCCGGCTCCCGGAGACGAAGAAGCGGCTTCTTCGCGCAAAGACGATTCTGCCTCTCACAGTGCCCTGCGGTGTGCGCCTTCTGCCGAAAGGCGCCCGGCACCGGTTCTTAGCTCTGCAGAGCACCGTACCTTCGTCTTTAGCCTCTCTTCTCGTCTACATCTTAGCAAAAAGCTTTTCCACTCTGTCTGGCGAGGAGAAACTGTGCCAGCACAAAAAACATCTCCCATCGTGTTCTAGAGGCTGCACGGAGGTCTGCCGAGTGTTTTGCAAGAAGAGAAAGAAAGTTGTCCAAAACAGCTTCCAATCGAATGTTCATGTGAATAGAAAAGGCAGGAGAGTGGTCAGGTACTGTTTTCTCTCAGTTGGCAAGCTGCACACACAATCGCAGTGTTGTACAGCTTGTTTCATCACCTTTGCCAAGTTGCCGCTCTCTCCGGCTCCCGGAGACGAAGAAGCTGCTTCTTCGCGCAAAGACGATTCTGCCGCTCACAGTGCTCTGCGGTGTGCGCCTTCTGCCGAAAGAGGTCCGGGAGCGGTGCTTAGCTCTGCAGAGCACCGTACCTTCGTCTTTAGCCTCTCTTCCCGTCTACATCTTAGCAAAAGGCTTTTCCACTCTATCTGGCAAGGAGAAACTGTGCCAGCACAGAAAACATCTCCCATCGTGTTCTAGAGGCTGCACGGAGGTCTGCCGAGTATTTTGCAAGAAGAGAAAGAAAGTTGTCCAAAACAGCTTGCAATCGAATGTTCACGTGTATAGAAAAGGCAGGAGAGTGGTCAGGTACTGTTTTCTCTCAGTTGGCAAACTGCGCACACAATCGCAGTGTTGTACAGCTTGTTTCATCACCTTTGCGAAGCTGCCGCTCTCTCCGGCTCCCGGAGACGAAGAAGCTGCTTCTTCGCGCAAAGACGATTCTGCCGCTCACAGTGCTCTGCGGTGTGCGCCTTCTGCCGAATGAGATCCGGGAGCGGTGCTTAGCTCTGCAGAGCACCGTACCTTCGTCTTTAGCCTCTCTTCTCGTCTACATCTTAGCAAAAAGCTTTTCCACTCTGTCTGGCAAGGAGAAACTGTGCCAGCACAGAAAACATCTCCCATCGTGTTCTAGAGGCTGCACGGAGGTCTGCCGAGTGTTTTGCAAGAAGAGCAAGAAAGTTGTCCAAAACAGCTTGCAATCGAATGTTCATGTGAATAGAAAAGGCAGGAGAGTGGTCAGGTACCGTTTTCTCTCAGTTGGCAAACTGCGCACTTAATCGCAGTGTTGTACAGCTTGTTTCATCACCTTTGCCAAGTTGCCGCTCTCTCCGGCTCCCGGAGACGAAGAAGCTGCTTCTTCGCGCAAAGACGATTCTGCCGCTCACAGTGCTCTGCGGTGTGCGCCTTCTGCCGAAAGAGGCCCGGGAGCGGTGCTTAGCTCTGCAGAGCACCGTACCTTCGTCTTTAGCCTCTCTTCTCGTCTACATCTTAGCAAAAAGCTTTTCCACTCTGTCTGGCAAGGAGAAACTGTGCCAGCACAGAAAACATCTCCCATTGTGTTCTAGAGGCTGCACGGTAGTCTGCCGAGTGTTTTGCAAGAAGAGAAAGAAAGTTGTCCAAAACAGCTTGCAATCGAATGTTCAAGTGAATAGAAAAGGCAGGAGAGTGGTCAGGTACTGTTTTCTCTCAGTTGGCAAGCTGCGCACACAATCGCAGTGTTGTACAGCTTGTTTCATCACCTTTGCGAAGTTGCCGCTCTCTCCGGCTCCCGGAGACGAAGAAGCGGCTTCTTCGCGCAAAGACGATTCTGCCTCTCACAGTGCCCTGCGGTGTGCGCCTTCTGCCGAAAGGCGCCCGGCACCGGTGCTTAGCTCTGCAGAGCACCGTACCTTCGTCTTTAGCCTCTCTTCTCATCTACATCTTAGCAAAAAGCTTTTCCACTCTGTCTGGCAAGGAGAAACTGTGCCAGCACAGAAAACATCTCCCATCGTGTTCTAGAGGCTGCACGGAGGTCTGCCGAGTGTTTTGCAAGAAGAGAAAGAAAGTTGTCCAAAACAGCTTCCAATCGAATGTTCATGTGAATAGAAAAGGCAGGAGAGTGGTCAGGTACTGTTTTCTCTCAGTTGGCAAGCTGCGCACACAATCGCAGTGTTGTACAGCTTGTTTCATCACCTTTGCGAAGTTGCCGCTCTCTCCGGCTCCCGGAGACGAAGAAGCTGCTTCTTCGCGCAAAGACGATTCTGCCGCTCACAGTGCTCTGCGGTGTGCGACTTCTGCCGAAAGAGGTCCGGGAGCGGTGCTTAGCTCTGCAGAGCACCGTACCTTCGTCTTTAGCCTCTCTTCTCGTCTACATCTTAGCAAAAAGCTTTTCCACTCTGTCTGGCAAGGAGAAACTGTGCCAGCACAAAAAACATCTCCCATCGTGTTCTAGAGGCTGCACGGTAGTCTGCCGAGTGTTTTGCAAGAAGAGAAAGAAAGTTGTCCAAAACAGCTTGCAATCGAATGTTCAAGTGAATAGAAAAGGCAGGAGAGTGGTCAGGTACTGTTTTCTCTCAGTTGGCAAGCTGCGCACACAATCGCAGTGTTGTACAGCTTGTTTCATCACCTTTGCGAAGTTGCCGCTCTCTCCGGCTCCCGGAGACGAAGAAGCGGCTTCTTCGCGCAAAGACGATTCTGCCTCTCACAGTGCCCTGCGGTGTGCGCCTTCTCCCGAAAGGCGCCCGGCACCGGTGCTTAGCTCTGCAGAGCACCGTACCTTCGTCTTTAGCCTCTCTTCTCGTCTACATCTTAGCAAAAAGCTTTTCCACTCTGTCTGGCAAGGAGAAACTGTGCCAGCACAGAAAACATCTCCCATCGTGTTCTAGAGGCTGCACGGAGGTCTGCCGAGTGTTTTGCAAGAAGAGAAAGAAAGTTGTCCAAAACAGCTTCCAATCGAATGTTCATGTGAATAGAAAAGGCAGGAGAGTGGTCAGGTACTGTTTTCTCTCAGTTGGCAAGCTGCGCACACAATCGCAGTGTTGTACAGCTTGTTTCATCACCTTTGCGAAGTTGCCGCTCTCTCCGGCTCCCGGAGACGAAGAAGCTGCTTCTTCGCGCAAAGACGATTCTGCCGCTCACAGTGCTCTGCGGTGTGCGACTTCTGCCGAAAGAGGTCCGGGAGCGGTGCTTAGCTCTGCAGAGCACCGTACCTTCGTCTTTAGCCTCTCTTCTCGTCTACATCTTAGCAAAAAGCTTTTCCACTCTGTCTGGCAAGGAGAAACTGTGCCAGCACAAAAAACATCTCCCATCGTGTTCTAGAGGCTGCACGGAGGTCTGCCGAGTGTTTTGCAAGAAGAGAAAGAAAGTTGTCCAAAACAGCATGCAATCGAATGTTCATGTGAATAGAAAAGGCAGGAGAGTGGTCAGGTACTGTTTTCTCTCAGTTGGCAAGCTGCGCACACAATCGCGGTGTTGTACAGCTTGTTTCATCACCTTTGCGAAGTTGCCGCTCTCTCCGGCTCCCGGAGACGAAGAAGCTGCTTCTTCGCGCAAAGACGATTCTGCCGCTCACAGTGCTCTGCGGTGTGCGCCTTCTGCCGAAAGACGCCCGGGAGCGGTGCTTAGCTCTGCAGAGCACCGTACCTTCGTCTTTAGCCTCTCTTCTCGTCTACATCTTAGCAAAAACCTTTTCCACTCTGTCTGTCAAGGAGAAACTGTGCCAGCACAGAAAACATATCCCATCGTGTTCTAGAGGCTGCACGGAGGTCTGCCGAGTGTTTTGCAAGAAGAGAAAGAAAGTTGTCCAAAACAGCTTGCAATCGAATGTTCAAGTGAATAGAAAGGGAAGGAGAGTGGTCAGGTACTGTTTTCTCTCAGTTGGCAAACTGCGCACACAATCGCCGTGTTGTACAGCTTGTTTCATCACCTTTGCGAAGCTGCCGCTCTCTCCGGCTCCCGTAGACGAAGAAGCTGCTTCTTCGCGCAAAGACGATTCTGCCGCTCACAGTGCTCCTCGGTGTGCGGCTTCTGCCGAAAGAGGTCCGGGAGCTGTGCTTAGCTCTGCAGAGCACCGTACCTTCGTCTTTAGCCTCTCTTCTCGTCTACATCTTAGCAAAAAGCTTTTCCACTCTGTCTGGCAAGGAGAAACTGTGCCAGCACAAAAAACATCTCCCATCGTGTTCTAGAGGCTGCACGGAGGTCTGCCGAGTGTTTTGCAAGAAGAGAAAGAAAGTTGTCCAAAACAGCATGCAATCGAATGTTCATGTGAATAGAAAAGGCAGGAGAGTGGTCAGGTACTGTTTTCTCTCAGTTGGCAAGCTGCGCACACAATCGCGGTGTTGTACAGCTTGTTTCATCACCTTTGCGAAGTTGCCGCTCTCTCCGGCTCCCGGAGACGAAGAAGCTGCTTCTTCGCGCAAAGACGATTCTGCCGCTCACAGTGCTCTGCGGTGTGCGCCTTCTGCCGAAAGACGCCCGGGAGCGGTGCTTAGCTCTGCAGAGCACCGTACCTTCGTCTTTAGCCTCTCTTCTCGTCTACATCTTAGCAAAAACCTTTTCCACTCTGTCTGTCAAGGAGAAACTGTGCCAGCACAGAAAACATATCCCATCGTGTTCTAGAGGCTGCACGGAGGTCTGCCGAGTGTTTTGCAAGAAGAGAAAGAAAGTTGTCCAAAACAGCTTGCAATCGAATGTTCAAGTGAATAGAAAGGGAAGGAGAGTGGTCAGGTACTGTTTTCTCTCAGTTGGCAAACTGCGCACACAATCGCCGTGTTGTACAGCTTGTTTCATCACCTTTGCGAAGCTGCCGCTCTCTCCGGCTCCCGTAGACGAAGAAGCTGCTTCTTCGCGCAAAGACGATTCTGCCGCTCACAGTGCTCCTCGGTGTGCGGCTTCTGCCGAAAGAGGTCCGGGAGCTGTGCTTAGCTCTGCAGAGCACCGTACCTTCGTCTTTAGCCTCTCTTCTCGTCTACATCTTAGCAAAAAGCTTTTCCACTCTGTCTGGCAAGGAGAAACTGTGCCAGCACAAAAAACATCTCCCATCGTGTTCTAGAGGCTGCACGGAGGTCTGCCGAGTGTTTTGCAAGAAGAGAAAGAAAGTTGTCCAAAACAGCTTCCAATCGAATGTTCATGTGAATAGAAAAGGCAGGAGAGTGGTCAGGTACTGTTTTCTCTCAGTTGGCAAGCTGCGCACACAATCGCAGTGTTGTACAGCTTGTTTCATCACCTTTGCCAAGTTGCCGCTCTCTCCGGCTCCCGGAGACGAAGAAGCTGCTTCTTCGCGCAAAGACGATTCTGCCGCTCACAGTGCTCTGCGGTGTGCGCCTTCTGCCGAAAGACGCCCGGGAGCGGTGCTTAGCTCTGCAGAGCACCGTACCTTCGTCTTTAGCCTCTCTTCTCGTCTACATCTTAGCAAAAAGCTTTTCCACTCTGTCTGGCAAGGAGAAACTGTGCCAGCACAGAAAACATCTCCCATCGTGTTCTAGAGGCTGCACGGAGGTCTGCCGAGTGTTTTGCAAGAAGAGAAAGAAAGTTGTCCAAAACAGCTTCCAATCGAATGTTCAAGTGAATAGAAAGGGAAGGAGAGTGGTCAGGTACTGTTTTCTCTCAGTTGGCAAACTGCGCACACAATCGCAGTGTTGTACAGCTTGTTTCATCACCTTTGCGAAGCTGCCGCTCTCTCCGGCTCCCGGAGACGAAGAAGCTGCTTCTTCGCGCAAAGACGATTCTGCCGCTCACAGTGCTCTGCGGTGTGCGCCTTCTGCCGAATGAGATCCGGGAGCGGTGCTTAGCTCTGCAGAGCACCGTACCTTCGTCTTTAGCCTCTCTTCTCGTCTACATCTTAGCAAAAAGCTTTTCCACTCTGTCTGGCAAGGAGAAACTGTGCCAGCACAGAAAACATCTCCCATCGTGTTCTAGAGGCTGCACGGAGGTCTGCCGAGTGTTTTGCAAGAAGAGAAAGAGAGTTTTCCAAAACAGCTTGCAATCGAATGTTCAAGTGAATAGAAAAGGCAGGAGAGTGGTCAGGTACTGTTTTCTCTCAGTTGGCAAGCTGCGCACACAATCGCAGTGTTGTACAGCTTGTTTCATCACCTTTGCGAAGTTGCCGCTCTCTCCGGCTCCCGGAGACGAAGAAGCGGCTTCTTCGCGCAAAGACGATTCTGCCTCTCACAGTGCCCTGCGGTGTGCGCCATCTGCCGAAAGGCGCCCGGCACCGGTGCTTAGCTCTGCAGAGCACCGTACCTTCGTCTTTAGCCTCTCTTCTCGTCTACATCTTAGCAAAAAGCTTTTCCACTCTGTCTGGCAAGGAGAAACTGTGCCAGCACAGAAAACATCTCCCATCGTGTTCTAGAGGCTGCACGGAGGTCTGCCGAGTGTTTTGCAAGAAGAGAAAGAAAGTTGTCCAAAACAGCTTCCAATCGAATGTTCATGTGAATAGAAAAGGCAGGAGAGTGGTCAGGTACTGTTTTCTCTCAGTTGGCAAGCTGCGCACACAATCGCAGTGTTGTACAGCTTGTTTCATCACCTTTGCGAAGTTGCCGCTCTCTCCGGCTCCCGGAGACGAAGAAGCTGCTTCTTCGCGCAAAGACGATTCTGCCGCTCACAGTGCTCTGCGGTGTGCGCCTTCTGCCGAAAGAGGTCCGGGAGCGGTGCTTAGCTCTGCAGAGCACCGTACCTTCGTCTTTAGCCTCTCTTCCCGTCTACATCTTAGCAAAAAGCTTTTCCACTCTGTCTGGCAAGGAGAAACTGTGCCAGCACAGAAAACATCTCCCATCGTGTTCTAGAGGCTGCACGGAGGTCTGCCGAATATTTTGCAAGAAGAGAAAGAAAGTTGTCCAAAACAGCTTGCAATCGAATGTTCATGTGAATAGAAAAGGCAGGAGAGTGGTCAGGTACTGTTTTCTCTCAGTTGGCAAACTGCGCACACAATCGCAGTGTTGTACAGCTTGTTTCATCACCTTTGCCAAGTTGCCGCTCTCTCCGGCTCCCGGAGACGAAGAAGCTGCTTCTTCGCGCAAAGACGATTCTGCCGCTCACAGTGCTCCTCGGTGTGCGCCTTCTGCCGAAAGAGATCCGGGAGCGGTGCTTAGCTCTGCAGAGCACCGTACCTTCGTCTTTAGCCTCTCTTCTCGTCTACATCTTAGCAAAAAGCTTTTCCACTCTGTCTGGCAAGGAGAAACTGTGCCAGCACAGAAAACATCTCCCATCGTGTTCTAGAGGCTGCACGGAGGTCTGCCGAGTGTTTTGCAAGAAGAGAAAGAAAGTTGTCCAAAACAGCTTGCAATCGAATGTTCATGTGAATAGATAAGGCAGGAGAGTGGTCAGGTACTGTTTTCTCTCAGTTGGCAAGCTGCGCACACAATCGCAGTGTTGTACAGCTTGTTTCATCACCTTTGCCAAGTTGCCGCTCTCTCCGGCTCCCGGAGACGAAGAAGCTGCTTCTTCGCGCAAAGACGATTCTTCCGCTCACAGTGCTCTGCGGTGTGCGCCTTCTGCCGAAAGACGCCCGGGAGCGGTGCTTAGCTCTGCAGAGCACCGTACCTTCGTCTTTAGCCTCTCTTCTCGTCTACATCTTAGCAAAAAGCTTTTCCACTCTGTCTGGCAAGGAGAAACTGTGCCAGCACAGAAAACATCTCCCATCGTGTTCTAGAGGCTGCACGCTGGTCTGCCGAGTGTTTTGCAAGAAGAGAAAGAAAGTTGTCCAAAACAGCTTGCAATCGAATATTCAAGTGAATAGAAAAGGCAGGAGAGTGGTCAGGTACTGTTTTCTCTCAGTTGGCAAGCTGCGCACACAATCGCAGTGTTGTACAGCTTGTTTCATCACCTTTGCGAAGTTGCCGCTCTCTCCGGCTCCCGGAGACGAAGAAGCGGCTTCTTCGCGCAAAGACGATTCTGCCTCTCACAGTGCCCTGCGGTGTGCGCCTTCTGCCGAAAGGCGCCCGGCACCGGTGCTTAGCTCTGCAGAGCACCGTACCTTCGTCTTTAGCCTCTCTTCTCGTCTACATCTTAGCAAAAAGCTTTTCCACTCTGTCTGGCAAGGAGAAACTGTGCCAGCACAGAAAACATCTCCCATCGTGTTCTAGAGGCTGCACGGAGGTCTGCCGAGTGTTTTGCAAGAAGAGAAAGAAAGTTGTCCAAAACAGCTTGCAATCGAATGTTCATGTGACTAGAAAAGGCAGGAGAGTGGTCAGGTACTGTTTTCTCTCAGTTGGCAAGCTGCGCACACAATCGCAGTGTTGTACAGCTTGTTTCACCACCTTTGCCAAGTTGCCGCTCTCTCCGGCTCCCGGAGACGAAGAAGCTGCTTCTTCGCGCAAAGACGATTCTGCCTCTCACAGTGCCCTGCGGTGTGCGCCTTCTGCCGAAAGTCGCCCGACACCGGTGCTTAGCTCTGCAGAGCACCGTACCTTCGTCTTTAGCCTCTCTTCTCGTCTACATCTTAGCAAAAAGCTTTTCCACTCTGTCTGGCAAGGAGAAACTTTCCCAGCACAGAAAACATCTCCCATCGTGTTCTAGAAGCTGCACGGAGGTCTGCCGAGTGTTTTGCAAGAAGAGAAAGAAAGTTGTCCAAAACAGCTTGCAATCGAATGTTCATGTGAATAGAAAAGGCAGGAGAGTGGTCAGGTACTGTTTTCTCTCAGATGGCAAGCTGCGCACACAATCGCAGTGTTGTACAGCTTGTTTCATCACCTTTGCGAAGTTGCCGCTCTCTCCGGCTCCAGGAGACGAAGAAGCTGCTTCTTCGCGCAAAGAGGATTCTGCCGCTCACAGTGCTCTGCAGAGCACCGTACCTTCGTCTTTAGCCTCTCTTCTCGTCTACATCTTAGCAAAAAGCTTTTCCACTCTGTCTGGCAAGGAGAAACTGTGCCAGCACAGAAAACATCTCCCATCGTGTTCTAGAGGCTGCACGGAGGTCTGCCGAGTGTTTTGCAAGAAGAGAAAGAAAGTTGTCCAAAACAGCTTGCAATCGAATGTTCATGTGAATAGATAAGGCAGGAGAGTGGTCAGGTACTGTTTTCTCTCAGTTGGCAAGCTGCGCACACAATCGCAGTGTTGTACAGCTTGTTTCATCACCTTTGCCAAGTTGCCGCTCTCTCCGGCTCCCGGAGACGAAGAAGCTGCTTCTTCGCGCAAAGACGATTCTGCCGCTCACAGTGCTCTGCGGTGTGCGCCTTCTGCCGAAAGAGGCCCGGGAGCGGTGCTTAGCTCTGCAGAGCACCGTACCTTCGTCTTTAGCCGCTCTTCTCGTCTACATCTTAGCAAAAAGCTTTTCCACTCTGTCTGGCAAGGAGAAACTGTGCCAGCACAGAAAACATCTCCCATTGTGTTCTAGAGGCTGCACGGAGGTCTGCCGAGTGTTTTGCAAGAAGAGAAAGAAAGTTGTCCAAAACAGCTTGCAATCGAATGTTCAAGTGAATAGAAAAGGCAGGAGAGTGGTCAGGTACTGTTTTCTCTCAGTTGGCAAGCTGCGCACACAATCGCAGTGTTGTACAGCTTGTTTCATCACCTTTGCGAAGTTGCCGCTCTCTCCGGCTCCCGGAGACGAAGAAGCGGCTTCTTCGCGCAAAGACGATTCTGCCTCTCAAAGTGCCCTGCGGTGTGCGCCTTCTGCCGAAAGGCGCCCGGCACCGGTGCTTAGCTCTGCAGAGCACCGTACCTTCGTCTTTAGCCTCTCTTCTCGTCTACATCTTAGCAAAAAGCTTTTCCACTCTGTCTGGCAAGGAGAAACTGTGCCAGCACAGAAAACATCTCCCATCGTGTTCTAGAGGCTGCACGGAGGTCTGCCGAGTGTTTTGCAAGAAGAGAAAGAAAGTTGTCCAAAACAGCTTCCAATCGAATGTTCATGTGAATAGAAAAGGCAGGAGAGTGGTCAGGTACTGTTTTCTCTCAGTTGGCAAGCTGCGCACACAATCGCAGTGTTGTACAGCTTGTTTCATCACCTTTGCCAAGTTGCCGCTCTCTCCGGCTCCCGGAGACGAAGAAGCTGCTTCTTCGCGCAAAGACGATTCTGCCGCTCACAGTGCTCTGCGGTGTGCGCCTTCTGCCGAAAGAGGTCCGGGAGCGGTGCTTAGCTCTGCAGAGCACCGTACCTTCGTCTTTAGCCTCTCTTCCCGTCTACATCTTAGCAAAAAGCTTTTCCACTCTGTCTGGCAAGGAGAAACTGTGCCAGCACAGAAAACATCTCCCATCGTGTTCTAGAGGCTGCACGGAGGTCTGCCGAGTAGTTTGCAAGAAGAGAAAGAAAGTTGTCCAAAACAGCTTGCAATCGAATGTTCAAGTGAATAGAAAAGGCAGGAGAGTGGTCAGGTACTGTTTTCTCTCAGTTGGCAAACTGCGCACACAATCGCAGTGTTGTACAGCTTGTTTCATCACCTTTGCCAAGTTGCCGCTCTCTCCGGCTCCCGGAGACGAAGAAGCTGCTTCTTCGCGCAAAGACGATTCTGGCGCTCACAGTGCTCTGCAGAGCACCGTACCTTCGTCTTTAGCCTCTCTTCTCGTCTACATCTTAGCAAAAAGCTTTTCCACTCTGTCTGGCAAGGAGAAACTTTGCCAGCACAAAAAACATCTCCCATCGTGTTCTAGAGGCTGCATGGATGTCTGCCGAGTGTTTTGCAAGAAGAGAAAGAAAGTTGTCCAAAACAGCTTGCAATCGAATGTTCATGTGAATAGAAAAGGCAGGAGAGTGGTCAGGTACTGTTTTCTCTCAGTTGATAACCTGCGCACACAATCGCAGTTTTGTACAGCTTGTTTCATCACCTTTGCGAAGTTGCCACTCTCTCCGGCTCCAGGAGACGAAGAAGCTGCTTCTTCGCGCAAAGACGATTCTGCCGCTCACAGTGCTCTGCAGAGCACCGTACCTTCGTCTTTAGCCTCTCTTCTCGTCTACATCTTAGCAAAAAACTTTTCCACTCTGTCTGGCGAGGAGAAACTGCGCCAGCACAAAAAACATCTCCCATCGTGTTCTAGAGGCTGCACGGAGGTCTGCCGAGTGTTTTGCAAGAAGAGAAAGAAAGTTGTCCAAAACAGCTTGCAATCGAATGTTCATGTGAATAGAAAAGGCAGGAGAGTGGTCAGGTACTGTTTTCTCTCAGTTGGCAAGCTGCGCACACAATCGCAGTGTTGTACAGCTTGTTTCATCACCTTTGCCAAGTTGCCGCTCTCTCCGGCTCCCGTAGACGAAGAAGCTGCTTCTTCGCGCAAAGACGATTCTGCCGCTCACAGTGCTCTGCGGTGTTTGTCTTCTGCCGAAAGAGGCCCGGGAGCTGTGCTTAGCTCTGCAGAGCACCGTACCTTCGTCTTTAGCCTCTCTTCTCGTCTACATCTTTAGCAAAAAGCTTTTCCACTCTGTCTGGCAAGGAGAAACTGTGCCAGCACAAAAAACATCTCCCATCGTGTTCTAGAGGCTGCACGCTGGTCTGCCGAGTGTTTTGCAAGAAGAGAAACAAAGTTGTCCAAAACAGCTTGCAATCGAATGTTCACGTGAATAGAAAAGGCAGGAGTGTGGTCAGGTACTGTTTTCTCTCAGTTGGCAAGCTGCGCACACAATCGCAGTGTTGTACAGCTTGTTTCATCACCTTTGCGAAGTTGCCGCTCTCTCCGGCTCCCGGAGACGAAGAAGCTGCTTCTTCGCGCAAAGACGATTCTGCCGCTCACAGTGCTCTGCGGTGTGCGACTTCTGCCGAAAGAGGTCCGGGAGCGGTGCTTAGCTCTGCAGAGCACCGTACCGTCGTCTTTAGCCTCTCTTCTCGTCTACATCTTAGCAAAAAGCTTTTCCACTCTGTCTGGCAAGGAGAAACTGTGCCAGCACAAAAAACATCTCCCATCGTGTTCTAGAGGCTGCACTGAGTTCTGCCGAGTGTTTTGCAAGAAGAGAAAGAAAGTTGTCCAAAACAGCTTGCAATCGAATGTTCATGTGAATAGAAAAGGCAGGAGAGTGGTCAGGTACTGTTTTCTCTCAGTTGGCAAGCTGCGCACACAATCGCAGTGTTGTACAGCTTGTTTCATCACCTTTGCGAAGTTGCCGCTCTCTCCGGCTCCCGGAGACGAAGAAGCTGCTTCTTCGCGCAAAGACGCTTCTGCCGCTCACAGTGCTCTGCGGTGTGTGTCTTCTGCCGAAAGAGGTCCGGGAGCTGTGCTTAGCTCTGCAGAGCACCGTACCTTCGTCTTTAGCCTCTCTTCTCGTCTACATCTTAGCAAAAAGCTTTTCCACTCTGTCTGGCAAGGAGAAACTGTGCCAGCACAGAAAACATCTCCCATCGTGTTCTAGAGGCTGCACGGAGGTCTGCCGAGTATTTTGCAAGAAGAGAAAGAAAGTTGTCCAAAACAGCTTGCAATCGAATGTTCAAGTGAATAGAAAGGGAAGGAGAGTGGTCAGGTACTGTTTTCTCTCAGTTGGCAAACTGCGCACACAATCGCAGTGTTGTACAGCTTGTTTCATCACCTTTGCGAAGCTGCCGCTCTCTCCGGCTCCCGGAGACGAAGAAGCTGCTTCTTCGCGCAAAGACGATTCTGCCGCTCACAGTGCTCCTCGGTGTGCGGCTTCTGCGGAAAGAGGTCCAGGAGCTGTGCTTAGCTCTGCAGAGCACCGTACCTTCGTCTTTAGCCTCTCTTCTCGTCTACATCTTAGCAAAAAGCTTTTCCACTCTGTCTGGCAAGGAGAAACTGTGCCAGCACAAAAAACATCTCCCATCGTGTTCTAGAGGCTGCACGGAGGTCTGCCGAGTGTTTTGCAAGAAGAGAAAGAAAGTTGTCCAAAACAGGTTCAATCGAATGTTCAAGTGAATAGAAAAGGCAGGAGAGTGGTCAGGTACTGTTTTCTCTCAGTTGGCAAGCTGCGCACACAATCGCAGTGTTGTACAGCTTGTTTCATCACCTTTGCCAAGTTGCCGCTCTCTCCGGCTCCCGGAGACGAAGAAGCGGCTTCTTCGCGCAAAGACGATTCTGCCGCTCACAGTGCTCTGCGGTGTGCGCCTTCTACCGAAAGACGCCCAGGAGCGGTGCTTAGCTCTGCAGAGCACCGTACCTTCGTCTTTAGCCTCTCTTCTCGTCTACATCTTAGCAAAAACCTTTTCCACTCTGTCTGGCAAGGAGAAACTGTGCCAGCACAGAAAACATCTCCCATCGTGTTCTAGAGGCTGCACGGAGGTCTGCCGAGTGTTTTGCAAGAAGAGAAAGAAAGTTGTCCAAAACAGCTTCCAATCGAATGTTCAAGTGAATAGAAAGGGAAGGAGAGTGGTCAGGTACTGTTTTCTCTCAGTTGGCAAACTGCGCACACAATCGCAGTGTTGTACAGCTTGTTTCATCACCTTTGCACAGCTGCCGCTCTCTCCGGCTCCCGGAGACGAAGAAGCTGCGTCTTCGCGCAAAGACGATTCTGCTGCTCACAGTGCTCTGCGGTGTGCGCCTTCTGCCGAATGAGATCCGGGAGCGGTGCTTAGCTCTGCAGAGCACCGTACCTTCGTCTTTAGCCTCTCTTCTCGTCTACATCTTAGCAAAAATCTTTTCCACTCTGTCTGGCAAGGAGAAACTGTGCCAGCACAGAAAACATCTCCCATCGTGTTCTAGAGGCTGCACGGAGGTCTGCCGAGTGTTTTGCAAGAAGAGCAAGAAAGTTGTCCAAAACAGCTTGCAATCGAATGTTCATGTGAATAGAAAAGGCAGGAGAGTGGTCAGGTACCGTTTTCTCTCAGTTGGCAAACTGCGCACTTAATCGCAGTGTTGTACAGCTTGTTTCATCACCTTTGCGAAGTTGCCGCTCTCTCCGGCTCCCGGAGACGAAGAAGCTGCTTCTTCGCGCAAAGACGATTCTGCCGCTCACAGTGCTCTGCGGTGTGCGCCTTCTGCCGAAAGAGGTCCGGGTGCGGTGCTTAGCTCTGCAGAGCACCGTACCTTCGTCTTTAGCCTCTCTTCTCGTCTACATCTTAGCAAAAAGCTTTTCCACTCTGTCTGGCAAGGAGAAACTGTGCCAGCACAGAAAACATCTCCCATTGTGTTCTAGAGGCTGCACGGTAGTCTGCCGAGTGTTTTGCAAGAAGAGAAAGAAAGTTGTCCAAAACAGCTTGCAATCGAATGTTCAAGTGAATAGAAAAGGCAGGAGAGTGGTCAGGTACTGTTTTCTCTCAGTTGGCAAGCTGCGCACACAATCGCAGTGTTGTACAGCTTGTTTCATCACCTTTGCCAAGTTGCCGCTCTCTCCGGCTCCCGGAGACGAAGAAGCGGCTTCTTCGCGCAAAGACGATTCTGCCTCTCACAGTGCCCTGCGGTGTGCGCCTTCTGCCGAAAGGCGCCCGGCACCGGTGCTTAGCTCTGCAGAGCACCGTACCTTCGTCTTTAGCCTCTCTTCTCGTCTACATCTTAGCAAAAAGCTTTTCCACTCTGTCTGGCAAGGAGAAACTGTGCCAGCACAGAAAACATCTCCCATCGTGTTCTAGAGGCTGCACGGAGGTCTGCCGAGTGTTTTGCAAGAAGAGAAAGAAAGTTGTCCAAAACAGCTTCCAATCGAATGTTCATGTGAATAGAAAAGGCAGGAGAGTGGTCAGGTACTGTTTTCTCTCAGTTGGCAAGCTGCGCACACAATCGCAGTGTTGTACAGCTTGTTTCATCACCTTTGCGAAGTTGCCGCTCTCTCCGGCTCCCGGAGACGAAGAAGCTGCTTCTTCGCGCAAAGACGATTCTGCCGCTCACAGTGCTCTGCGGTGTGCGCCTTCTGCCGAAAGAGGTCCGGGAGCGGTGCTTAGCTCTGCAGAGCACCGTACCTACGTCTTTAGCCTCTCTTCTCGTCTACATCTTAGCAAAAAGCTTTTCCACTCTGTCTGGCAAGGAGAAACTGTGCCAGCACAGAAAACATCTCCCATCGTGTTCTAGAGGCTGCACGGAGGTCTGCCGAATATTTTGCAAGAAGAGAAAGAAAGTTGTCCAAAACAGCTTGCAATCGAATGTTCATGTGAATAGAAAAGGCAGGAGAGTGGTCAGGTACTGTTTTCTCTCAGTTGGCAAACTGCGCACACAATCGCAGTGTTGTACAGCTTGTTTCATCACCTTTGCCAAGTTGCCGCTCTCTCCGGCTCCCGGAGACGAAGAAGCTGCTTCTTCGCGCAAAGACGATTCTGCCGCTCACAGTGCTCCTCGGTGTGCGCCTTCTGCCGAAAGAGATCCGGGAGCGGTGCTTAGCTCTGCAGAGCACCGTACCTTCGTCTTTAGCCTCTCTTCTCGTCTACATCTTAGCAAAAAGCTTTTCCACTCTGTCTGGCAAGGAGAAACTGTGCCAGCACAAAAAACATCTCCCATCGTGTTCTAGAGGCTGCACGGAGGTCTGCCGAGTGTTTTGCAAGAAGAGAAAGAAAGTTGTCCAAAACAGCTTGCAATCGAATGTTCATGTGAATAGATAAGGCAGGAGAGTGGTCAGGTACTGTTTTCTCTCAGTTGGCAAGATGCGCACACAATCGCAGTGTTGTACAGCTTGTTTCATCACCTTTGCGAAGCTGCCGCTCTCTCCGGCTCCCGGAGACGAAGAAGCTGCTTCTTCGCGCAAAGACGATTCTGCCGCTCACAGTGCTCTGCGGTGTGCGCCTTCTGCCGAAAGACGCCCGGGAGCGGTGCTTAGCTCTGCAGAGCACCGTACCTTCGTCTTTAGCCTCTCTTCTCGTCTACATCTTAGCAAAAAGCTTTTCCACTCTGTCTGGCAAGGAGAAACTTTGCCAGCACAGAAAACATCTCCCATTGTGTTCTAGAGGCTGCACGGAGGTCTGCCGAGTGTTTTGCAAGAAGAGAAAGAAAGTTGTCCAAAACAGCTTGCAATCGAATGTTCAAGTGAATAGAAAAGGCAGGAGAGTGGTCAGGTACTGTTTTCTCTCAGTTGGCAAGCTGCGCACACAATCGCAGTGTTGTACACCTTGTTTCATCACCTTTGCGAAGTTGCCGCTCTCTCCGGCTCCCGGAGACGAAGAAGCGGCTTCTTCGCGCAAAGACGATTCTGCCTCTCACAGTGCCCTGCGGTGTGCGCCTTCTGCCGAAAGGCGCCCGGCACCGGTGCTTAGCTCTGCAGAGCACCGTACCTTCGTCTTTAGCCTCTCTTCTCGTCTACATCTTAGCAAAAACCTTTTCCACTCTGTCTGGCAAGGAGAAACTGTGCCAGCACAGAAAACATCTCCCATCGTGTTCTAGAGGCTGCACGGAGGTCTGCCGAGTGTTTTGCAAGAAGAGAAAGAAAGTTGTCCAAAACAGCTTGCAATCGAATGTTCATGTGAATAGAAAAGGCAGGAGAGTGGTCAGGTACTGTTTTCTCTCAGTTGGCAAGCTGCGCACACAATCGCAGTGTTGTACAGCTTGTTTCATCACCTTTGCCAAGTTGCCGCTCTCTCCGGCTCCCGGAGACGAAGAAGCTGCTTCTTCGCGCAAAGACGATTCTGCCGCTCACAGTGCTCTGCGGTGTGCGCCTTCTGCCGAAAGAGGCCCGGGAGCGGTGCTTAGCTCTGCAGAGCACCGTACCTTCGTCTTTAGCCTCTCTTCTCGTCTACATCTTAGCAAAAAGCTTTTCCACTCTGTCTGGCAAGGAGAAACTTTACCAGCACAGAAAACATCTCCCATCGTGTTCTAGAAGCTGCACGGAGGTCTGCAGAGTGTTTTGCAAGAAGAGAAAGAAAGTTGTCCAAAACAGCTTGCAATCGAATGTTCATGTGAATAGAAAAGGCAGGAGAGTGGTCAGGTACTGTTTTCTCTCAGATGGCAAGCTGCGCACACAATCGCAGTGTTGTACAGCTTGTTTCATCACCTTTGCCAAGTTGCCGCTCTCTCCGGCTCCCGGAGACGAAGAAGCTGCTTCTTCGCGCAAAGACGATTCTGCCGCTCACAGTGCTCTGCAGAGCACCGTACCTTCGTCTTTAGCCTCTCTTCTCGTCTACATCTTAGCAAAAAGCTTTTCCACTCTGTCTGGCAAGGAGAAACTGTGCCAGCACAAAAAACATCTCCCATCGTGTTCTAGAGGCTGCACGGAGGTCTGCCGAGTGTTTTGCAAGAAGAGAAAGAAAGTTGTCCAAAACAGCTTCCAATCGAATGTTCATGTGAATAGAAAAGGCAGGAGAGTGGTCAGGTACTGTTTTCTCTCAGTTGGCAAGCTGCGCACACAATCGCAGTGTTGTACCGCTTGTTTCATCACCTTTGCCAAGTTGCCGCTCTCTCCGGCTCCCGGAGACGAAGAAGCTGCTTCTTCGCGCAAAGACGATTCTGCCTCTCACAGTGCCCTGCGGTGTGCGCCTTCTGCCGAAAGACGCCCGGCACCGGTGCTTAGCTCTGCAGAGCACCGTACCTTCGTCTTTAGCCTCTCTTCTCGTCTACATCTTAGCAAAAAGCTTTTCCACTCTGTCTGGCAAGGAGAAACTTTCCCAGCACAGAAAACATCTCCCATCGTGTTCTAGAAGCTGCACGGAGGTCTGCCGAGTGTTTTGCAAGAAGAGAAAGAAAGTTGTCCAAAACAGCTTGCAATCGAATGTTCATGTGAATAGAAAAGGCAGGAGAGTGGTCAGGTACTGTTTTCTCTCAGTTGGCAAGCTGCGCACACAATCGCAGTGTTGTACAGCTTGTTTCATCACCTTTGCGAAGTTGCCGCTCTCCCCGGCTCCAGGAGACGAAGAAGCTGCTTCTTCGCGCAAAGAGGGTTCTGCCGCTCACAGTGCTCTGCAGAGCACCGTACCTTCGTCTTTAGCCTCTCTTCTCGTCTACATCTTAGCAAAAAGCTTTTCCACTCTGTCTGGCAAGGAGAAACTGTGCCAGCACAGAAAACATCTCCCATCGTGTTCTAGAGGCTGCACGGAGGTCTGCCGAGTGTTTTGCAAGAAGAGAAAGAAAGTTGTCCAAAACAGCTTGCAATCGAATGTTCATGTGAATAGATAAGGCAGGAGAGTGGTCAGGTACTGTTTTCTCTCAGTTGGCAAGATGCGCACACAATCGCAGTGTTGTACAGCTTGTTTCATCACCTTTGCCAAGTTGCCGCTCTCTCCGGCTCCCGGAGACGAAGAAGCTGCTTCTTCGCGCAAAGACGATTCTGCCGCTCACAGTGCTCTGCGGTGTGCGCCTTCTGCCGAAAGAGGCCCGGGAGCGGTGCTTAGCTCTGCAGAGCACCGTACCTTCGTCTTTAGCCTCTCTTCTCGTCTACATCTTAGCAAAAAGCTTTTCCACTCTGTCTGGCAAGGAGAAACTGTGCCAGCACAGAAAACATCTCCCATCGTGTTCTAGAGGCTGCACGGAGGTCTGCCGAGTGTTTTGCAAGAAGAGAAAGAAAGTTGTCCAAAACAGCTTCCAATCGAATGTTCATGTGAATAGAAAAGGCAGGAGAGTGGTCAGGTACTGTTTTCTCTCAGTTGGCAAGCTGCGCACACAATCGCAGTGTTGTACAGCTTGTTTCATCACCTTTGCCAAGTTGCCGCTCTCTCCGGCTCCCGGAGACGAAGAAGCTGCTTCTTCGCGCAAAGACGATTCTGCCGCTCACAGTGCTCTGCGGTGTGCGCCTTCTGCCGAAAGAGGTCCGGGAGCGGTGCTTAGCTCTGCAGAGCACCGTACCTTCGTCTTTAGCCTCTCTTCCCGTCTACATCTTAGCAAAAAGCTTTTCCACTCTGTCTGGCAAGGAGAAACTGTGCCAGCACAGAAAACATCTCCCATCGTGTTCTAGAGGCTGCACGGAGGTCTGCCGAGTATTTTGCAAGAAGAGAAAGAAAGTTGTCCAAAACAGCTTGCAATCGAATGTTCATGTGAATAGAAAAGGCAGGAGAGTGGTCAGGTACTGTTTTCTCTCAGTTGGCAAACTGCGCACACAATCGCAGTGTTGTACAGCTTGTTTCATCACCTTTGCCAAGTTGCCGCTCTCTCCGGCTCCCGGAGACGAAGAAGCTGCTTCTTCGCGCAAAGACGATTCTGCCGCTCACAGTGCTCTGCAGAGCACCGTACCTTCGTCTTTAGCCTCTCTTCTCGTCTACATCTTAGCAAAAAACTTTTCCACTCTGTCTGGCGAGGAGAAACTGCGCCAGCACAAAAAACATCTCCCATCGTGTTCTAGAGGCTGCACGGAGGTCTGCCGAGTGTTTTGCAAGAAGAGAAAGAAAGTTGTCCAAAACAGCTTCCAATCGAATGTTCATGTGAATAGAAAAGGCAGGAGAGTGGTCAGGTACTGTTTTCTCTCAGTTGGCAAGCTGCGCACACAATCGCAGTGTTGTACAGCTTGTTTCATCACCTTTGCGAAGTTGCCGCTCTCTCCGGCTCCCGGAGACGAAGAAGCTGCTTCTTCGCGCAAAGACGATTCTGCCGCTCACAGTGCTCTGCGGTGTGTGTCTTCTGCCGAAAGAGGCCCGGGAGCTGTGCTTAGCTCTGCAGAGCACCGTACCTTCGTCTTTAGCCTCTCTTCTCGTCTACATCTTAGCAAAAAGCTTTTCCACTCTGTCTGGCAAGGAGAAACTGTGCCAGCACAAAAAACATCTCCCATCGTGTTCTAGAGGCTGCACGCTGGTCTGCCGAGTGTTTTGCAAGAAGAGAAACAAAGTTGTCCAAAACAGCTTGCAATCGAATGTTCACGTGAATAGAAAAGGCAGGAGTGTGGTCAGGTACTGTTTTCTCTCAGTTGGCAAGCTGCGCACACAATCGCAGTGTTGTACAGCTTGTTTCATCACCTTTGCGAAGTTGCCGCTCTCTCCGGCTCCCGGAGACGAAGAAGCGGCTTCTTCGCGCAAAGACGATTCTGCCTCTCACAGTGCCCTGCGGTGTGCGCCTTCTGCCGAAAGGCGCCCGGCACCGGTGCTTAGCTCTGCAGAGCACCGTACCTTCGTCTTTAGCCTCTCTTCTCGTCTACATCTTAGCAAAAAGCTTTTCCACTCTGTCTGGCAAGGAGAAACTGTGCCAGCACAGAAAACATCTCCCATCGTGTTCTAGAGGCTGCACGGAGGTCTGCCGAGTGTTTTGCAAGAAGAGAAAGAAAGTTGTCCAAAACAGCTTGCAATCGAATGTTCATGTGAATAGAAAAGGCAGGAGAGTGGTCAGGTACTGTTTTCTCTCAGTTGGCAAGCTGCGCACACAATCGCAGTGTTGTACAGCTTGTTTCATCACCTTTGCCAAGTTGCCGCTCTCTCCGGCTCCCGGAGACGAAGAAGCTGCTTCTTCGCGCAAAGACGATTCTGCCGCTCACAGTGCTCTGCGGTGTGCGCCTTCTGCCGAAAGACGCCCGGCACCGGTGCTTAGCTCTGCAGAGCACCGTACCTTCGTCTTTAGCCTCTCTTCCCGTCTACATCTTAGCAAAAAGCTTTTCCACTCTGTCTGGCAAGGAGAAACTGTGCCAGCACAGAAAACATCTCCCATCGTGTTCTAGAGGCTGCACGGAGGTCTGCCGAGTATTTTGCAAGAAGAGAAAGAAAGTTGTCCAAAACAGCTTGCAATCGAATGTTCATGTGAATAGAAAAGGCAGGAGAGTGGTCAGGTACTGTTTTCTCTCAGTTGGCAAACTGCGCACACAATCGCAGTGTTGTACAGCTTGTTTCATCACCTTTGCCAAGTTGCCGCTCTCTCCGGCTCCCGGAGACGAAGAAGCTGCTTCTTCGCGCAAAGACGATTCTGCCGCTCACAGTGCTCTGGAGAGCACCGTACCTTCGTCTTTAGCCTCTCTTCTCGTCTACATCTTAGCAAAAAGCTTTTCCACTCTGTCTGGCAAGGAGAAACTGTGCCAGCACAAAAAACATCTCCCATCATGTTCTAGAGGCTGCATGGATGTCTGCCGAGTGTTTTGCAAGAAGAGAAAGAAAGTTGTCCAAAACAGCTTGCAATCGAATGTTCATGTGAATAGAAAAGGCAGGAGAGTGGTCAGGTACTGTTTTCTCTCAGTTGATAACCTGCGCACACAATCGCAGTTTTGTACAGCTTGTTTCATCACCTTTGCGAAGTTGCCGCTCTCTCCGGCTCCAGGAGACGAAGAAGCTGCTTCTTCGCGCAAATAGGATTCTGCCGCTCACAGTGCTCTGCAGAGCACCGTACCTTCGTCTTTAGCCTCTCTTCTCGTCTACATCTTAGCAAAAAACTTTTCCACTCTGTCTGGCGAGGAGAAACTGCGCCAGCACAAAAAACATCTCCCATCGTGTTCTAGAGGCTGCACGGAGGTCTGCCGAGTGTTTTGCAAGAAGAGAAAGAAAGTTGTCCAAAACAGCTTGCAATCGAATGTTCATGTGAATTGAAAAGGCAGGAGAGTGGTCAGGTACTGTTTTCTCTCAGTTGGCAAGCTGCGCACACAATCGCAGTGTTGTACAGCTTGTTTCATCACCTTTGCCAAGTTGCCGCTCTCTCCGGCTCCCGGAGACGAAGAAGCTGCTTCTTCGCGCAAAGACGATTCTGCCGCTCACAGTGCTCTGCGGTGTGTGTCTTCTGCCGAAAGAGGTCCGGGAGCTGTGCTTAGCTCTGCAGAGCACCGTACCTTCGTCTTTAGCCTCTCTTCTCGTCTACATCTTAGCAAAAAGCTTTTCCACTCTGTCTGGCAAGGAGAAACTGTGCCAGCACAAAAAACATCTCCCATCGTGTTCTAGAGGCTGCACGCTGGTCTGCCGAGTGTTTTGCAAGAAGAGAAACAAAGTTGTCCAAAACAGCTTGCAATCGAATGTTCACTTGAATAGAAAAGGCAGGAGTGTGGTCAGGTACTGTTTTCTCTCAGTTGGCAAGCTGCGCACACAATCGCAGTGTTGTACAGCTTGTTTCATCACCTTTGCGAAGATGCCGCTCTCTCCGGCTCCCGGAGACGAAGAAGCTGCTTCTTCGCGCAAAGACGATTCTGCCGCTCACAGTGCTCTGCGGTGTGCGACTTCTGCCGAAAGAGGTCCGGGAGCGGTGCTTAGCTCTGCAGAGCACCGTACCGTCGTCTTTAGCCTCTCTTCTCGTCTACATCTTAGCAAAAAGCTTTTCCACTCTGTCTGGCAAGGAGAAACTGTGCCAGCACAAAAAACATCTCCCATCGTGTTCTAGAGGCTGCACTGAGTTCTGCCGAGTGTTTTGCAAGAAGAGAAAGAAAGTTGTCCAAAACAGCTTCCAATCGAATGTTCATGTGAATAGAAAAGGCAGGAGAGTGGTCAGGTACTGTTTTCTCTCAGTTGGCAAGCTGCGCACACAATCGCAGTGTTGTACAGCTTGTTTCATCACCTTTGCCAAGTTGCCGCTCTCTCCGGCTCTTGGAGACGAAGAAGCTGCTTCTTTGCGCAAAGACGATTCTGCCGCTCACAGTGCTCTGCGGTGTGTGTCTTCTGCCGAAAGAGGCACGGGAGCGGTGCTTAGCTCTGCAGAGCACGGTACCTTCGTCTTTAGCCGCTCTTCTCGTCTACATCTTAGCAAAAAGCTTTTCCACTCTGTCTGGCAAGGAGAACCTTTACAAGCACAGGAAACATCTCCACTCGTGTTCTAGAAGCTGCACGGAGGTCTGCAGAGTGTTTTGCAAGAAGAGAAAGAAAGTTGTCCAAAACAGCTTGCAATCGAATGTTCATGTGAATAGAAAAGGCAGGAGAGTGGTCAGGTACTGTTTTCTCTCAGTTGGCAAGCTGCGCACACAATCGCAGTGTTGTACAGCTTGTTTCATCACCTTTGCCAAGTTGCCGCTCTCTCCGGCTCCCAGAGACGAAGAAGCTGCTTCTTCGCGCAAAGACGATTCTGCCGCTCACAGTGCTCTGCAGAGCACCGTACCTTCGTCTTTAGCCTCTCTTCTCGTCTACATCTTAGCAAAAAGCTTTTCCACTCTGTCTGGCAAGGAGAAACTGTGCCAGCACAAAAAACATCTCCCATCGTGTTCTAGAGGCTGCACGGATGTCTGCCGAGTGTTTTGCAAGAAGAGAAAGAAAGTTGTCCAAAACAGCTTGCAATCGAATGTTCATGTGAATAGAAAAGGCAGGAGAGTGGTCAGGTACTGTTTTCTCTCAGTTGATAACCTGCGCACACAATCGCAGTTTTGTACAGCTTGTTTCATCACCTTTGCGAAGTTGCCGCTCTCTCCGGCTCCAGGAGACGAAGAAGCTGCTTCTTCGCGCAAATAGGATTCTGCCGCTCACAGTGCTCTGCAGAGCACCGTACCTTCGTCTTTAGCCTCTCTTCTCGTCTACATCTTAGCAAAAAGCTTTTCCACTCTGTCTGGTGAGGAGAAACTGCGCCAGCACAAAAAACATCTCCCATCGTGTTCTAGAGGCTGCACGGAGGTCTGCCGAGTGTTTTGCAAGAAGAGAAAGAAAGTTGTCCAAAACAGCTTCCAATCGAATGTTCATGTGAATAGAAAAGGCAGGAGAGTGGTCAGGTACTGTTTTCTCTCAGTTGGCAAGCTGCGCACACAATCGCAGTGTTGTACAGCTTGTTTCATCACCTTTGCCAAGTTGCCGCTCTCTCCGGCTCCCGGAGACGAAGAAGCTGCTTCTTCGCGCAAAGACGATTCTGCCGCTCACAGTGCTCTGCGGTGTGTGTCTTCTGTCGAAAGAGGCCCGGGAGCTGTGCTTAGCTCTGCAGAGCACCGTACCTTCGTCTTTAGCCTCTCTTCTCGTCTACATCTTAGCAAAAAGCTTTTCCACTCTGTCTGGCAAGGAGAAACTGTGCCAGCACAAAAAACATCTCCCATCGTGTTCTAGAGGCTGCACGCTGGTCTGCCGAGTGTTTTGCAAGAAGAGAAAGAAAGTTGTCCAAAACAGCTTCCAATCGAATGTTCATGTGAATAGAAAAGGCAGGAGAGTGGTCAGGTACTGTTTTCTCTCAGTTGGCAAGCTGCGCACACAATCGCAGTGTTGTACAGCTTGTTTCATCACCTTTGCCAAGTTGCCGCTCTCTCCGGCTCTTGGAGACGAAGAAGCTGATTCTTCGCGCAAAGACGATTCTGCCGCTCACAGTGCTCTGCGGTGTGTGTCTTCTGCCGAAAGAGGCACGGGAGCGGTGCTTAGCTCTGCAGAGCACGGTACCTTCGTCTTTAGCCGCTCTTCTCGTCTACATCTTAGCAAAAAGCTTTTCCACTCTGTCTGGCAAGGAGAACCTTTACCAGCACAGAAAACATCTCCACTCGTGTTCTAGAAGCTGCACGGAGGTCTGCAGAGTGTTTTGCAAGAAGAGAAAGAAAGTTGTCCAAAACAGCTTGCAATCGAATGTTCATGTGAATAGAAAAGGCAGGAGAGTGGTCAGGTACTGTTTTCTCTCAGTTGGCAAGCTGCGCACACAATCGCAGTGTTGTACAGCTTGTTTCATCACCTTTGCCAAGTTGCCGCTCTCTCCGGCTCCCAGAGACGAAGAAGCTGCTTCTTCGCGCAAAGACGATTCTGCCGCTCACAGTGCTCTGCAGAGCACCGTACCTTCGTCTTTAGCCTCTCTTCTCGTCTACATCTTAGCAAAAAGCTTTTCCACTCTGTCTGGCAAGGAGAAACTGTGCCAGCACAAAAAACATCTCCCATCGTGTTCTAGAGGCTGCACGGATGTCTGCCAAGTGTTTTGCAAGAAGAGAAAGAAAGTTGTCCAAAACAGCTTGCAATCGAATGTTCATGTGAATAGAAAAGGCAGGAGAGTGGTCAGGTACTGTTTTCTCTCAGTTGATAACCTGCGCACACAATCGCAGTTTTGTACAGCTTGTTTCATCACCTTTGCGAAGTTGCCGCTCTCTCCGGCTCCAGGAGACGAAGAAGCTGCTTCTTCGCGCAAATAGGATTCTGCCGCTCACAGTGCTCTGCAGAGCACCGTACCTTCGTCTTTAGCCTCTCTTCTCGTCTACATCTTAGCAAAAAGCTTTTCCACTCTGTCTGGCGAGGAGAAACTGCGCCAGCACAAAAAACATCTCCCATCGTGTTCTAGAGGCTGCACGGAGGTCTGCCGAGTGTTTTGCAAGAAGAGAAAGAAAGTTGTCCAAAACAGCTTCCAATCGAATGTTCATGTGAATAGAAAAGGCAGGAGAGTGGTCAGGTACTGTTTTCTCTCAGTTGGCAAGCTGCGCACACAATCGCAGTGTTGTACAGCTTGTTTCATCACCTTTGCCAAGTTGCCGCTCTCTCCGGCTCCCGGAGACGAAGAAGCTGCTTCTTCGCGCAAAGACGATTCTGCCGCTCACAGTGCTCTGCGGTGTGTGTCTTCTGCCGAAAGAGGCCCGGGAGCTGTGCTTAGCTCTGCAGAGCACCGTACCTTCGTCTTTAGCCTCTCTTCTCGTCTACATCTTAGCAAAAAGCTTTTCCACTCTGTCTGGCAAGGAGAAACTGTGCCAGCACAAAAAACATCTCCCATCGTGTTCTAGAGGCTGCACGCTGGTCTGCCGAGTGTTTTGCAAGAAGAGAAACAAAGTTGTCCAAAACAGCTTGCAATCGAATGTTCAAGTGAATAGAAAAGGCAGGAGTGTGGTCAGGTAGTTTTTTCTCTCAGTTGGCAAGCTGCGCACACAATCGCAGTGTTGTACAGCTTGTTTCATCACCTTTGCGAAGTTGCCGCTCTCTCCGGCTCCCGGAGACGAAGAAGCTGCTTCTTCGCGCAAAGACGATTCTGCCGCTCACAGTGCTCTGCGGTGTGCGCCTTCTGCCGAAAGAGGTCCGGGAGCGGTGCTTAGCTCTGCAGAGCACCGTACCGTCGTCTTTAGCCTCTCTTCTCGTCTACATCTTAGCAAAAAGCTTTTCCACTCTGTCTGGCAAGGAGAAACTGTGCCAGCACAAAAAACATCTCCCATCGTGTTCTAGAGGCTGCACTGAGTTCTGCCGAGTGTTTTGCAAGAAGAGAAAGAAAGTTGTCCAAAACAGCTTCCAATCGAATGTTCATGTGAATAGAAAAGGCAGGAGAGTGGTCAGGTACTGTTTTCTCTCAGTTGGCAAGCTGCGCACACAATCGCAGTGTTGTACAGCTTGTTTCATCACCTTTGCCAAGTTGCCGCTCTCTCCGGCTCCCGGAGACGAAGAAGCTGCTTCTTCGCGCAAAGACGATTCTGCCGCTCACAGTGCTCTGCGGTGTGTGTCTTCTGCCGAAAGAGGCACGGGAGCGGTGCTTAGCTCTGCAGAGCACGGTACCGTCGTCTTTAGCCGCTCTTCTCGTCTACATCTTAGCAAAAAGCTTTTCCACTCTGTCTGGCAAGGAGAAACTTTACCAGCACAGAAAACATCTCCCATCGTGTTCTAGAGGCTGCACGGAGGTCTGCAGAGTGTTTTGCAAGAAGAGAAAGAAAGTTGTCCAAAACAGCTTGCAATCGAATGTTCATGTGAATAGAAAAGGCAGGAGAGTGGTCAGGTACTGTTTTCTCTCAGTTGGCAAGCTGCGCACACAATCGCAGTGTTGTACAGCTTGTTTCATCACCTTTGCCAAGTTGCCGCTCTCTCCGGCTCCCGGAGACGAAGAAGCTGCTTCTTCGCGCAAAGACGATTCCGCCGCTCACAGTGCTCTGCAGAGCACCGTACCTTCGTCTTTAGCCTCTCTTCTCGTCTACATCTTAGCAAAAAGCTTTTCCACTCTGTCTGGCAAGGAGAAACTGTGCCAGCACAAAAAACATCTCCCATCGTGTTCTAGAGGCTGCACGGAGGTCTGCCGAGTGTTTTGCAAGAAGAGAAAGAAAGTTGTCCAAAACAGCTTCCAATCGAATGTTCATGTGAATAGAAAAGGCAGGAGAGTGGTCAGGTACTGTTTTCTCTCACTTGGCAAGCTGCGCACACAATCGCAGTGTTGTACCGCTTGTTTCATCACCTTTGCCAAGTTGCCGCTCTCTCCGGCTCCCGGAGACGAAGAAGCTGCTTCTTCGCGCAAAGACGATTCTGCCGCTCACAGTGCTCTGCAGTGTGTGTCTTCTGCCGAAAGAGGCCCGGGAGCTGTGCTTAGCTCTGCAGAGCACCGTACCTTCGTCTTTAGCCTCTCTTCTCGTCTACATCTTAGCAAAAAGCTTTTCCACTCTGCCTGCCAAGAGAAACTGTGCCAGCACAGAAAACATCTCCCATCGTGTTCTAGAGGCTGCACGGAGGTCTGCCGAGTGTTTTGCAAGAAGAGAAAGAAAGTTGTCCAAAACAGCTTGCAATCGAATGTTCATGTGAATAGAAAAGGCAGGAGAGTGGTCAGGTACTGTTTTCTCTCAGTTGGCAAGCTGCGCACACAATCGCAGTGTTGTACAGCTTGTTTCATCACCTTTGCCAAGTTGCCGCTCTCTCCGGCTCCCGGAGACGAAGATGCTGCTTCTTCGCGCAAAGACGATTCTGTCGCTCACAGTGCTCTGCGGTGTGTGTCTTTTGCCGAAAGAGGTCCGGGAGCTGTGCTTAGCTCTGCAGAGCACCGTACCTACGTCTTTAGCCTCTCTTCTCGTCTACATCTTAGCAAAAAGCTTTTCCACTCTGTCTGGCAAGGAGAAACTGTGCCAGCACAAAAAACATCTCCCATCGTGTTCTAGAGGCTGCACGGAGGTCTGCCGAGTGTTTTGCAAGAAGAGAAAGAAAGTTGTCCAAAACAGCTTGCAATCGAATGTTCACGTGAATAGAAAAGGCAGGAGAGTGGTCAGGTACTGTTTTCTCTCAGTTGGCAAGCGGCGCACACAATCGCAGTGTTGTACAGCTTGTTTCATCACCTTTGCCAAGTTGCCGCTCTCTCCGGCTCCCGGAGACGAAGAAGCTGCTTCTTCGCGCAAAGACGATTCTGCCGCTCACAGTGCTCTGCGGTGTGCGCCTTCTGCCGAAAGAGGTCCGGGAGCGGTGCTTAGCTCTGCAGAGCACCGTACCTTCGTCTTTAGCCTCTCTTCTCGTCTACATCTTAGCAAAAAGCTTTTCCACTCTGTCTGGCAAGGAGAAACTGTGCCAGCACAAAAAACATCTCCCATCGTGTTCTAGAGGCTGCACTGAGTTCTGCCGAGTGTTTTGCAAGAAGAGAAAGAAAGTTGTCCAAAACAGCTTGCAATCGAATGTTCATGTGAATAGAAAAGGCAGGAGAGTGGTCAGGTACTGTTTTCTCTCAGTTGGCAAGCTGCGCACACAATCGCAGTGTTGTACAGCTTGTTTCATCACCTTTGCCAAGTTGCCGCTCTCTCCGGCTCCCGGAGACGAAGAAGCTGCTTCTTCGCGCAAAGACGATTCTGCCGCTCACAGTGCTCTGCGGTGTGTGTCTTCTGCCGAAAGAGGTCCGGGAGCTGTGCTTAGCTCTGCAGAGCACCGTACCTTCGTCTTTAGCCTCTCTTCTCGTCTACATCTTAGCAAAAAGCTTTTCCACTCTGTCTGGCAAGGAGAAACTGTGCCAGCACAGAAAACATCTCCCATCGTGTTCTAGAGGCTGCACGGAGGTCTGCCGGGTATTTTGCAAGAAGAGAAAGAAAGTTGTCCAAAACAGCTTGCAATCGAATGTTCATGTGAATAGAAAAGGCAGGAGAGTGGTCAGGTACTGTTTTCTCTCAGTTGATAAGCTGCGCACACAATCGCAGTTTTGTACAGTTTGTATCATCACCTTTGCGAAGTTGCCGCTCTCTCCGGCTCCCGGAGACGAAGAAGCGGCTTCTTCGCGCAAAGACGATTCTGCCTCTCACAGTGCCCTGCGGTGTGCGCCTTCTGCCGAAAGGCGCCCGGCACCGGTGCTTAGCTCTGCAGAGCACCGTACCTTCGTCTTTAGCCTCTCTTCTCGTCTACATCTTAGCAAAAAGCTTTTCCACTCTGTCTGGCAAGGAGAAACTGTGCCAGCACAGAAACCATCTCCCATCGTGTTCTAGAGGCTGCACGGAGGTCTGCCGAGTGTTTTGCAAGAAGAGAAAGAAAGTTGTCCAAAACAGCTTGCAATCGAATGTTCAAGTGAATAGAAAGGGAAGGAGAGTGGTCAGGTACTGTTTTCTCTTAGTTGGCAAACTGCGCACACAATCGCAGTGTTGTACAGCTTGTTTCATCACCTTTGCGAAGCTGCCGCTCTCTCCGGCTCCCGTAGACGAAGAAGCTGCTTCTTCGCGCAAAGACGATTCTGCCGCTCACAGTGCTCCTCGGTGTGCGGCTTCTGCGGAAAGAGGTCCGGGAGCTGTGCTTAGCTCTGCAGAGCACCGTACCTTCGTCTTTAGCCTCTCTTCTCGTCTACATCTCAGCAAAAAGCTTTTCCACTCTGTCTGGCAAGGAGAAACTGTGCCAGCACAAAAAACATCTCCCATCGAGTTCTAGAGGCTGCACGGAGGTCTGCCGAGTGTTTTGCAAGAAGAGAAAGAAAGTTGTCCAAAACAGCTTCCAATCGAATGTTCACGTGAATAGAAAAGGCAGGAGAGTGGTCAGGTACTGTTTTCTCTCACTTGGCAAGCTGCGCACACAATCGCAGTGTTGTACAGCTTGTTTCATCACCTTTGCGAAGCTGCCGCTCTCTCTGGCTCCCGGAGACGAAGAAGCTGCTTCTTCGCGCAAAGACGATTCTGCCGCTCACAGTGCTCTGCGGTGTGCGCCTTCTGCCGAAAGAGGCCCGGGAGCGGTGCTTAGATCTGCAGAGCACCGTACCTTCGTCTTTAGCCTCTCTTCTCGTCTACATCTTAGCAAAAAGCTTTTCCACTCTGTCTGGCAAGGAGAAACTGTGCCAGCACAGAAAACATCTCCCATCGTGTTCTAGAGGCTGCACGGAGGTCTGCCGAGTGTTTTGCAAGAAGAGAAAGAAAGTTGTCCAAAACAGGTGCAATCGAATGTTCAAGTGAATAGAAAAGGCAGGAGAGTGGTCAGGTACTGTTTTCTCTCAGTTGGCAAGCTGCGCACACAATCGCAGTGTTGTACAGCTTGTTTCATCACCTTTGCCAAGTTGCCGCTCTCTCCGGCTCCCGGAGACGAAGAAGCTGCTTCTTCGCGCAAAGACGATTCTGCCGCTCACAGTGCTCTGCGGTGTGCGCCTTCTGCCGAAAGAGGTCCGGGAGCGGTGCTTAGCTCTGCAGAGCACCGTACCTTCGTCTTTAGCCTCTCTTCTCGTCTACATCTTAGCAAAAACCTTTTCCACTCTGTCTGGCAAGGAGAAACTGTGCCAGCACAGAAAACATCTCCCATCGTGTTCTAGAGGCTGCACGGAGGTCTGCCGAGTGTTTTGCAAGAAGAGAAAGAAAGTTGTCCAAAACAGCTTCCAATCGAATGTTCAAGTGAATAGAAAGGGAAGGAGAGTGGTCAGGTACTGTTTTCTCTCAGTTGGCAAACTGCGCACACAATCGCAGTGTTGTACAGCTTGTTTCATCACCTTTGCGAAGCTGCCGCTCTCTCCGGCTCCCGGAGACGAAGAAGCTGCTTCTTCGCGCAAAGACGATTCTGCGGCTCACAGTGCTCTGCGGTGTGCGCCTTCTGCCGAAAGAGGTCCGGGAGCGGTGCTTAGCTCTGCAGAGCACCGTACCTTCGTCTTTAGCCTCTCTTCCCGTCTACATCTTAGCAAAAAGCTTTTCCACTCTGTCTGGCAAGGAGAAACTGTGCCAGCACAGAAAACATCTCCCATCGTGTTCTAGAGGCTGCACGGAGGTCTGCCGAGTATTTTGCAAGAAGAGAAAGAAAGTTGTCCAAAACAGCTTGCAATCGAATGTTCATGTGAATAGAAAAGGCAGGAGAGTGGTCAGGTACTGTTTTCTCTCAGTTGGCAAACTGCGCACACAATCGCAGTGTTGTACAGCTTGTTTCATCACCTTTGCCAAGTTGCCGCTCTCTCCGGCTCCCGGAGACGAAGAAGCTGCTTCTTCGCGCAAAGACGATTCTGCCGCTCTCAGTGCTCCTCGGTGTGCGCCTTCTGCCGAAAGAGATCCGGGAGCGGTGCTTAGCTCTGCAGAGCACCGTACCTTCGTCTTTAGCCTCTCTTCTCGTCTACATCTTAGCAAAAAGCTTTTCCACTCTGTCTGGCAAGGAGAAACTGTGCCAGCACAGAAACCATCTCCCATCGTGTTCTAGAGGCTGCACGGAGGTCTGCCGAGTGTTTTGCAAGAAGAGAAAGAAAGTTGTCCAAAACAGCTTGCAATCGAATGTTCATGTGACTAGAAAAGGCAGGAGAGTGGTCAGGTACTGTTTTCTCTCAGTTGGCAAACTGCGCACACAATCGCAGTGTTGTACAGCTTGTTTCATCACCTTTGCGAAGCTGCCGCTCTCTCCGGCTCCCGGAGACGAAGAAGCTGCTTCTTCGCGCAAAGACGATTCTGCCGCTCACAGTGCTCTGCGGTGTGCGACTTCTGCCGAAAGAGGTCCGGGAGCGGTGCTTAGCTCTGCAGAGCACCGTACCTTCGTCTTTAGCCTCTCTTCTCGTCTACATCTTAGCAAAAAGCTTTTCCACTCTATCTGGCAAGGAGAAACTGTGCCAGCACAGAAAACATCTCCCATCGTGTTCTAGAGGCTGCACGGAGGTCTGCCGAGTGTTTTGCAAGAGGAGAAAGAAAGTTGTCCAAAACAGCTTGCAATCGAATGTTCATGTGAATAGAAAAGGCAGGAGAGTGGTCAGGTACTGTTTTCTCTCACTTGGCAAGCTGCGCACACAATCGCAGTGTTGTACAGCTTGTTTCATCACCTATGCCAAGTTGCCGCTCTCTCCGGCTCCCGGAGACGAAGAAGCGGCTTCTTCGCACAAAGACGATTCTGCCACTCACAGTGCTCCTCGGTGTGCGCCTTCTGCCGAAAGAGGTCCGGGAGCGGTGCTTAGCTCTGCAGAGCACCGTACCTTCGTCTTTAGCCTCTCTTCTCGTCTACATCTTAGCAAAAAGCTTTTCCACTCTGTCTGGCAAGGAGAAACTGTGCCAGCACAGAAAACATCTCCCATCGTGTTCTAGAGGCTGCACGGAGGTCTGCCGAGTGTTTTGCAAGAAGAGAAAGAAAGTTGTCCAAAACAGCTTGCAATCGAATGTTCATGTGAATAGAAAAGGCAGGAGAGTGGTCAGGTACTGTTTTCTCTCCGTTGGCAAGCTGCGCACACAATCGCAGTGTTGTACAGCTTGTTTCATCACCTTTGCCAAGTTGCCGCACTCTCCGGCTCCCGGAGACGAAGAAGCTGCTTCTTCGCGCAAAGACGATTCTGCCGCTCACAGTGCTCCTCGGTGTGCGCCTTCTGCCGAAAGAGATCCGGGAGCGGTGCTTAGCTCTGCAGAGCACCGTACCTTCGTCTTTAGCCTCTCTTCTCGTCTACATCTTAGCAAAAAGCTTTTCCACTCTGTCTGGCAAGGAGAAACTGTGCCAGCAAAGAAACCATCTCCCATCGTGTTCTAGAGGCTGCACGGAGGTCTGCCGAGTGTTTTGCAAGAAGAGAAAGAAAGTTGTCCAAAACAGCTTGCAATCGAATGTTCATGTGACTAGAAAAGGCAGGAGAGTGGTCAGGTACTGTTTTCTCTCAGTTGGCAAACTGCGCACACAATCGCAGTGTTGTACAGCTTGTTTCATCACCTTTGCGAAGCTGCCGCTCTCTCCGGCTCCCGGAGACGAAGAAGCTGCTTCTTCGCGCAAAGACGATTCTGCCGCTCACAGTGCTCTGCGGTGTGCGACTTCTGCCGGAAGAGGTCCGGGAGCGGTGCTTAGCTCTGCAGAGCACCGTACCTTCGTCTTTAGCCTCTCTTCTCGTCTACATCTTAGCAAAAAGCTTTTCCACTCTGTCTGGCAAGGAGAAACTGTGCCAGCACAAAAAACATCTCCCATCGTGTTCTAGAGGCTGCACGCTGGTCTGCCGAGTGTTTTGCAAGAAGAGAAACAAAGTTGTCCAAAACAGCTTGCAATCGAATGTTCAAGTGAATAGAAAAGGCAGGAGTGTGGTCAGGTAGTTTTTTCTCTCAGTTGGCAAGCTGCGCACACAATCGCAGTGTTGTACAGCTTGTTTCATCACCTTTGCGAAGTTGCCGCTCTCTCCGGCTCCCGGAGACGAAGAAGCTGCTTCTTCGCGCAAAGACGATTCTGCCGCTCACAGTGCTCTGCGGTGTGCGCCTTCTGCCGAAAGAGGTCCGGGAGCGGTGCTTAGCTCTGCAGAGCACCGTACCGTCGTCTTTAGCCTCTCTTCTCGTCTACATCTTAGCAAAAAGCTTTTCCACTCTGTCTGGCAAGGAGAAACTGTGCCAGCACAAAAAACATCTCCCATCGTGTTCTAGAGGCTGCACTGAGTTCTGCCGAGTGTTTTGCAAGAAGAGAAAGAAAGTTGTCCAAAACAGCTTCCAATCGAATGTTCATGTGAATAGAAAAGGCAGGAGAGTGGTCAGGTACTGTTTTCTCTCAGTTGGCAAGCTGCGCACACAATCGCAGTGTTGTACAGCTTGTTTCATCACCTTTGCCAAGTTGCCGCTCTCTCCGGCTCCCGGAGACGAAGAAGCTGCTTCTTCGCGCAAAGACGATTCTGCCGCTCACAGTGCTCTGCGGTGTGTGTCTTCTGCCGAAAGAGGCACGGGAGCGGTGCTTAGCTCTGCAGAGCACGGGTACCGTCGTCTTTAGCCGCTCTTCTCGTCTACATCTTAGCAAAAAGCTTTTCCACTCTGTCTGGCAAGGAGAAACTTTACCAGCACAGAAAACATCTCCCATCGTGTTCTAGAGGCAGCACGGAGGTCTGCAGAGTGTTTTGCAAGAAGAGAAAGAAAGTTGTCCAAAACAGCTTGCAATCGAATGTTCATGTGAATAGAAAAGGCAGGAGAGTGGTCAGGTACTGTTTTCTCTCAGTTGGCAAGCTGCGCACACAATCGCAGTGTTGTACAGCTTGTTTCATCACCTTTGCCAAGTTGCCGCTCTCTCCGGCTCCCGGAGACGAAGAAGCTGCTTCTTCGCGCAAAGACGATTCCGCCGCTCACAGTGCTCTGCAGAGCACCGTACCTTCGTCTTTAGCCTCTCTTCTCGTCTACATCTTAGCAAAAAGCTTTTCCACTCTGTCTGGCAAGGAGAAACTGTGCCAGCACAAAAAACATCTCCCATCGTGTTCTAGAGGCTGCACGGAGGTCTGCCGAGTGTTTTGCAAGAAGAGAAAGAAAGTTGTCCAAAACAGCTTCCAATCGAATGTTCATGTGAATAGAAAAGGCAGGAGAGTGGTCAGGTACTGTTTTCTCTCACTTGGCAAGCTGCGCACACAATCGCAGTGTTGTACCGCTTGTTTCATCACCTTTGCCAAGTTGCCGCTCTCTCCGGCTCCCGGAGACGAAGAAGCTGCTTCTTCGCGCAAAGACGATTCTGCCGCTCACAGTGCTCTGCAGTGTGTGTCTTCTGCCGAAAGAGGCCCGGGAGCTGTGCTTAGCTCTGCAGAGCACCGTACCTTCGTCTTTAGCCTCTCTTCTCGTCTACATCTTAGCAAAAAGCTTTTCCACTCTGCCTGCCAAGAGAAACTGTGCCAGCACAGAAAACATCTCCCATCGTGTTCTAGAGGCTGCACGGAGGTCTGCCGAGTGTTTTGCAAGAAGAGAAAGAAAGTTGTCCAAAACAGCTTGCAATCGAATGTTCATGTGAATAGAAAAGGCAGGAGAGTGGTCAGGTACTGTTTTCTCTCAGTTGGCAAGCTGCGCACACAATCGCAGTGTTGTACAGCTTGTTTCATCACCTTTGCCAAGTTGCCGCTCTCTCCGGCTCCCGGAGACGAAGATGCTGCTTCTTCGCGCAAAGACGATTCTGTCGCTCACAGTGCTCTGCGGTGTGTGTCTTTTGCCGAAAGAGGTCCGGGAGCTGTGCTTAGCTCTGCAGAGCACCGTACCTACGTCTTTAGCCTCTCTTCTCGTCTACATCTTAGCAAAAAGCTTTTCCACTCTGTCTGGCAAGGAGAAACTGTGCCAGCACAAAAAACATCTCCCATCGTGTTCTAGAGGCTGCACGGAGGTCTGCCGAGTGTTTTGCAAGAAGAGAAAGAAAGTTGTCCAAAACAGCTTGCAATCGAATGTTCATGTGAATAGAAAAGGCAGGAGAGTGGTCAGGTACTGTTTTCTCTCAGTTGGCAAGCTGCGCACACAATCGCAGTGTTGTACAGCTTGTTTCATCACCTTTGCCAAGTTGCCGCTCTCTCCGGCTCCCGGAGACGAAGAAGCTGCTTCTTCGCGCAAAGACGATTCTGCCGCTCACAGTGCTCTGCGGTGTGTGTCTTCTGCCGAAAGAGGTCCGGGAGCTGTGCTTAGCTCTGCAGAGCACCGTACCTTCGTCTTTAGCCTCTCTTCTCGTCTACATCTTAGCAAAAAGCTTTTCCACTCTGTCTGGCAAGGAGAAACTGTGCCAGCACAGAAAACATCTCCCATCGTGTTCTAGAGGCTGCACGGAGGTCTGCCGGGTATTTTGCAAGAAGAGAAAGAAAGTTGTCCAAAACAGCTTGCAATCGAATGTTCATGTGAATAGAAAAGGCAGGAGAGTGGTCAGGTACTGTTTTCTCTCAGTTGATAAGCTGCGCACACAATCGCAGTTTTGTACAGTTTGTATCATCACCTTTGCGAAGTTGCCGCTCTCTCCGGCTCCCGGAGACGAAGAAGCGGCTTCTTCGCGCAAAGACGATTCTGCCTCTCACAGTGCCCTGCGGTGTGCGCCTTCTGCCGAAAGGCGCCCGGCACCGGTGCTTAGCTCTGCAGAGCACCGTACCTTCGTCTTTAGCCTCTCTTCTCGTCTACATCTTAGCAAAAAGCTTTTCCACTCTGTCTGGCGAGGAGAAACTGTGCCAGGACAAAAAACATCTCCCATCGTGTTCTAGAGGCTGCACGGAGGTCTGCCGAGTGTTTTGCAAGAAGAGAAAGAAAGTTGTCCAAAACAGCTTCCAATCGAATGTTCATGTGAATAGATAAGGCAGGAGAGTGGTCAGGTACTGTTTTCTCTCAGTTGGCAAGATGCGCACACAATCGCAGTGTTGTACAGCTTGTTTCATCACCTTTGCCAAGTTGCCGCTCTCTCTGGCTCCCGGAGACGAAGAAGCTGCTTCTTCGCGCAAAGACGATTCTGCCGCTCACAGTGCTCTGCGGTGTGCGCCTTCTGCCGAAAGAGGTCCGGGAGCGGTGCTTAGCTCTGCAGAGCACCGTACCTTCGTCTTTAGCGTCTCTTCCCGTCTATATCTTAGCAAAAAGCTTTTCCACTCTGTCTGGCAAGGAGAAACTGTGCCAGCACAGAAAACATCTCCCATCGTGTTCTAGAGGCTGCACGGAGGTCTGCCGAGTATTTTGCAAGAAGAGAAAGAAAGTTGTCCAAAACAGCTTCCAATCGAATGTTCATGTGAATAGAAAAGGCAGGAGAGTGGTCAGGTACTGTTTTCTCTCAGTTGGCAAACTGCGCACACAATCGCAGTGTTGTACAGCTTGTTTCATCACCTTTGCCAAGTTGCCGCTCTCTCCGGCTCCCGGAGATGAAGAACATGCTTCTTCGCCCAAAGACGATTCTGCCGCTCACAGTGCTCTGCGGTGTGCGCCTTCTGCCGAAAGACGCCCGGGAGCGGTGCTTAGCTCTGCAGAGCACCGTACCTTCGTCTTTAGCCTCTCTTCTCGTCTACATCTTAGCAAAAAGCTTTTCCACTCTGTCTGGCAAGGAGAAACTGTGCCAGCACAGAAACCATCTCCCATCGTGTTCTAGAGGCTGCACGGAGGTCTGCCGAGTGTTTTGCAAGAAGAGAAAGAAAGTTGTCCAAAACAGCTTGCAATCGAATGTTCATGTGACTAGAAAAGGCAGGAGAGTGGTCAGGTACTGTTTTCTCTCAGTTGGCAAACGGCGCACACAATCGCAGTGTTGTACAGCTTGTTTCATCACCTTTGCGAAGCTGCCGCTCTCTCCGGCTCCCGTAGACGAAGATGCTGCTTCTTCGCGCAAAGACGATTCTGCCGCTCACAGTGCTCTGCGGTGTGCGACTTCTGCCGAAAGAGGTCCGGGAGCGGTGCTTAGCTCTGCAGAGCACCGTACCTTCGTCTTTAGCCTCTCTTCTCGTCTACATCTTAGCAAAAAGCTTTTCCACTCTGTCTGGCAAGGAGAAACTGTGCCAGCACAGAAAACATCTCCCATCGTGTTCTAGAGGCTGCACGGAGGTCTGCCGAGTGTTTTGCAAGAAGAGAAAGAAAGTTGTCCAAAACAGCATGCAATCGAATGTTCATGTGAATAGAAAAGGCAGGAGAGTGGTCAGGTACTGTTTTCTCTCAGTTGGCAAGCTGCGCACACAATCGCAGTGTTGTACAGCTTGTTTCATCACCTTTGCGAAGTTGCCGCTCTCTCCGGCTCCCGGAGACGAAGAAGCGGCTTCTTCGCGCAAAGACGATTCTGCCGCTCACAGTGCTCCTCGGTGTGCGCCTTCTGCCGAAAGAGGTCCGGGAGCGGTGCTTAGCTCTGCAGAGCACCGTACCTTCGTCTTTAGCCTCTCTTCTCGTCTACATCTTAGCAAAAAGCTTTTCCAATCCGTCTGGCAAGGAGAAACTGTGCCAGCACAAAAAACATCTCCCATCGTTTTCTAGAGGCTGCACGGAGGTCTGCCGAGTGTTTTGCAAGAAGAGAAAGAAAGTTGTCCAAAACAGCTTGCAATCGAATGTTCAAGTGAATAGAAAAGGCAGGAGAGTGGTCAGGTACTGTTTTCTCTCACTTGGCAAGCTGCGCACACAATCGCAGTGTTGTACAGCTTGTTTCATCACCTTTGCGAAGCTGCCGCTCTCACTGGCTCCCGGAGACGAAGAAGCTGCTTCTTCGCGCAAAGACGATTCTGCCGCTCACAGTGCTCTGCGGTGTGTGCCTTCTGCCGAAAGAGGTCCGGGAGCGGTGCTTAGCTCTGCAGAGCACCGTACCTTCGTCTTTAGCCTCTCTTCTCGTCTACATCTTAGCAAAAAGCTTTTCCACTCTGTCTGGCAAGGAGAAACTGTGCCAGCACAAAAAACATCTCCCATCGTGTTCTAGAGGCTGCACGGAGGTCTGCCGAGTGTTTTGCAAGAAGAGAAAGAAAGTTGTCCAAAACAGCTTGCAATCGAATATTCAAGGGAATAGAAAAGCAGGAGAGTGGTCAGGTACTGTTTTCTCTCAGTTGGCAAGCTGCGCACACAATCGCAGTGTTGTACAGCTTGTTTCATCACCTTTGCGAAGTTGCCGCTCTCTCCGGCTCCCGGAGACGAAGAAGCTGCTTCTTCGCGCAAAGACGATTCTGCCGCTCACAGTGCTCTGCGGTGTGCGCCTTCTGCCGAAAGACGCCCGGGAGCGGTGCTTAGCTCTGCAGAGCACCGTACCTTCGTCTTTAGCCTCTCTTCTCGTCTACATCTTAGCAAAAAGCTTTTCCACTCTGTCTGGCAAGGAGAAACTGTGCCAGCACAGAAACCATCTCCCATCGTGTTCTAGAGGCTGCACGGAGGTCTGCCGAGTGTTTTGCAAGAAGAGAAAGAAAGTTGTCCAAAACAGCTTGCAATCGAATGTTCAAGTGAATAGAAAGGGAAGGAGAGTGGTCAGGTACTGTTTTCTCTTAGTTGGCAAACTGCGCACACAATCGCAGTGTTGTACAGCTTGTTTCATCACCTTTGCGAAGCTGCCGCTCTCTCCGGCTCCCGTAGACGAAGAAGCTGCTTCTTCGCGCAAAGACGATTCTGCCGCTCACAGTGCTCCTCGGTGTGCGGCTTCTGCGGAAAGAGGTCCGGGAGCTGTGCTTAGCTCTGCAGAGCACCGTACCTTCGTCTTTAGCCTCTCTTCTCGTCTACATCTTAGCAAAAAGCTTTTCCACTCTGTCTGGCAAGGAGAAACTGTGCCAGCACAAAAAACATCTCCCATCGAGTTCTAGAGGCTGCACGGAGGTCTGCCGAGTGTTTTGCAAGAAGAGAAAGAAAGTTGTCCAAAACAGCTTCCAATCGAATGTTCACGTGAATAGAAAAGGCAGGAGAGTGGTCAGGTACTGTTTTCTCTCACTTGGCAAGCTGCGCACACAATCGCAGTGTTGTACAGCTTGTTTCATCACCTTTGCGAAGTTGCCGCTCTCTCTGGCTCCCGGAGACGAAGAAGCTGCTTCTTCGCGCAAAGACGATTCTGCCGCTCACAGTGCTCTGCGGTGTGCGCCTTCTGCCGAAAGAGGCCCGGGAGCGGTGCTTAGATCTGCAGAGCACCGTACCTTCGTCTTTAGCCTCTCTTCTCGTCTACATCTTAGCAAAAAGCTTTTCCACTCTGTCTGGCAAGGAGAAACTGTGCCAGCACAGAAAACATCTCCCATCGTGTTCTAGAGGCTGCACGGAGGTCTGCCGAGTGTTTTGCAAGAAGAGAAAGAAAGTTGTCCAAAACAGGTGCAATCGAATGTTCAAGTGAATAGAAAAGGCAGGAGAGTGGTCAGGTACTGTTTTCTCTCAGTTGGCAAGCTGCGCACACAATCGCAGTGTTGTACAGCTTGTTTCATCACCTTTGCCAAGTTGCCGCTCTCTCCGGCTCCCGGAGACGAAGAAGCTGCTTCTTCGCGCAAAGACGATTCTGCCGCTCACAGTGCTCTGCGGTGTGCGCCTTCTGCCGAAAGAGGTCCGGGAGCGGTGCTTAGCTCTGCAGAGCACCGTACCTTCGTCTTTAGCCTCTCTTCTCGTCTACATCTTAGCAAAAAGCTTTTCCACTCTGTCTGGCAAGGAGAAACTGTGCCAGCACAGAAAACATCTCCCATCGTGTTCTAGAGGCTGCACGGAGGTCTGCCGAGTGTTTTGCAAGAAGAGAAAGAAAGTTGTCCAAAACAGCTTCCAATCGAATGTTCAAGTGAATAGAAAGGGAAGGAGAGTGGTCAGGTACTGTTTTCTCTCAGTTGGCAAACTGCGCACACAATCGCAGTGTTGTACAGCTTGTTTCATCACCTTTGCGAAGCTGCCGCTCTCTCCGGCTCCCGGAGACGAAGAAGCTGCTTCTTCGCGCAAAGACGATTCTGCGGCTCACAGTGCTCTGCGGTGTGCGCCTTCTGCCGAAAGAGGTCCGGGAGCGGTGCTTAGCTCTGCAGAGCACCGTACCTTCGTCTTTAGCCTCTCTTCCCGTCTACATCTTAGCAAAAAGCTTTTCCACTCTGTCTGGCAAGGAGAAACTGTGCCAGCACAGAAAACATCTCCCATCGTGTTCTAGAGGCTGCACGGAGGTCTGCCGAGTATTTTGCAAGAAGAGAAAGAAAGTTGTCCAAAACAGCTTGCAATCGAATGTTCATGTGAATAGAAAAGGCAGGAGAGTGGTCAGGTACTGTTTTCTCTCAGTTGGCAAACTGCGCACACAATCGCAGTGTTGTACAGCTTGTTTCATCACCTTTGCCAAGTTGCCGCTCTCTCCGGCTCCCGGAGACGAAGAAGCTGCTTCTTCGCGCAAAGACGATTCTGCCGCTCTCAGTGCTCCTCGGTGTGCGCCTTCTGCCGAAAGAGATCCGGGAGCGGTGCTTAGCTCTGCAGAGCACCGTACCTTCGTCTTTAGCCTCTCTTCTCGTCTACATCTTAGCAAAAAGCTTTTCCACTCTGTCTGGCAAGGAGAAACTGTGCCAGCACAGAAACCATCTCCCATCGTGTTCTAGAGGCTGCACGGAGGTCTGCCGAGTGTTTTGCAAGAAGAGAAAGAAAGTTGTCCAAAACAGCTTGCAATCGAATGTTCATGTGACTAGAAAAGGCAGGGGAGTGGTCAGGTACTGTTTTCTCTCAGTTGGCAAACTGCGCACACAATCGCAGTGTTGTACAGCTTGTTTCATCACCTTTGCGAAGCTGCCGCTCTCTCCGGCTCCCGGAGACGAAGAAGCTGCTTCTTCGCGCAAAGACGATTCTGCCGCTCACAGTGCTCTGCGGTGTGCGACTTCTGCCGAAAGAGGTCCGGGAGCGGTGCTTAGCTCTGCAGAGCACCGTACCTTCGTCTTTAGCCTCTCTTCTCGTCTACATCTTAGCAAAAAGCTTTTCCACTCTATCTGGCAAGGAGAAACTGTGCCAGCACAGAAAACATCTCCCATCGTGTTCTAGAGGCTGCACGGAGGTCTGCCGAGTGTTTTGCAAGAGGAGAAAGAAAGTTGTCCAAAACAGCTTGCAATCGAATGTTCATGTGAATAGAAAAGGCAGGAGAGTGGTCAGGTACTGTTTTCTCTCAGTTGGCAAGCTGCGCACACAATCGCAGTGTTGTACAGCTTGTTTCATCACCTATGCCAAGTTGCCGCTCTCTCCGGCTCCCGGAGACGAAGAAGCGGCTTCTTCGCGCAAAGACGATTCTGCCACTCACAGTGCTCCTCGGTGTGCGCCTTCTGCCGAAAGAGGTCCGGGAGCGGTGCTTAGCTCTGCAGAGCACCGTACCTTCGTCTTTAGCCTCTCTTCTCGTCTACATCTTAGCAAAAAGCTTTTCCACTCTGTCTGGCAAGGAGAAACTGTGCCAGCACAGAAAACATCTCCCATCGTGTTCTAGAGGCTGCACGGAGGTCTGCCGAGTGTTTTGCAAGAAGAGAAAGAAAGTTGTCCAAAACAGCTTGCAATCGAATGTTCATGTGAATAGAAAAGGCAGGAGAGTGGTCAGGTACTGTTTTCTCTCCGTTGGCAAGCTGCGCACACAATCGCAGTGTTGTACAGCTTGTTTCATCACCTTTGCCAAGTTGCCGCACTCTCCGGCTCCCGGAGACGAAGAAGCTGCTTCTTCGCGCAAAGACGATTCTGCCGCTCACAGTGCTCCTCGGTGTGCGCCTTCTGCCGAAAGAGATCCGGGAGCGGTGCTTAGCTCTGCAGAGCACCGTACCTTCGTCTTTAGCCTCTCTTCTCGTCTACATCTTAGCAAAAAGCTTTTCCACTCTGTCTGGCAAGGAGAAACTGTGCCAGCAAAGAAACCATCTCCCATCGTGTTCTAGAGGCTGCACGGAGGTCTGCCGAGTGTTTTGCAAGAAGAGAAAGAAAGTTGTCCAAAACAGCTTGCAATCGAATGTTCATGTGACTAGAAAAGGCAGGAGAGTGGTCAGGTACTGTTTTCTCTCAGTTGGCAAACTGCGCACACAATCGCAGTGTTGTACAGCTTGTTTCATCACCTTTGCGAAGCTGCCGCTCTCTCCGGCTCCCGGAGACGAAGAAGCTGCTTCTTCGCGCAAAGACGATTCTGCCGCTCACAGTGCTCTGCGGTGTGCGACTTCTGCCGGAAGAGGTCCGGGAGCGGTGCTTAGCTCTGCAGAGCACCGTACCTTCGTCTTTAGCCTCTCTTCTCGTCTACATCTTATCAAAAAGCTTTTCCACTCTGTCTGGCAAGGAGAAACTGTGCCAGCACAGAAAACATCTCCCATCGTGTTCTAGAGGCTGCACGGAGGTCTGCCGAGTGTTTTGCAAGAAGAGAAAGAAAGTTGTCCAAAACAGCTTGCAATCGAATGTTCATGTGAATAGAAAAGGCAGGAGAGTGGTCAGGTACTGTTTTCTCTCAGTTGGCAAGCTGCGCACACAATCGCAGTGTTGTACAGCTTGTTTCATCACCTATGCCAAGTTGCCGCTCTCTCCGGCTCCCGGAGACGAAGAAGCGGCTTTTTCGCGCAAAGACGATTCTGCCGCTCACAGTGCTCCTCGGTGTGCGCCTTCTGCCGAAAGAGGTCCGGGAGCGGTGCTTAGCTCTGCAGAGCACCGTACCTTCGTCTTTAGCCTCTCTTCTCGTCTACATCTTAGCAAAAAGCTTTTCCACTCTGTCTGGCAAGGAGAAACTGTGCCAGCACAGAAAACATCTCCCATCGTGTTCTAGAGGCTGCACGGAGGTCTGCCGAGTGTTTTGCAAGAAGAGAAAGAAAGTTGTCCAAAACAGCTTCCAATCGAATGTTCATGTGAATAGAAAAGGCAGGAGAGTGGTCAGGTACTGTTTTCTCTCCGTTGGCAAGCTGCGCACACAATCGCAGTGTTGTACATCTTGTTTCATCACCTTTGCCAAGTTGCCGCTCTCTCCGGCTCCCGGAGACGAAGAAGCTGCTTCTTCGCGCAAAGACGATTCTGCCGCTCACAGTGCTCTGCGGTGTGCGCCTTCTGCCGAAAGAGGCCCGGGAGCGGTGCTTAGCTCTGCAGAGCACCGTACCTTCGTCTTTAGCCTCTCTTCTCGTCTACATCTTAGCAAAACCTTTTCCACTCTGTCTGGCAAGGAGAAACTGTGCCAGCACAGAAAACATCTCCCATTGTGTTCTAGAGGCTGCACGGAGGTCTGCCGAGTGTTTTGCAAGAAGAGAAAGAAAGTTGTCCAAAACAGCTTGCAATCGAATGTTCAAGTGAATAGAAAAGGCAGGAGAGTGGTCAGGTACTGTTTTCTCTCAGTTGGCAAGCTGCGCACACAATCGCAGTGTTGTACAGCTTGTTTCATCACCTTTGCGAAGTTGCCGCTCTCTCCGGCTCCCGGAGACGAAGAAGCTGCTTCTTCGCGCAAAGACGATTCTGCCGCTCACAGTGCTCTGCGGTGTGCGCCTTCTGCCGAAAGAGGTCCGGGAGCGGTGCTTAGCTCTGCAGAGCACCGTACCTTCGTCTTTAGCCTCTCTTCCCGTCTACATCTTAGCAAAAAGCTTTTCCACTCTGTCTGGCAAGGAGAAACTGTGCCAGCACAGAAAACATCTCCCATCGTGTTCTAGAGGCTGCACGGAGGTCTGCCGAGTATTTTGCAAGAAGAGAAAGAAAGTTGTCCAAAACAGCTTCCAATCGAATGTTCATGTGAATAGAAAAGGCAGGAGAGTGGTCAGGTACTGTTTTCTCTTAGTTGGCAAACTGCGCACACAATCGCAGTGTTGTACAGCTTGTTTCATCACCTTTGCGAAGTTGCCGCTCTCTCCGGCTCCCGGAGACGAAGAAGCTGCTTCTTCGCGCAAAGACGATTCTGCCGCTCACAGTGCTCTGCAGAGCACCGTACCTTCGTCTTTAGCCTCTCTTCTCGTCTACATCTTAGCAAAAAGCTTTTCCACTCTGTCTGGCAAGGAGAAACTGTGCCAGCACAAAAAACATCTCCCATCGTGTTCTAGAGGCTGCATGGATGTCTGCCGAGTGTTTTGCAAGAAGAGAAAGAAAGTTGTCCAAAACAGCTTGCAATCGAATGTTCATGTGAATAGAAAAGGCAGGAGAGTGGTCAGGTACTGTTTTCTCTCAGTTGATAACCTGCGCACACAATCGCAGTGTTGTACAGCTTGTTTCATCACCTTTGCCAAGTTGCCGCTCTCTCCGGCTCCAGGAGACGAAGAAGCTGCTTCTTCGCGCAAATAGGATTCTGCCGCTCACAGTGCTCTGCAGAGCACCGTACCTTCGTCTTTAGCCTCTCTTCTCGTCTACATCTTAGCAAAAAACTTTTCCACTCTGTCTGGCGAGGAGAAACTGCGCCAGCACAAAAAACATCTCCCATCGTGTTCTAGAGGCTGCACGGATGTCAGCCGAGTGTTTTGCAAGAAGAGAAAGAAAGTTGTCCAAAACAGCTTGCAATCGAATGTTCATGTGAATAGAAAAGGCAGGAGAGTGGTCAGGTACTGTTTTCTCTCTGTTGGCAAGCTGCGCACACAATCGCAGTGTTGTACAGCTTGTGTCATCACCTTTGCGAAGTTGCCGCTCTCTCCGGCTCCAGGAGACGAAGAAGCTGCTTCTTCGCGCAAAGAGGATTCTGCCGCTCACAGTGCTCTGCAGAGCACCGTACCTTCGTCTTTAGCCTCTCTTCTCGTCTACATCTTAGCAAAAAGCTTTTCCACTCTGTCTGGCAAGGAGAAACTGTGCCAGCACAGAAAACATCTCCCATCGTGTTCTAGAGGCTGCACGGAGGTCTGCCGAGTGTTTTGCAAGAAGAGAAAGAAAGTTGTCCAAAACAGGTGCAATCGAATGTTCAAGTGAATAGAAAAGGCAGGAGAGTGGTCAGGTACTGTTTTCTCTCAGTTGGCAAGCTGCGCACACAATCGCAGTGTTGTACAGCTTGTTTCATCACCTTTGCCAAGTTGCCGCTCTCTCCGGCTCCCGGAGACGAAGAAGCTGCTTCTTCGCGCAAAGACGATTCTGCCGCTCACAGTGCTCTGCGGTGTGCGCCTTCTGCCGAAAGAGGTCCGGGAGCGGTGCTTAGCTCTGCAGAGCACCGTACCTTCGTCTTTAGCCTCTCTTCTCGTCTACATCTTAGCAAAAAGCTTTTCCACTCTGTCTGGCAAGGAGAAACTGTGCCAGCACAGAAAACATCTCCCATCGTGTTCTAGAGGCTGCACGGAGGTCTGCCGAGTGTTTTGCAAGAAGAGAAAGAAAGTTGTCCAAAACAGCTTCCAATCGAATGTTCAAGTGAATAGAAAGGGAAGGAGAGTGGTCAGGTACTGTTTTCTCTCAGTTGGCAAACTGCGCACACAATCGCAGTGTTGTACAGCTTGTTTCATCACCTTTGCGAAGCTGCCGCTCTCTCCGGCTCCCGGAGACGAAGAAGCTGCTTCTTCGCGCAAAGACGATTCTGCGGCTCACAGTGCTCTGCGGTGTGCGCCTTCTGCCGAAAGAGGTCCGGGAGCGGTGCTTAGCTCTGCAGAGCACCGTACCTTCGTCTTTAGCCTCTCTTCCCGTCTACATCTTAGCAAAAAGCTTTTCCACTCTGTCTGGCAAGGAGAAACTGTGCCAGCACAGAAAACATCTCCCATCGTGTTCTAGAGGCTGCACGGAGGTCTGCCGAGTATTTTGCAAGAAGAGAAAGAAAGTTGTCCAAAACAGCTTGCAATCGAATGTTCATGTGAATAGAAAAGGCAGGAGAGTGGTCAGGTACTGTTTTCTCTCAGTTGGCAAACTGCGCACACAATCGCAGTGTTGTACAGCTTGTTTCATCACCTTTGCCAAGTTGCCGCTCTCTCCGGCTCCCGGAGACGAAGAAGCTGCTTCTTCGCGCAAAGACGATTCTGCCGCTCTCAGTGCTCCTCGGTGTGCGCCTTCTGCCGAAAGAGATCCGGGAGCGGTGCTTAGCTCTGCAGAGCACCGTACCTTCGTCTTTAGCCTCTCTTCTCGTCTACATCTTAGCAAAAAGCTTTTCCACTCTGTCTGGCAAGGAGAAACTGTGCCAGCACAGAAACCATCTCCCATCGTGTTCTAGAGGCTGCACGGAGGTCTGCCGAGTGTTTTGCAAGAAGAGAAAGAAAGTTGTCCAAAACAGCTTGCAATCGAATGTTCATGTGACTAGAAAAGGCAGGGGAGTGGTCAGGTACTGTTTTCTCTCAGTTGGCAAACTGCGCACACAATCGCAGTGTTGTACAGCTTGTTTCATCACCTTTGCGAAGCTGCCGCTCTCTCCGGCTCCCGGAGACGAAGAAGCTGCTTCTTCGCGCAAAGACGATTCTGCCGCTCACAGTGCTCTGCGGTGTGCGACTTCTGCCGAAAGAGGTCCGGGAGCGGTGCTTAGCTCTGCAGAGCACCGTACCTTCGTCTTTAGCCTCTCTTCTCGTCTACATCTTAGCAAAAAGCTTTTCCACTCTATCTGGCAAGGAGAAACTGTGCCAGCACAGAAAACATCTCCCATCGTGTTCTAGAGGCTGCACGGAGGTCTGCCGAGTGTTTTGCAAGAGGAGAAAGAAAGTTGTCCAAAACAGCTTGCAATCGAATGTTCATGTGAATAGAAAAGGCAGGAGAGTGGTCAGGTACTGTTTTCTCTCAGTTGGCAAGCTGCGCACACAATCGCAGTGTTGTACAGCTTGTTTCATCACCTATGCCAAGTTGCCGCTCTCTCCGGCTCCCGGAGACGAAGAAGCGGCTTCTTCGCGCAAAGACGATTCTGCCACTCACAGTGCTCCTCGGTGTGCGCCTTCTGCCGAAAGAGGTCCGGGAGCGGTGCTTAGCTCTGCAGAGCACCGTACCTTCGTCTTTAGCCTCTCTTCTCGTCTACATCTTAGCAAAAAGCTTTTCCACTCTGTCTGGCAAGGAGAAACTGTGCCAGCACAGAAAACATCTCCCATCGTGTTCTAGAGGCTGCACGGAGGTCTGCCGAGTGTTTTGCAAGAAGAGAAAGAAAGTTGTCCAAAACAGCTTGCAATCGAATGTTCATGTGAATAGAAAAGGCAGGAGAGTGGTCAGGTACTGTTTTCTCTCCGTTGGCAAGCTGCGCACACAATCGCAGTGTTGTACAGCTTGTTTCATCACCTTTGCCAAGTTGCCGCACTCTCCGGCTCCCGGAGACGAAGAAGCTGCTTCTTCGCGCAAAGACGATTCTGCCGCTCACAGTGCTCCTCGGTGTGCGCCTTCTGCCGAAAGAGATCCGGGAGCGGTGCTTAGCTCTGCAGAGCACCGTACCTTCGTCTTTAGCCTCTCTTCTCGTCTACATCTTAGCAAAAAGCTTTTCCACTCTGTCTGGCAAGGAGAAACTGTGCCAGCAAAGAAACCATCTCCCATCGTGTTCTAGAGGCTGCACGGAGGTCTGCCGAGTGTTTTGCAAGAAGAGAAAGAAAGTTGTCCAAAACAGCTTGCAATCGAATGTTCATGTGACTAGAAAAGGCAGGAGAGTGGTCAGGTACTGTTTTCTCTCAGTTGGCAAACTGCGCACACAATCGCAGTGTTGTACAGCTTGTTTCATCACCTTTGCGAAGCTGCCGCTCTCTCCGGCTCCCGGAGACGAAGAAGCTGCTTCTTCGCGCAAAGACGATTCTGCCGCTCACAGTGCTCTGCGGTGTGCGACTTCTGCCGGAAGAGGTCCGGGAGCGGTGCTTAGCTCTGCAGAGCACCGTACCTTCGTCTTTAGCCTCTCTTCTCGTCTACATCTTATCAAAAAGCTTTTCCACACTATCTGGCAAGGAGAAACTGTGCCAGCACAGAAAACATCTCCCATCGTGTTCTAGAGGCTGCACGGAGGTCTGCCGAGTGTTTTGCAAGAAGAGAAAGAAAGTTGTCCAAAACAGCTTGCAATCGAATGTTCATGTGAATAGAAAAGGCAGGAGAGTGGTCAGGTACTGTTTTCTCTCAGTTGGCAAGCTGCGCACACAATCGCAGTGTTGTACAGCTTGTTTCATCACCTATGCCAAGTTGCCGCTCTCTCCGGCTCCCGGAGACGAAGAAGCGGCTTTTTCGCGCAAAGACGATTCTGCCGCTCACAGTGCTCCTCGGTGTGCGCCTTCTGCCGAAAGAGGTCCGGGAGCGGTGCTTAGCTCTGCAGAGCACCGTACCTTCGTCTTTAGCCTCTCTTCTCGTCTACATCTTAGCAAAAAGCTTTTCCACTCTGTCTGGCAAGGAGAAACTGTGCCAGCACAGAAAACATCTCCCATCGTGTTCTAGAGGCTGCACGGAGGTCTGCCGAGTGTTTTGCAAGAAGAGAAAGAAAGTTGTCCAAAACAGCTTCCAATCGAATGTTCATGTGAATAGAAAAGGCAGGAGAGTGGTCAGGTACTGTTTTCTCTCCGTTGGCAAGCTGCGCACACAATCGCAGTGTTGTACATCTTGTTTCATCACCTTTGCCAAGTTGCCGCTCTCTCCGGCTCCCGGAGACGAAGAAGCTGCTTCTTCGCGCAAAGACGATTCTGCCGCTCACAGTGCTCTGCGGTGTGCGCCTTCTGCCGAAAGAGGCCCGGGAGCGGTGCTTAGCTCTGCAGAGCACCGTACCTTCGTCTTTAGCCTCTCTTCTCGTCTACATCTTAGCAAAACCTTTTCCACTCTGTCTGGCAAGGAGAAACTGTGCCAGCACAGAAAACATCTCCCATTGTGTTCTAGAGGCTGCACGGAGGTCTGCCGAGTGTTTTGCAAGAAGAGAAAGAAAGTTGTCCAAAACAGCTTGCAATCGAATGTTCAAGTGAATAGAAAAGGCAGGAGAGTGGTCAGGTACTGTTTTCTCTCAGTTGGCAAGCTGCGCACACAATCGCAGTGTTGTACAGCTTGTTTCATCACCTTTGCGAAGTTGCCGCTCTCTCCGGCTCCCGGAGACGAAGAAGCTGCTTCTTCGCGCAAAGACGATTCTGCCGCTCACAGTGCTCTGCGGTGTGCGCCTTCTGCCGAAAGAGGTCCGGGAGCGGTGCTTAGCTCTGCAGAGCACCGTACCTTCGTCTTTAGCCTCTCTTCCCGTCTACATCTTAGCAAAAAGCTTTTCCACTCTGTCTGGCAAGGAGAAACTGTGCCAGCACAGAAAACATCTCCCATCGTGTTCTAGAGGCTGCACGGAGGTCTGCCGAGTATTTTGCAAGAAGAGAAAGAAAGTTGTCCAAAACAGCTTCCAATCGAATGTTCATGTGAATAGAAAAGGCAGGAGAGTGGTCAGGTACTGTTTTCTCTTAGTTGGCAAACTGCGCACACAATCGCAGTGTTGTACAGCTTGTTTCATCACCTTTGCCAAGTTGCCGCTCTCTCCGGCTCCCGGAGACGAAGAAGCTGCTTCTTCGCGCAAAGACGATTCTGCCGCTCACAGTGCTCTGCAGAGCACCGTACCTTCGTCTTTAGCCTCTCTTCTCGTCTACATCTTAGCAAAAAGCTTTTCCACTCTGTCTGGCAAGGAGAAACTGTGCCAGCACAAAAAACATCTCCCATCGTGTTCTAGAGGCTGCATGGATGTCTGCCGAGTGTTTTGCAAGAAGAGAAAGAAAGTTGTCCAAAACAGCTTGCAATCGAATGTTCATGTGAATAGAAAAGGCAGGAGAGTGGTCAGGTACTGTTTTCTCTCAGTTGATAACCTGCGCACACAATCGCAGTGTTGTACAGCTTGTTTCATCACCTTTGCCAAGTTGCCGCTCTCTCCGGCTCCAGGAGACGAAGAAGCTGCTTCTTCGCGCAAATAGGATTCTGCCGCTCACAGTGCTCTGCAGAGCACCGTACCTTCGTCTTTAGCCTCTCTTCTCGTCTACATCTTAGCAAAAAACTTTTCCACTCTGTCTGGCGAGGAGAAACTGCGCCAGCACAAAAAACATCTCCCATCGTGTTCTAGAGGCTGCACGGATGTCAGCCGAGTGTTTTGCAAGAAGAGAAAGAAAGTTGTCCAAAACAGCTTGCAATCGAATGTTCATGTGAATAGAAAAGGCAGGAGAGTGGTCAGGTACTGTTTTCTCTCTGTTGGCAAGCTGCGCACACAATCGCAGTGTTGTACAGCTTGTGTCATCACCTTTGCGAAGTTGCCGCTCTCTCCGGCTCCAGGAGACGAAGAAGCTGCTTCTTCGCGCAAAGAGGATTCTGCCGCTCACAGTGCTCTGCAGAGCACCGTACCTTCGTCTTTAGCCTCTCTTCTCGTCTACATCTTAGCAAAAAGCTTTTCCACTCTGTCTGGCAAGGAGAAACTGTGCCAGCACAGAAAACATCTCCCATCGTGTTCTAGAGGCTGCACGGAGGTCTGCCGAGTGTTTTGCAAGAAGAGAAAGAAAGATGTCCAAAACAGCTTGCAATCGAATGTTCATGTGAATAGATAAGGCAGGAGAGTGGTCAGGTACTGCTTTCTCTCAGTTGGCAAGCTGCGCACACAATCGCAGTGTTGTACAGCTTGTTTCATCACCTTTGCCAAGTTGCCGCTCTCTCCGGCTCCCGGAGACGAAGAAGCTGCTTCTTCGCGCAAAGACGATTCTGCCGCTCACAGTGCTCTGCGGTGTGCGCCTTCTGCCGAAAGAGGCCCGGGAGCGGTGCTTAGCTCTGCAGAGCACCGTACCTTCGTCTTTAGCCTCTCTTCTCGTCTACATCTTAGCAAAAAGCTTTTCCACTCTGTCTGGCAAGGAGAAACTGTGCCAGCACAGAAAACATATCCCATCGTGTTCTAGAGGCTGCACGGAGGTCTGCCGAGTGTTTTGCAAGAAGAGAAAGAAAGTTGTCCAAAACAGCTTGCAATCGAATGTTCAATTGAATAGAAAGGTAAGGAGAGTGGTCAGGTACTGTTTTCTCTCAGTTGGCAAACTGCGCACACAATCGCAGTGTTGTACAGCTTGTTTCATCACCTTTGCGAAGCTGCCGCTCTCTCCGGCTCCCGTAGACGAAGAAGCTGCTTCTTCGCGCAAAGACGATTCTGCCGCTCACAGTGCTCCTCGGTGTGCGGGTTCTGCGGAAAGAGGTCCGGGAGCTGTGCTTAGCTCTGCAGAGCACCGTACCTTCGTCTTTAGCCTCTCTTCTCGTCTACATCTTAGCAAAAAGCTTTTCCACTCTGTCTGGCAAGGAGAAACTGTGCCAGCACAAAAAACATCTCCCATCGAGTTCTAGAGGCTGCACGGAGGTCTGCCGAGTGTTTTGCAAGAAGAGAAAGAAAGTTGTCCAAAACAGCTTCCAATCGAATGTTCACGTGAATAGAAAAGGCAGGAGAGTGGTCAGGTACTTTTTTCTCTCACTTGGCAAGCTGCGCACACAATCGCAGTGTTGTACAGCTTGTTTCATCACCTTTGCGAAGCTGCCGCTCTCTCTGGCTCCCGGAGACGAAGAAGCTGCTTCTTCGCGCAAAGACGATTCTGCCGCTCACAGTGCTCTGCGGTGTGCGCCTTCTGACGAAAGAGGTCCGGTTGCGGTGCTTAGCTCTGCAGAGCACCGTACCTTCGTCTTTAGCCTCTCTTCTCGTCTACATCTTAGCAAAAAGCTTTTCCACTCTGTCTGGCAAGGAGAAACTGTGCCAGCACAAAAAACATCTCCCATCGTGTTCTAGAGGCTGCACGGAGGTCTGCCGAGTGTTTTGCAAGAAAAGAAAGAAAGTTGTCCAAAACAGGTGCAATCGAATGTTCAAGTGAATAGAAAAGGCAGGAGAGTGGTCAGGTACTGTTTTCTCTCAGTTGGCAAGCTGCGCACACAATCGCAGTGTTGTACAGCTTGTTTCATCACCTTTGCGAAGTTGCCGCTCTCTCCGGCTCCCGGAGACGAAGAAGCGGCTTCTTCGCGCAAAGACGATTCTGCCTCTCACAGTGCCCTGCGGTGTGCGCCTTCTGCCGAAAGGCGCCCGGCACCGGTGCTTAGCTCTGCAGAGCACCGTACCTTCGTCTTTAGCCTCTCTTCTCGTCTACATCTTAGCAAAAAGCTTTTCCACTCTGTCTGGCAAGGAGAAACTGTGCCAGCACAGAAAACATCTCCCATCGTGTTCTAGAGGCTGCACGGAGGTCTGCCGAGTGTTTTGCAAGAAGAGAAAGAAAGTTGTCCAAAACAGCTTCCAATCGAATGTTCATGTGAATAGAAAAGGCAGGAGAGTGGTCAGGTACTGTTTTCTCTCAGTTGGCAAGCTGCGCACACAATCGCAGTGTTGAACAGCTTGTTTCATCACCTTTGCGAAGTTGCCGCTCTCTCCGGCTCCCGGAGACGAAGAAGCTGCTTCTTCGCGCAAAGACGATTCTGCCGCTCACAGTGCTCTGCGGTGTGCGCCTTCTGCCGAAAGAGGTCCGGGAGCGGTGCTTAGCTCTGCAGAGCACCGTACCTTCGTCTTTAGCCTCTCTTCCCGTCTACATCTTAGCAAAAAGCTTTTCCACTCTGTCTGGCAAGGAGAAACTGTGCCAGCACAGAAAACATCTCCCATCGTGTTCTAGAGGCTGCACGGAGGTCTGCCGAGTATTTTGCAAGAAGAGAAAGAAAGTTGTCCAAAACAGCTTGCAATCGAATGTTCATGTGAATAGAAAAGGCAGGAGAGTGGTCAGGTACTGTTTTCTCTCAGTTGGTAAACTGCGCACACAATCGCAGTGTTGTACAGCTTGTTTCATCACCTTTGCCAAGTTGCCGCTCTCTCCGGCTCCCGGAGACGAAGAAGCTGCTTCTTCGCGCAAAGACGATTCTGCCGCTCACAGTGCTCCTCGGTGTGCGCCTTCTGCCGAAAGAGATCCGGGAGCGGTGCTTAGCTCTGCAGAGCACCGTACCTTCGTCTTTAGCCTCTCTTCTCGTCTACATCTTAGCAAAAAGCTTTTCCACTCTGTCTGGCAAGGAGAAACTGTGCCAGCACAGAAACCATCTCCCATCGTGTTCTAGAGGCTGCACGGAGGTCTGCCGAGTGTTTTGCAAGAAGAGAAAGAAAGTTGTCCAAAACAGCTTGCAATCGAATGTTCATGTGACTAGAAAAGGCAGGAGAGTGGTCAGGTACTGTTTTCTCTCAGTTGGCAAACTGCGCACACAATCGCAGTGTTGTACAGCTTGTTTCATCACCTTTGCGAAGATGCCGCTCTCTCCGGCTCCCGGAGACGAAGAAGCTGCTTCTTCGCGCAAAGACGATTCTGCCGCTCACAGTGCTCTGCGGTGTGCGACTTCTGCCGAAAGAGGTCCGGGAGCGGTGCTTAGCTCTGCAGAGCACCGTACCTTCGTCTTTAGCCTCTCTTCTCGTCTACATCTTAGCAAAAAGCTTTTCCACTCTATCTGGCAAGGAGAAACTGTGCCAGCACAGAAAACATCTCCCATCGTGTTCTAGAGGCTGCACGGAGGTCTGCCGAGTGTTTTGCAAGAAGAGAAAGAAAGTTGTCCAAAACAGCTTGCAATCGAATGTTCATGTGAATAGAAAAGGCAGGAGAGTGGTCAGGTACTGTTTTCTCTCAGTTGGCAAGCTGCGCACACAATCGCAGTGTTGTACAGCTTGTTTCATCACCTATGCCAAGTTGCCGCTCTCTCCGGCTCCCGGAGACGAAGAAGCGGCTTCTTCGCGCAAAGACGATTCTGCCGCTCACAGTGCTCCTCGGTGTGCGCCTTCTGCCGAAAGAGGTCCGGGAGCGGTGCTTAGCTCTGCAGAGCACCGTACCTTCGTCTTTAGCCTCTCTTCTCGTCTACATCTTAGCAAAAAGCTTTTCCACTCTGTCTGGCAAGGAGAAACTGTGCCAGCACAGAAAACATCTCCCATCGTGTTCTAGAGGCTGCACGGAGGTCTGCCGAGTGTTTTGCAAGAAGAGAAAGAAAGTTGTCCAAAACAGCTTGCAATCGAATGTTCATGTGAATAGAAAAGGCAGGAGAGTGGTCAGGTACTGTTTTCTCTCACTTGGCAAGCTGCGCACACAATCGTAGTGTTGTACAGCTTGTTTCATCACCTTTGCGAAGCTGCCGCTCTCTCTGGCTCCCGGAGACGAAGAAGCTGCTTCTTCGCGCAAAGACGATTCTGCCGCTCACAGTGCTCTGCGGTGTGCGCCTTCTGCCGAAAGAGGTCCGGGAGCGGTGCTTAGCTCTGCAGAGCACCGTACCTTCGTCTTTAGCCTCTCTTCTCGTCTACATCTTAGCAAAAAGCTTTTCCACTCTGTCTGGCAAGGAGAAACTGTGCCAGCACAAAAAACATCTCCCATCGTGTTCTAGAGGCTGCACGGAGGTCTGCCGAGTGTTTTGCAAGAAAAGAAAGAAAGTTGTCCAAAACAGGTGCAATCGAATGTTCAAGTGAATAGAAAAGGCAGGAGAGTGGTCAGGTACTGTTTTCTCTCAGTTGGCAAGCTGCACACACAATCGCAGTGTTGTACAGCTTGTTTCATCACCTTTGCGAAGTTGCCGCTCTCTCCGGCTCCCGGAGACGAAGAAGCGGCTTCTTCGCGCAAAGACGATTCTGCCTCTCACAGTGCCCTGCGGTGTGCGCCTTCTGCCGAAAGGCGCCCGGCACCGGTGCTTAGCTCTGCAGAGCACCGTACCTTCGTCTTTAGCCTCTCTTCTCGTCTACATCTTAGCAAAAAGCTTTTCCACTCTGTCTGGCAAGGAGAAACTGTGCCAGCACAGAAAACATCTCCCATCGTGTTCTAGAGGCTGCACGGAGGTCTGCCGAGTGTTTTGCAAGAAGAGAAAGAAAGTTGTCCAAAACAGCTTCCAATCGAATGTTCATGTGAATAGAAAAGGCAGGAGAGTGGTCAGGTACTGTTTTCTCTCAGTTGGCAAGCTGCGCACACAATCGCAGTGTTGTACAGCTTGTTTCATCACCTTTGCCAAGTTGCCGCTCTCTCCGGCTCCCGGAGACGAAGAAGCTGCTTCTTCGCGCAAAGACGATTCTGCCGCTCACAGTGCTCCTCGGTGTGCGCCTTCTGCCGAAAGAGATCCGGGAGAGGTGCTTAGCTCTGCAGAGCACCGTACCTTCGTCTTTAGCCTCTCTTCTCGTCTATATCTTAGCAAAAAGCTTTTCCACTCTGTCTGGCAAGGAGAAACTGTGCCAGCACAAAAAACATCTCCCATCGTGTTCTAGAGGCTGCACAGAGGTCTGCCGAGTGTTTTGCAAGAAGAGAAAGAAAGTTGTCCAAAACAGCTTGCAATCGAATGTTCATGTGACTAGAAAAGGCAGGAGAGTGGTCAGGTACTGTTTTCTCTCAGTTGGCAAACTGCGCACACAATCGCAGTGTTGTACAGCTTGTTTCATCACCTTTGCGAAGCTGCCGCTCTCTCCGGCTCCCGGAGACGAAGAAGCTGCTTCTTCGCGCAAAGACGATTCTGCCGCTCACAGTGCTCTGCGGTGTGCGACTTCTGCCGAAAGAGGTCCGGGAGCGGTGCTTAGCTCTGCAGAGCACCGTACCTTCGTCTTTAGCCTCTCTTCTCGTCTACATCTTAGCAAAAAGCTTTTCCACTCTATCTGGCAAGGAGAAACTGTGCCAGCACAGAAAACATCTCCCATCGTGTTCTAGAGGCTGCACGGAGGTCTGCCGAGTGTTTTGCAAGAAGAGAAAGAAAGTTGTCCAAAACAGCTTGCAATCCAATGTTCATGTGAATAGAAAAGGCAGGAGAGTGGTCAGGTACTGTTTTCTCTCAGTTGGCAAGCTGCGCACACAATCGCATTGTTGTACAGCTTGTTTCATCACCTATGCCAAGTTGCCGCTCTCTCCGGCTCCCGGAGACGAAGAAGCGGCTTCTTCGCGCAAAGACGATTCTGCCACTCACAGTGCTCCTCGGTGTGCGCCTTCTGCCGAAAGAGGTCCGGGAGCGGTGCTTAGCTCTGCAGAGCACCGTACCTTCGTCTTTAGCCTCTCTTCTCGTCTACATCTTAGCAAAAAGCTTTTCCACTCTATCTGGCAAGGAGAAACTGTGCCAGCACAGAAAACATCTCCCATCGTGTTCTAGAGGCTGCACGGAGGTCTGCCGAGTGTTTTGCAAGAAGAGAAAGAAAGTTGTCCAAAACAGCTTGCAATCCAATGTTCATGTGAATAGAAAAGGCAGGAGAGTGGTCAGGTACTGTTTTCTCTCAGTTGGCAAGCTGCGCACACAATCGCATTGTTGTACAGCTTGTTTCATCACCTATGCCAAGTTGCCGCTCTCTCCGGCTCCCGGAGACGAAGAAGCGGCTTCTTCGCGCAAAGACGATTCTGCCACTCACAGTGCTCCTCGGTGTGCGCCTTCTGCCGAAAGAGGTCCGGGAGCGGTGCTTAGCTCTGCAGAGCACCGTACCTTCGTCTTTAGCCTCTCTTCTCGTCTACATCTTAGCAAAAAGCTTTTCCACTCTGTCTGGCAAGGAGAAACTGTGCCAGCACAGAAAACATCTCCCATTGTGTTCTAGAGGCTGCACGGAGGTCTGCCGAGTGTTTTGCAAGAAGAGAAAGAAAGTTGTCCAAAACAGCTTGCAATCGAATGTTCAAGTGAATAGAAAAGGCAGGAGAGTGGTCAGGTACTGTTTTCTCTCAGTTGGCAAGCTGCGCACACAATCGCAGTGTTGTACAGCTTGTTTCATCACCTTTGCGAAGTTGCCGCTCTCTCCGGCTCCCGGAGACGAAGAAGCTGCTTCTTCGCGCAAAGACGATTCTGCCGCTCACAGTGCTCTGCGGTGTGCGCCTTCTGCCGAAAGAGGTCCGGGAGCGGTGCTTAGCTCTGCAGAGCACCGTACCTTCGTCTTTAGCCTCTCTTCCCGTCTACATCTTAGCAAAAAGCTTTTCCACTCTGTCTGGCAAGGAGAAACTGTGCCAGCACAGAAAACATCTCCCATCGTGTTCTAGAGGCTGCACGGAGGTCTGCCGAGTATTTTGCAAGAAGAGAAAGAAAGTTGTCCAAAACAGCTTCCAATCGAATGTTCATGTGAATAGAAAAGGCAGGAGAGTGGTCAGGTACTGTTTTCTCTTAGTTGGCAAACTGCGCACACAATCGCAGTGTTGTACAGCTTGTTTCATCACCTTTGCCAAGTTGCCGCTCTCTCCGGCTCCCGGAGACGAAGAAGCTGCTTCTTCGCGCAAAGACGATTCTGCCGCTCACAGTGCTCTGCAGAGCACCGTACCTTCGTCTTTAGCCTCTCTTCTCGTCTACATCTTAGCAAAAAGCTTTTCCACTCTGTCTGGCAAGGAGAAACTGTGCCAGCACAAAAAACATCTCCCATCGTGTTCTAGAGGCTGCATGGATGTCTGCCGAGTGTTTTGCAAGAAGAGAAAGAAAGTTGTCCAAAACAGCTTGCAATCGAATGTTCATGTGAATAGAAAAGGCAGGAGAGTGGTCAGGTACTGTTTTCTCTCAGTTGATAACCTGCGCACACAATCGCAGTTTTGTACAGCTTGTTTCATCACCTTTGCGAAGTTGCCGCTCTCTCCGGCTCCAGGAGACGAAGAAGCTGCTTCTTCGCGCAAATAGGATTCTGCCGCTCACAGTGCTCTGCAGAGCACCGTACCTTCGTCTTTAGCCTCTCTTCTCGTCTACATCTTAGCAAAAAACTTTTCCACTCTGTCTGGCGAGGAGAAACTGCGCCAGCACAAAAAACATCTCCCATCGTGTTCTAGAGGCTGCACGGATGTCAGCGCCGAGTGTTTTGCAAGAAGAGAAAGAAAGTTGTCCAAAACAGCTTGCAATCGAATGTTCATGTGAATAGAAAAGGCAGGAGAGTGGTCAGGTACTGTTTTCTCTCTGTTGGCAAGCTGCGCACACAATCGCAGTGTTGTACAGCTTGTGTCATCACCTTTGCGAAGTTGCCGCTCTCTCCGGCTCCAGGAGACGAAGAAGCTGCTTCTTCGCGCAAAGAGGATTCTGCCGCTCACAGTGCTCTGCAGAGCACCGTACCTTCGTCTTTAGCCTCTCTTCTCGTCTACATCTTAGCAAAAAGCTTTTCCACTCTGTCTGGCAAGGAGAAACTGTGCCAGCACAGAAAACATCTCCCATCGTGTTCTAGAGGCTGCACGGAGGTCTGCCGAGTGTTTTGCAAGAAGAGAAAGAAAGATGTCCAAAACAGCTTGCAATCGAATGTTCATGTGAATAGATAAGGCAGGAGAGTGGTCAGGTACTGCTTTCTCTCAGTTGGCAAGCTGCGCACACAATCGCAGTGTTGTACAGCTTGTTTCATCACCTTTGCCAAGTTGCCGCTCTCTCCGGCTCCCGGAGACGAAGAAGCTGCTTCTTCGCGCAAAGACGATTCTGCCGCTCACAGTGCTCTGCGGTGTGCGCCTTCTGCCGAAAGACGCCCGGGAGCGGTGCTTAGCTCTGCAGAGCACCGTACCTTCGTCTTTAGCCTCTCTTCTCGTCTACATCTTAGCAAAAAGCTTTTCCACTCTGTCTGGCAAGGAGAAACTGTGCCAGCACAGAAAACATCTCCCATTGTGTTCTAGAGGCTGCACGGAGGTCTGCCGAGTGTTTTGCAAGAAGAGAAAGAAAGTTGTCCAAAACAGCTTGCAATCGAATGTTCAAGTGAATAGAAAAGGCAGGAGAGTGGTCAGGTACTGTTTTCTCTCAGTTGGCAAGCTGCGCACACAATCGCAGTGTTGTACAGCTTGTTTCATCACCTTTGCGAAGTTGCCGCTCTCTCCGGCTCCAGGAGACGAAGAAGCTGCTTCTTCGCGCAAAGACGATTCTGCCGCTCACAGTGCTCTGCGGTGTGCGCCTTCTGCCGAAAGAGGCCCGGGAGCGGTGCTTAGCTCTGCAGAGCACCGTACCTTCGTCTTTAGCCTCTCTTCTCGTCTACATCTTAGCAAAAAGCTTTTCCACTCTGTCTGGCAAGGAGAAACTGTGCCAGCACAGAAAACATATCCCATCGTGTTCTAGAGGCTGCACGGAGGTCTGCCGAGTGTTTTGCAAGAAGAGAAAGAAAGTTGTCCAAAACAGCTTGCAATCGAATGTTCAATTGAATAGAAAGGTAAGGAGAGTGGTCAGGTACTGTTTTCTCTCAGTTGGCAAACTGCGCACACAATCGCAGTGTTGTACAGCTTGTTTCATCACCTTTGCGAAGCTGCCGCTCTCTCCGGCTCCCGTAGACGAAGAAGCTGCTTCTTCGCGCAAAGACGATTCTGCCGCTCACAGTGCTCCTCGGTGTGCGGGTTCTGCGGAAAGAGGTCCGGGAGCTGTGCTTAGCTCTGCAGAGCACCGTACCTTCGTCTTTAGCCTCTCTTCTCGTCTACATCTTAGCAAAAAGCTTTTCCACTCTGTCTGGCAAGGAGAAACTGTGCCAGCACAAAAAACATCTCCCATCGAGTTCTAGAGGCTGCACGGAGGTCTGCCGAGTGTTTTGCAAGAAGAGAAAGAAAGTTGTCCAAAACAGCTTCCAATCGAATGTTCACGTGAATAGAAAAGGCAGGAGAGTGGTCAGGTACTTTTTTCTCTCACTTGGCAAGCTGCGCACACAATCGCAGTGTTGTACAGCTTGTTTCATCACCTTTGCGAAGCTGCCGCTCTCTCTGGCTCCCGGAGACGAAGAAGCTGCTTCTTCGCGCAAAGACGATTCTGCCGCTCACAGTGCTCTGCGGTGTGCGCCTTCTGACGAAAGAGGTCCGGTTGCGGTGCTTAGCTCTGCAGAGCACCGTACCTTCGTCTTTAGCCTCTCTTCTCGTCTACATCTTAGCAAAAAGCTTTTCCACTCTGTCTGGCAAGGAGAAACTGTGCCAGCACAAAAAACATCTCCCATCGTGTTCTAGAGGCTGCACGGAGGTCTGCCGAGTGTTTTGCAAGAAAAGAAAGAAAGTTGTCCAAAACAGGTGCAATCGAATGTTCAAGTGAATAGAAAAGGCAGGAGAGTGGTCAGGTACTGTTTTCTCTCAGTTGGCAAGCTGCGCACACAATCGCAGTGTTGTACAGCTTGTTTCATCACCTTTGCGAAGTTGCCGCTCTCTCCGGCTCCCGGAGACGAAGAAGCGGCTTCTTCGCGCAAAGACGATTCTGCCTCTCACAGTGCCCTGCGGTGTGCGCCTTCTGCCGAAAGGCGCCCGGCACCGGTGCTTAGCTCTGCAGAGCACCGTACCTTCGTCTTTAGCCTCTCTTCTCGTCTACATCTTAGCAAAAAGCTTTTCCACTCTGTCTGGCAAGGAGAAACTGTGCCAGCACAGAAAACATCTCCCATCGTGTTCTAGAGGCTGCACGGAGGTCTGCCGAGTGTTTTGCAAGAAGAGAAAGAAAGTTGTCCAAAACAGCTTCCAATCGAATGTTCATGTGAATAGAAAAGGCAGGAGAGTGGTCAGGTACTGTTTTCTCTCAGTTGGCAAGCTGCGCACACAATCGCAGTGTTGAACAGCTTGTTTCATCACCTTTGCGAAGTTGCCGCTCTCTCCGGCTCCCGGAGACGAAGAAGCTGCTTCTTCGCGCAAAGACGATTCTGCCGCTCACAGTGCTCTGCGGTGTGCGCCTTCTGCCGAAAGAGGTCCGGGAGCGGTGCTTAGCTCTGCAGAGCACCGTACCTTCGTCTTTAGCCTCTCTTCCCGTCTACATCTTAGCAAAAAGCTTTTCCACTCTGTCTGGCAAGGAGAAACTGTGCCAGCACAGAAAACATCTCCCATCGTGTTCTAGAGGCTGCACGGAGGTCTGCCGAGTATTTTGCAAGAAGAGAAAGAAAGTTGTCCAAAACAGCTTGCAATCGAATGTTCATGTGAATAGAAAAGGCAGGAGAGTGGTCAGGTACTGTTTTCTCTCAGTTGGTAAACTGCGCACACAATCGCAGTGTTGTACAGCTTGTTTCATCACCTTTGCCAAGTTGCCGCTCTCTCCGGCTCCCGGAGACGAAGAAGCTGCTTCTTCGCGCAAAGACGATTCTGCCGCTCACAGTGCTCTGCGGTGTGCGCCTTCTGCCGAAAGAGATCCGGGAGCGGTGCTTAGCTCTGCAGAGCACCGTACCTTCGTCTTTAGCCTCTCTTCTCGTCTACATCTTAGCAAAAAGCTTTTCCACTCTGTCTGGCAAGGAGAAACTGTGCCAGCACAGAAACCATCTCCCATCGTGTTCTAGAGGCTGCACGGAGGTCTGCCGAGTGTTTTGCAAGAAGAGAAAGAAAGTTGTCCAAAACAGCTTGCAATCGAATGTTCATGTGACTAGAAAAGGCAGGAGAGTGGTCAGGTACTGTTTTCTCTCAGTTGGCAAACTGCGCACACAATCGCAGTGTTGTACAGCTTGTTTCATCACCTTTGCGAAGATGCCGCTCTCTCCGGCTCCCGGAGACGAAGAAGCTGCTTCTTCGCGCAAAGACGATTCTGCCGCTCACAGTGCTCTGCGGTGTGCGCCTTCTGCCGAAAGAGGTCCGGGAGCGGTGCTTAGCTCTGCAGAGCACCGTACCTTCGTCTTTAGCCTCTCTTCTCGTCTACATCTTAGCAAAAAGCTTTTCCACTCTATCTGGCAAGGAGAAACTGTGCCAGCACAGAAAACATCTCCCATCGTGTTCTAGAGGCTGCACGGAGGTCTGCCGAGTGTTTTGCAAGAAGAGAAAGAAAGTTGTCCAAAACAGCTTGCAATCGAATGTTCATGTGAATAGAAAAGGCAGGAGAGTGGTCAGGTACTGTTTTCTCTCAGTTGGCAAGCTGCGCACACAATCGCAGTGTTGTACAGCTTGTTTCATCACCTATGCCAAGTTGCCGCTCTCTCCGGCTCCCGGAGACGAAGAAGCGGCTTCTTCGCGCAAAGACGATTCTGCCGCTCACAGTGCTCCTCGGTGTGCGCCTTCTGCCGAAAGAGGTCCGGGAGCGGTGCTTAGCTCTGCAGAGCACCGTACCTTCGTCTTTAGCCTCTCTTCTCGTCTACATCTTAGCAAAAAGCTTTTCCACTCTGTCTGGCAAGGAGAAACTGTGCCAGCACAGAAAACATCTCCCATCGTGTTCTAGAGGCTGCACGGAGGTCTGCCGAGTGTTTTGCAAGAAGAGAAAGAAAGTTGTCCAAAACAGCTTGCAATCGAATGTTCATGTGAATAGAAAAGGCAGGAGAGTGGTCAGGTACTGTTTTCTCTCACTTGGCAAGCTGCGCACACAATCGTAGTGTTGTACAGCTTGTTTCATCACCTTTGCGAAGCTGCCGCTCTCTCTGGCTCCCGGAGACGAAGAAGCTGCTTCTTCGCGCAAAGACGATTCTGCCGCTCACAGTGCTCTGCGGTGTGCGCCTTCTGCCGAAAGAGGTCAGGGAGCGGTGCTTAGCTCTGCAGAGCACCGTACCTTCGTCTTTAGCCTCTCTTCTCGTCTACATCTTAGCAAAAAGCTTTTCCACTCTGTCTGGCAAGGAGAAACTGTGCCAGCACAAAAAACATCTCCCATCGTGTTCTAGAGGCTGCACGGAGGTCTGCCGAGTGTTTTGCAAGAAAAGAAAGAAAGTTGTCCAAAACAGGTGCAATCGAATGTTCAAGTGAATAGAAAAGGCAGGAGAGTGGTCAGGTACTGTTTTCTCTCAGTTGGCAAGCTGCACACACAATCGCAGTGTTGTACAGCTTGTTTCATCACCTTTGCGAAGTTGCCGCTCTCTCCGGCTCCCGGAGACGAAGAAGCGGCTTCTTCGCGCAAAGACGATTCTGCCTCTCACAGTGCCCTGCGGTGTGCGCCTTCTGCCGAAAGGCGCCCGGCACCGGTGCTTAGCTCTGCAGAGCACCGTACCTTCGTCTTTAGCCTCTCTTCTCGTCTACATCTTAGCAAAAAGCTTTTCCACTCTGTCTGGCAAGGAGAAACTGTGCCAGCACAGAAAACATCTCCCATCGTGTTCTAGAGGCTGCACGGAGGTCTGCCGAGTGTTTTGCAAGAAGAGAAAGAAAGTTGTCCAAAACAGCTTCCAATCGAATGTTCATGTGAATAGAAAAGGCAGGAGAGTGGTCAGGTACTGTTTTCTCTCAGTTGGCAAGCTGCGCACACAATCGCAGTGTTGTACAGCTTGTTTCATCACCTTTGCCAAGTTGCCGCTCTCTCCGGCTCCCGGAGACGAAGAAGCTGCTTCTTCGCCAAAGACGATTCTGCCGCTCACAGTGCTCTGCGGTGTGCGCCTTCTGCCGAAAGAGGTCCGGGAGCGGTGCTTAGCTCTGCAGAGCACCGTACCTTCGTCTTTAGCCTCTCTTCCCGTCTACATCTTAGCAAAAAGCTTTTCCACTCTGTCTGGCAAGGAGAAACTGTGCCAGCACAGAAAACATCTCCCATCGTGTTCTAGAGGCTGCACGGAGGTCTGCCGAGTATTTTGCAAGAAGAGAAAGAAAGTTGTCCAAAACAGCTTGCAATCGAATGTTCATGTGAATAGAAAAGGCAGGAGAGTGGTCAGGTACTGTTTTCTCTCAGTTGGCAAACTGCGCACACAATCGCAGTGTTGTACAGCTTGTTTCATCACCTTTGCCAAGTTGCCGCTCTCTCCGGCTCCCGGAGACGAAGAAGCTGCTTCTTCGCGCAAAGACGATTCTGCCGCTCACAGTGCTCCTCGGTGTGCGCCTTCTGCCGAAAGAGATCCGGGAGAGGTGCTTAGCTCTGCAGAGCACCGTACCTTCGTCTTTAGCCTCTCTTCTCGTCTATATCTTAGCAAAAAGCTTTTCCACTCTGTCTGGCAAGGAGAAACTGTGCCAGCACAAAAAACATCTCCCATCGTGTTCTAGAGGCTGCACAGAGGTCTGCCGAGTGTTTTGCAAGAAGAGAAAGAAAGTTGTCCAAAACAGCTTGCAATCGAATGTTCATGTGACTAGAAAAGGCAGGAGAGTGGTCAGGTACTGTTTTCTCTCAGTTGGCAAACTGCGCACACAATCGCAGTGTTGTACAGCTTGTTTCATCACCTTTGCGAAGCTGCCGCTCTCTCCGGCTCCCGGAGACGAAGAAGCTGCTTCTTCGCGCAAAGACGATTCTGCCGCTCACAGTGCTCTGCGGTGTGCGACTTCTGCCGAAAGAGGTCCGGGAGCGGTGCTTAGCTCTGCAGAGCACCGTACCGTCGTCTTTAGCCTCTCTTCTCGTCTACATCTTAGCAAAAAGCTTTTCCACTCTATCTGGCAAGGAGAAACTGTGCCAGCACAGAAAACATCTCCCATCGTGTTCTAGAGGCTGCACGGAGGTCTGCCGAGTGTTTTGCAAGAAGAGAAAGAAAGTTGTCCAAAACAGCTTGCAATCCAATGTTCATGTGAATAGAAAAGGCAGGAGAGTGGTCAGGTACTGTTTTCTCTCAGTTGGCAAGCTGCGCACACAATCGCATTGTTGTACAGCTTGTTTCATCACCTATGCCAAGTTGCCGCTCTCTCCGGCTCCCGGAGACGAAGAAGCGGCTTCTTCGCGCAAAGACGATTCTGCCACTCACAGTGCTCCTCGGTGTGCGCCTTCTGCCGAAAGAGGTCCGGGAGCGGTGCTTAGCTCTGCAGAGCACCGTACCTTCGTCTTTAGCCTCTCTTCTCGTCTACATCTTAGCAAAAAGCTTTTCCACTCTGTCTGGCAAGGAGAAACTGTGCCAGCACAGAAAACATCTCCCATCGTGTTCTAGAGGCTGCACGGAGGTCTGCCGAGTGTTTTGCAAGAAGAGAAAGAAAGTTGTCCAAAACAGCTTGCAATCGAATGTTCATGTGAATAGAAAAGCAGGAGAGTGGTCAGGTACTGTTTTCTCTCCGTTGGCAAGCTGCGCACACAATCGCAGTGTTGTACATCTTGTTTCATCACCTTTGCCAAGTTGCCGCTCTCTCCGGCTCCCGGAGACGAAGAAGCTGCTTCTTCGCGCAAAGACGATTCTGCCGCTCACAGTGCTCTGCGGTGTGCGCCTTCTGCCGAAAGACGCCCGGGAGCTGTGCTTAGCTCTGCAGAGCACCGTACCTTCGTCTTTAGCCTCTCTTCTCGTCTACATCTTAGCAAAAAGCTTTTCCACTCTGTCTGGCAAGGAGAAACTGTGCCAGCACAGAAAACATCTCCCATTGTGTTCTAGAGGCTGCACGGAGGTCTGCCGAGTGTTTTGCAAGAAGAGAAAGAAAGTTGTCCAAAACAGCTTGCAATCGAATGTTCAAGTGAATAGAAAAGGCAGGAGAGTGGTCAGGTACTGTTTTCTCTCAGTTGGCAAGCTGCGCACACAATCGCAGTGTTGTACAGCTTGTTTCATCACCTTTGCGAAGTTGCCGCTCTCTCCGGCTCCCGGAGACGAAGAAGCGGCTTCTTCGCGCAAAGACGATTCTGCCTCTCACAGTGCCCTGCGGTGTGCGCCTTCTGCCGAAAGGCGCCCGGCACCGGTGCTTAGCTCTGCAGAGCACCGTACCTTCGTCTTTAGCCTCTCTTCTCGTCTACATCTTAGCAAAAAGCTTTTCCACTCTGTCTGGCAAGGAGAAACTGTGCCAGCACAGAAAACATCTCCCATCGTGTTCTAGAGGCTGCACGGAGGTCTGCCGAGTGTTTTGCAAGAAGAGAAAGAAAGTTGTCCACAACAGCTTGCAATCGAATGTTCATGTGAATAGAAAAGGCAGGAGAGTGGTCAGGTACTGTTTTCTCTCAGTTGGCAAACTGCGCACACAATCGCAGTGTTGTACAGCTTGTTTCATCACCTTTGCCAAGTTGCCGCTCTCTCCGGCTCCCGGAGACGAAGAAGCTGCTTCTTCGCGCAAAGACGATTCTGCCGCTCACAGTGCTCTGCAGAGCACCGTACCTTCGTCTTTAGCCTCTCTTCTCGTCTACATCTTAGCAAAAAGCTTTTCCACTCTGTCTGGCAAGGAGAAACTGTGCCAGCACAAAAAACATCTCCCATCGTGTTCTAGAGGCTGCATGGATGTCTGCCGAGTGTTTTGCAAGAAGAGAAAGAAAGTTGTCCAAAACAGCTTGCAATCGAATGTTCATGTGAATAGAAAAGGCAGGAGAGTGGTCAGGTACTGTTTTCTCTCAGTTGATAACCTGCGCACACAATCGCAGTTTTGTACAGCTTGTTTCATCACCTTTGCGAAGTTGCCTCTCTCTCCGGCTCCAGGAGACGAAGAAGCTGCTTCTTCGCGCAAAGAGGATTCTGCCGCTCACAGTGCTCTGCAGAGCACCGTACCTTCGTCTTTAGCCTCTCTTCTCGTCTACATCTTAGCAAAAAACTTTTCCACTCTGTCTGGCGAGGAGAAACTGCGCCAGCACAAAAAACATGTCCCATCGTGTTCTAGAGGCTGCACGGAGGTCTGCCGAGTGTTTTGCAAGAAGAGAAAGAAAGTTGTCCAAAACAGCTTGCAATCGAATGTTCATGTGAATAGAAAAGTCAGGAGAGTGGTCAGGTACTGTTTTCTCTCTGTTGGCAAGCTGCGCACACAATCGCAGTGTTGTACAGCTTGTTTCATCACCTTTGCGAAGTTGCCGCTCTCTCCGGCTCCTGGAGACGAAGAAGCTGCTTCTTCGCGCAAAGAGGATTCTGCCGCTCACAGTGCTCTGCAGAGCACCGTACCTTCGTCTTTAGCCTCTCTTCTCGTCTACATCTTAGCAAAAAGCTTTTCCACTCTGTCTGGCAAGGAGAAACTGTGCCAGCACAGAAAACATCTCCCATCGTGTTCTAGAGGCTGCACGGAGGTCTGCCGAGTGTTTTGCAAGAAGAGAAAAAAAGATGTCCAAAACAGCTTGCAATCGAATGTTCATGTGAATAGATAAGGCAGGAGAGTGGTCAGGTACTGTTTTCTCTCAGTTGGCAAGCTGCGCACACAATCGCAGTGTTGTACAGCTTGTTTCATCACCTTTGCCAAGTTGCCGCTCTCTCCGGCTCCCGGAGACGAAGAAGCTGCTTCTTCGCGCCAAGACGATTCTGCCGCTCACAGTGCTCTGCGGTGTGCGCCTTCTGCCGAAAGACGCCCGGGAGCGGTGCTTAGCTCTGCAGAGCACCGTACCTTCGTCTTTAGCCTCTCTTCTCGTCTACATCTTAGCAAAAAGCTTTTCCACTCTGTCTGGCAAGGAGAAACTGTACCAGCACAGAAAACATCTCCCATTGTGTTCTAGAGGCTGCACGGTAGTCTGCCGAGTGTTTTGCAAGAAGAGAAAGAAAGTTGTCCAAAACAGCTTGCAATCGAATATTCAAGTGAATAGAAAAGGCAGGAGAGTGGTCAGGTACTGTTTTCTCTCAGTTGGCAAGCTGCGCACACAATCGCAGTGTTGTACAGCTTGTTTCATCACCTTTGCGAAGTTGCCGCTCTCTCCGGCTCCCGGAGACGAAGAAGCGGCTTCTTCGCGCAAAGACGATTCTGCCTCTCACAGTGCCCTGCGGTGTGCGCCTTCTGCCGAAAGGCGCCCGGCACCGGTGCTTAGCTCTGCAGAGCACCGTACCTTCGTCTTTAGCCTCTCTTCTCGTCTACATCTTAGCAAAAAGCTTTTCCACTCTGTCTGGCAAGGAGAAACTGTGCCAGCACAGAAAACATCTCCCATCGTGTTCTAGAGGCTGCACGGAGGTCTGCCGAGTGTTTTGCAAGAAGAGAAAGAAAGTTGTCCAAAACAGCTTCCAATCGAATGTTCATGTGAATAGAAAAGGCAGGAGAGTGGTCAGGTACTGTTTTCTCTCAGTTGGCAAACTGCGCACACAATCGCAGTGTTGTACAGCTTGTTTCATCACCTTTGCGAAGCTGCCGCTCTCTCCGGCTCCCGGAGACGAAGAAGCTGCTTCTTCGCGCAAAGACGATTCTGCCGCTCACAGTGCTCTGCGGTGTGCGACTTCTGCCGAAAGAGGTCCGGGAGCGGTGCTTAGCTCTGCAGAGCACCGTACCGTCGTCTTTAGCCTCTCTTCTCGTCTACATCTTAGCAAAAAGCTTTTCCACTCTATCTGGCAAGGAGAAACTGTGCCAGCACAGAAAACATCTCCCATCGTGTTCTAGAGGCTGCACGGAGGTCTGCCGAGTGTTTTGCAAGAAGAGAAAGAAAGTTGTCCAAAACAGCTTGCAATCCAATGTTCATGTGAATAGAAAAGGCAGGAGAGTGGTCAGGTACTGTTTTCTCTCAGTTGGCAAGCTGCGCACACAATCGCATTGTTGTACAGCTTGTTTCATCACCTATGCCAAGTTGCCGCTCTCTCCGGCTCCCGGAGACGAAGAAGCGGCTTCTTCGCGCAAAGACGATTCTGCCACTCACAGTGCTCCTCGGTGTGCGCCTTCTGCCGAAAGAGGTCCGGGAGCGGTGCTTAGCTCTGCAGAGCACCGTACCTTCGTCTTTAGCCTCTCTTCTCGTCTACATCTTAGCAAAAAGCTTTTCCACTCTGTCTGGCAAGGAGAAACTGTGCCAGCACAGAAAACATCTCCCATCGTGTTCTAGAGGCTGCACGGAGGTCTGCCGAGTGTTTTGCAAGAAGAGAAAGAAAGTTGTCCAAAACAGCTTGCAATCGAATGTTCATGTGAATAGAAAAGCAGGAGAGTGGTCAGGTACTGTTTTCTCTCCGTTGGCAAGCTGCGCACACAATCGCAGTGTTGTACATCTTGTTTCATCACCTTTGCCAAGTTGCCGCTCTCTCCGGCTCCCGGAGACGAAGAAGCTGCTTCTTCGCGCAAAGACGATTCTGCCGCTCACAGTGCTCTGCGGTGTGCGCCTTCTGCCGAAAGACGCCCGGGAGCTGTGCTTAGCTCTGCAGAGCACCGTACCTTCGTCTTTAGCCTCTCTTCTCGTCTACATCTTAGCAAAAAGCTTTTCCACTCTGTCTGGCAAGGAGAAACTGTGCCAGCACAGAAAACATCTCCCATTGTGTTCTAGAGGCTGCACGGAGGTCTGCCGAGTGTTTTGCAAGAAGAGAAAGAAAGTTGTCCAAAACAGCTTGCAATCGAATGTTCAAGTGAATAGAAAAGGCAGGAGAGTGGTCAGGTACTGTTTTCTCTCAGTTGGCAAGCTGCGCACACAATCGCAGTGTTGTACAGCTTGTTTCATCACCTTTGCGAAGTTGCCGCTCTCTCCGGCTCCCGGAGACGAAGAAGCGGCTTCTTCGCGCAAAGACGATTCTGCCTCTCACAGTGCCCTGCGGTGTGCGCCTTCTGCCGAAAGGCGCCCGGCACCGGTGCTTAGCTCTGCAGAGCACCGTACCTTCGTCTTTAGCCTCTCTTCTCGTCTACATCTTAGCAAAAAGCTTTTCCACTCTGTCTGGCAAGGAGAAACTGTGCCAGCACAGAAAACATCTCCCATCGTGTTCTAGAGGCTGCACGGAGGTCTGCCGAGTGTTTTGCAAGAAGAGAAAGAAAGTTGTCCACAACAGCTTGCAATCGAATGTTCATGTGAATAGAAAAGGCAGGAGAGTGGTCAGGTACTGTTTTCTCTCAGTTGGCAAACTGCGCACACAATCGCAGTGTTGTACAGCTTGTTTCATCACCTTTGCCAAGTTGCCGCTCTCTCCGGCTCCCGGAGACGAAGAAGCTGCTTCTTCGCGCAAAGACGATTCTGCCGCTCACAGTGCTCTGCAGAGCACCGTACCTTCGTCTTTAGCCTCTCTTCTCGTCTACATCTTAGCAAAAAGCTTTTCCACTCTGTCTGGCAAGGAGAAACTGTGCCAGCACAAAAAACATCTCCCATCGTGTTCTAGAGGCTGCATGGATGTCTGCCGAGTGTTTTGCAAGAAGAGAAAGAAAGTTGTCCAAAACAGCTTGCAATCGAATGTTCATGTGAATAGAAAAGGCAGGAGAGTGGTCAGGTACTGTTTTCTCTCAGTTGATAACCTGCGCACACAATCGCAGTTTTGTACAGCTTGTTTCATCACCTTTGCGAAGTTGCCTCTCTCTCCGGCTCCAGGAGACGAAGAAGCTGCTTCTTCGCGCAAAGAGGATTCTGCCGCTCACAGTGCTCTGCAGAGCACCGTACCTTCGTCTTTAGCCTCTCTTCTCGTCTACATCTTAGCAAAAAACTTTTCCACTCTGTCTGGCGAGGAGAAACTGCGCCAGCACAAAAAACATGTCCCATCGTGTTCTAGAGGCTGCACGGAGGTCTGCCGAGTGTTTTGCAAGAAGAGAAAGAAAGTTGTCCAAAACAGCTTGCAATCGAATGTTCATGTGAATAGAAAAGTCAGGAGAGTGGTCAGGTACTGTTTTCTCTCTGTTGGCAAGCTGCGCACACAATCGCAGTGTTGTACAGCTTGTTTCATCACCTTTGCGAAGTTGCCGCTCTCTCCGGCTCCTGGAGACGAAGAAGCTGCTTCTTCGCGCAAAGAGGATTCTGCCGCTCACAGTGCTCTGCAGAGCACCGTACCTTCGTCTTTAGCCTCTCTTCTCGTCTACATCTTAGCAAAAAGCTTTTCCACTCTGTCTGGCAAGGAGAAACTGTGCCAGCACAGAAAACATCTCCCATCGTGTTCTAGAGGCTGCACGGAGGTCTGCCGAGTGTTTTGCAAGAAGAGAAAAAAAGATGTCCAAAACAGCTTGCAATCGAATGTTCATGTGAATAGATAAGGCAGGAGAGTGGTCAGGTACTGTTTTCTCTCAGTTGGCAAGCTGCGCACACAATCGCAGTGTTGTACAGCTTGTTTCATCACCTTTGCCAAGTTGCCGCTCTCTCCGGCTCCCGGAGACGAAGAAGCTGCTTCTTCGCGCCAAGACGATTCTGCCGCTCACAGTGCTCTGCGGTGTGCGCCTTCTGCCGAAAGACGCCCGGGAGCGGTGCTTAGCTCTGCAGAGCACCGTACCTTCGTCTTTAGCCTCTCTTCTCGTCTACATCTTAGCAAAAAGCTTTTCCACTCTGTCTGGCAAGGAGAAACTGTACCAGCACAGAAAACATCTCCCATTGTGTTCTAGAGGCTGCACGGTAGTCTGCCGAGTGTTTTGCAAGAAGAGAAAGAAAGTTGTCCAAAACAGCTTGCAATCGAATATTCAAGTGAATAGAAAAGGCAGGAGAGTGGTCAGGTACTGTTTTCTCTCAGTTGGCAAGCTGCGCACACAATCGCAGTGTTGTACAGCTTGTTTCATCACCTTTGCGAAGTTGCCGCTCTCTCCGGCTCCCGGAGACGAAGAAGCGGCTTCTTCGCGCAAAGACGATTCTGCCTCTCACAGTGCCCTGCGGTGTGCGCCTTCTGCCGAAAGGCGCCCGGCACCGGTGCTTAGCTCTGCAGAGCACCGTACCTTCGTCTTTAGCCTCTCTTCTCGTCTACATCTTAGCAAAAAGCTTTTCCACTCTGTCTGGCAAGGAGAAACTGTGCCAGCACAGAAAACATCTCCCATCGTGTTCTAGAGGCTGCACGGAGGTCTGCCGAGTGTTTTGCAAGAAGAGAAAGAAAGTTGTCCAAAACAGCTTCCAATCGAATGTTCATGTGAATAGAAAAGGCAGGAGAGTGGTCAGGTACTGTTTTCTCTCAGTTGGCAAGCTGCGCACACAATCGCAGTGTTGTACAGCTTGTTTCATCACCTTTGCCAAGTTGCCGCTCTCTCCGGCTCCCGGAGACGAAGAAGCTGCTTCTTCGCGCAAAGACGATTCTGCCGCTCACATTGCCCTGCGGTGTGCGCCTTCTGCCGAAAGACGCCCGGCACCGGTGCTTAGCTCTGCAGAGCACCGTACCTTCGTCTTTAGCCTCTCTTCTCGTCTACATCTTAGCAAAAAGCTTTTCCACTCTATCTGGCAAGGAGAAACTGTGCCAGCACAGAAAACATCTCCCATCGTGTTCTAGAAGCTGCACGGAGGTCTGCCGAGTGTTTTGCAAGAAGAGAAAGAAAGTTGTCCAAAACAGCTTGCAATCGAATGTTCATGTGAATAGAAAAGGCAGGAGAGTGGTCAGGTACTGTTTTCTCTCAGATGGCAAGCTGTGCACACAATCGCAGTGTTGTACAGCTTGTTTCATCACCTTTGCGAAGTTGCCGCTCTCTCCGGCTCCAGGAGACGAAGAAGCTGCTTCTTCGCGCAAAGAGGATTCTGCCGCTCACAGTGCTCTGCAGAGCACCGTACCTTCGTCTTTAGCCTCTCTTCTCGTCTACATCTTAGCAAAAAGCTTTTCCACTCTGTCTGGCAAGGAGAAACTGTGCCAGCACAGAAAACATCTCCCATCGTGTTCTAGAGGCTGCACGGAGGTCTGCCGAGTGTTTTGCAAGAAGAGAAAGAAAGTTGTCCAAAACAGCTTGCAATCGAATGTTCATGTGAATAGATAAGGCAGGAGAGTGGTCAGGTACTTTTTTCTCTCAGTTGGCAAGCTGCGCACACAATCGCAGTGTTGTACAGCTTGTTTCATCACCTTTGCGAAGTTGCCGCTCTCTCCGGCTCCCGGAGACGAAGAAGCTGCTTCTTCGCGCAAAGACGATTCTGCCGCTCACAGTGCTCTGCGGTGTGCGCCTTCTGCCGAAAGAGGCCCGGGAGCGGTGCTTAGCTCTGCAGAGCACCGTACCTTCGTCTTTAGCCTCTCTTCTCGTCTACATCTTAGCAAAAAGCTTTTCCACTCTGTCTGGCAAGGAGAAACTGTGCGAGCACAGAAAACATCTCCCATCGTGTTCTAGAGGCTGCACGGAGGTCTGCCGAGTGTTTTGCAAGAAGAGAAAGAAAGTTGTCCAAAACAGCTTGCAATCGAATGTTCAAGTGAATAGAAAAGGCAGGAGAGTGGTCAGGTACTGTTTTCTCTCAGTTGGCAAGCTGCGCACACAATCGCAGTGTTGTACAGCTTGTTTCATCACCTTTGCCAAGTTGCCGCTCTCTCCGGCTCCCGGAGACGAAGAAGCTGCTTCTTCGCGCAAAGACGATTCTGCCGCTCACAGTGCTCTGCGGTGTGCGCCTTCTGCCGAAAGAGGTCCGGGAGCGGTGCTTAGCTCTGCAGAGCACCGTACCTTCGTCTTTAGCCTCTCTTCCCGTCTACATCTTAGCAAAAAGCTTTTCCACTCTGTCTGGCAAGGAGAAACTGTGCCAGCACAGAAAACATCTCCCATCGTGTTCTAGAGGCTGCACGGAGGTCTGCCGAGTATTTTGCAAGAAGAGAAAGAAAGTTGTCCAAAACAGCTTGCAATCGAATGTTCATGTGAATAGAAAAGGCAGGAGAGTGGTCAGGTACTGTTTTCTCTCAGTTGGCAAACTGCGCACACAATCGCAGTGTTGTACAGCTTGTTTCATCACCTTTGCCAAGTTGCCGCTCTCTCCGGCTCCCGGAGACGAAGAAGCTGCTTCTTCGCGCAAAGACGATTCTGCCGCTCACAGTGCTCCTCGGTGTGCGCCTTCTGCCGAAAGAGATCCGGGAGCGGTGCTTAGCTCTGCAGAGCACCGTACCTTCGTCTTTAGCCTCTCTTCTCGTCTACATCTTAGCAAAAAGCTTTTCCACTCTGTCTGGCAAGGAGAAACTGTGCCAGCACAAAAAACATCTCCCATCGTGTTCTAGAGGCTGCACAGAGGTCTGCCGAGTGTTTTGCAAGAAGAGAAAGAAAGTTGTCCAAAACAGCTTGCAATCGAATGTTCATGTGACTAGAAAAGGCAGGAGAGTGGTCAGGTACTGTTTTCTCTCAGTTGGAAAACTGCGCACACAATCGCAGTGTTGTACAGCTTGTTTCATCACCTTTGCGAAGCTGCCGCTCTCTCCGGCTCCCGGAGACGAAGAAGCTGCTTCTTCGCGCAAAGACGATTCTGCCGCTCACAGTGCTCTGCGGTGTGCGACTTCTGCCGAAAGAGGTCCGGGAGCGGTGCTTAGCTCTGCAGAGCACCGTACCTTCGTCTTTAGCCTCTCTTCTCGTCTACATCTTAGCAAAAAGCTTTTCCACTCTATCTGGCAAGGAGAAACTGTGCCAGCACAGAAAACATCTCCCATCGTGTTCTAGAGGCTGCACGGAGGTCTGCCGAGTGTTTTGCAAGAAGAGAAAGAAAGTTGTCCAAAACAGCTTGCAATCGAATGTTCATGTGAATAGAAAAGGCAGGAGAGTGGTCAGGTACTGTTTTCTCTCAGTTGGCAAGCTGCGCACACAATCGCATTGTTGTACAGCTTGTTTCATCACCTATGCCAAGTTGCCGCTCTCTCCGGCTCCCGGAGACGAAGAAGCGGCTTCTTCGCGCAAAGACGATTCTGCCGCTCACAGTGCTCCTCGGTGTGCGCCTTCTGCCGAAAGAGGTCCGGGAGCGGTGCTTAGCTCTGCAGAGCACCGTACCTTCGTCTTTAGCCTCTCTTCTCGTCTACATCTTAGCAAAAAGCTTTTCCACTCTGTCTGGCAAGGAGAAACTGTGCCAGCACAGAAAACATCTCCCATCGTGTTCTAGAGGCTGCACGGAGGTCTGCCGAGTGTTTTGCAAGAAGAGAAAGAAAGTTGTCCAAAACAGCTTGCAATCGAATGTTCATGTGAATAGAAAAGGCAGGAGAGTGGTCAGGTACTGTTTTCTCTCCGTTGGCAAGCTGCGCACACAATCGCAGTGTTGTACATCTTGTTTCATCTCCGGCTCCCGGAGACGAAGAAGCTGCTTCTTCGCGCAAAGACGATTCTGCCGCTCACAGTGCTCTGCGGTGTGCGCCTTCTGCCGAAAGACGCCCGGGAGCGGTGCTTAGCTCTGCAGAGCACCGTACCTTCGTCTTTAGCCTCTCTTCTCGTCTACATCTTAGCAAAAAGCTTTTCCACTCTGTCTGGCAAGGAGAAACTGTGCCAGCACAGAAAACATCTCCCATTGTGTTCTAGAGGCTGCACGGAGGTCTGCCGAGTGTTTTGCAAGAAGAGAAAGAAAGTTGTCCAAAACAGCTTGCAATCGAATGTTCAAGTGAATAGAAAAGGCAGGAGAGTGGTCAGGTACTGTTTTCTCTCAGTTGGCAAGCTGCGCACACAATCGCAGTGTTGTACAGCTTGTTTCATCACCTTTGCGAAGTTGCCGCTCTCTCCGGCTCCCGGAGACGAAGAAGCGGCTTCTTCGCGCAAAGACGATTCTGCCTCTCACAGTGCCCTGCGGTGTGCGCCTTCTGCCGAAAGGCGCCCGGCACCGGTGCTTAGCTCTGCAGAGCACAGTACCTTCGTCTTTAGCCTCTCTTCTCGTCTACATCTTAGCAAAAAGCTTTTCCACTCTGTCTGGCAAGGAGAAACTGTGCCAGCACAGAAAACATCTCCCATCGTGTTCTAGAGGCTGCACGGAGGTCTGCCGAGTGTTTTGCAAGAAGAGAAAGAAAGTTGTCCAAAACAGCTTGCAATCGAATGTTCATGTGAATAGAAAAGGCAGGAGAGTGGTCAGGTACTGTTTTCTCTCAGTTGGCAAGCTGCGCACACAATCGCAGTGTTGTACAGCTTGTTTCATCACCTTTGCCAAGTTGCCGCTCTCTCCGGCTCCCGGAGACGAAGAAGCTGCTTCTTCGCGCAAAGACGATTCTGCCGCTCACATTGCCCTGCGGTGTGCGCCTTCTGCCGAAAGACGCCCGGCACCGGTGCTTAGCTCTGCAGAGCACCGTACCTTCGTCTTTAGCCTCTCTTCTCGTCTACATCTTAGCAAAAAGCTTTTCCACTCTATCTGGCAAGGAGAAACTGTGCCAGCACAGAAAACATCTCCCATCGTGTTCTAGAAGCTGCACGGAGGTCTGCCGAGTGTTTTGCAAGAAGAGAAAGAAAGTTGTCCAAAACAGCTTGCAATCGAATGTTCATGTGAATAGAAAAGGCAGGAGAGTGGTCAGGTACTGTTTTCTCTCAGATGGCAAGCTGTGCACACAATCGCAGTGTTGTACAGCTTGTTTCATCACCTTTGCGAAGTTGCCGCTCTCTCCGGCTCCAGGAGACGAAGAAGCTGCTTCTTCGCGCAAAGAGGATTCTGCCGCTCACAGTGCTCTGCAGAGCACCGTACCTTCGTCTTTAGCCTCTCTTCTCGTCTACATCTTAGCAAAAAGCTTTTCCACTCTGTCTGGCAAGGAGAAACTGTGCCAGCACAGAAAACATCTCCCATCGTGTTCTAGAGGCTGCACGGAGGTCTGCCGAGTGTTTTGCAAGAAGAGAAAGAAAGTTGTCCAAAACAGCTTGCAATCGAATGTTCATGTGAATAGATAAGGCAGGAGAGTGGTCAGGTACTGTTTTCTCTCAGTTGGCAAAATGCGCACACAATCGCAGTGTTGTACAGCTTGTTTCATCACCTTTGCCAAGTTGCCGCTCTCTCCGGCTCCCGGAGACGAAGAAGCTGCTTCTTCGCGCAAAGACGATTCTGCCGCTCACAGTGCTCTGCGGTGTGCGCCTTCTGCCGAAAGAGGCCCGGGAGCGGTGCTTAGCTCTGCAGAGCACCGTACCTTCGTCTTTAGCCTCTCTTCTCGTCTACATCTTAGCAAAAAGCTTTTCCACTCTGTCTGGCAAGGAGAAACTGTGCCAGCACAGAAAACATCTCCCATCGTGTTCTAGAGGCTGCACGGAGGTCTGCCGAGTGTTTTGCAAGAAGAGAAAGAAAGTTGTCCAAAACAGCTTGCAATCGAATATTCAAGTGAATAGAAAAGGCAGGAGAGTGGTCAGGTACTGTTTTCTCTCAGTTGGCAAGCTGCGCACACAATCGCAGTGTTGTACAGCTTGTTTCATCACCTTTGCGAAGTTGCCGCTCTCTCCGGCTCCCGGAGACGAAGAAGCGGCTTCTTCGCGCAAAGACGATTCTGCCTCTCACAGTGCCCTGCGGTGTGCGCCTTCTGCCGAAAGGCGCCCGGCACCGGTGCTTAGCTCTGCAGAGCACCGTACCTTCGTCTTTAGCCTCTCTTCTCGTCTACATCTTAGCAAAAAGCTTTTCAACTCTGTCTGGCAAGGAGAAACTGTGCCAGCACAGAAAACATCTCCCATCGTGTTCTAGAGGCTGCACGGAGGTCTGCCGAGTGTTTTGCAAGAAGAGAAAGAAAGTTGTCCAAAACAGCTTGCAATCGAATGTTCATGTGAATAGAAAAGGCAGGAGAGTGGTCAGGTACTGTTTTCTCTCAGTTGATAACCTGCGCACACAATCGCAGTTTTGTACAGCTTGTTTCATCACCTTTGCGAAGTTGCCGCTCTCTCCGGCTCCAGGAGACGAAGAAGCTGCTTCTTCGCGCAAATAGGATTCTGCCGCTCACAGTGCTCTGCAGAGCACCGTACCTTCGTCTTTAGCCTCTCTTCTCGTCTACATCTTAGCAAAAAACTTTTCGACTCTGTCTGGCGAGGAGAAACTGCGCCAGCACAAAAAACATCTCCCATCGTGTTCTAGAGGCTGCACGGAGGTCTGCCGAGTGTTTTGCAAGAAGAGAAAGAAAGTTGTCCAAAACAGCTTGCAATCGAATGTTCATGTGAATAGAAAAGGCAGGAGAGTGGTCAGGTACTGTTTTCTCTCAGTTGGCAAGCTGCGCACACAATCGCAGTGTTGTACAGCTTGTTTCATCACCTTTGCCAAGTTGCCGCTCTCTCCGGCTCCCGGAGACGAAGAAGCTGCTTCTTCGCGCAAAGACGATTCTGCCGCTCACAGTGCTCTGCGGTGTGCGACTTCTGCCGAAAGAGGTCCGGGAGCGGTGCTTAGCTCTGCAGAGCACCGTACCGTCGTCTTTAGCCTCTCTTCTCGTCTACATCTTAGCAAAAAGCTTTTCCACTCTGTCTGGCAAGGAGAAACTGTGCCAGCACAAAAAACATCTCCCATCGTGTTCTAGAGGCTGCACTGAGTTCTGCCGAGTGTTTTGCAAGAAGAGAAAGAAAGTTGTCCAAAACAGCTTCCAATCGAATGTTCATGTGAATAGAAAAGGCAGGAGAGTGGTCAGGTACTGTTTTCTCTCACTTGGCAAGCTGCGCACACAATCGCAGTGTTGTACAGCTTGTTTCATCACCTTTGCCAAGTTGCCGCTCTCTCCGGCTCCCGGAGACGAAGAAGCTGCTTCTTCGCGCAAAGACGATTCTGCCGCTCACAGTGCTCTGCGGTGTGTGTCTTCTGCCGAAAGAGACACGGGAGCGGTGCTTAGCTCTGCAGAGCACGGTACCTTCGTCTTTAGCCGCTCTTCTCGTCTACATCTTAGCAAAAAGCTTTTCCACTCTGTCTGGCAAGGAGAAACTGTACCAGCACAGAAAACATCTCCCATCGTGTTCTAGAAGCTGCACGGAGGTCTGCAGAGTGTTTTGCAAGAAGAGAAAGAAAGTTGTCCAAAACAGCTTGCAATCGAATGTTCATGTGAATAGAAAAGGCAGGAGAGTGGTCAGGTACTGTTTTCTCTCAGTTGGCAAGCTGCGCACACAATCGCAGTGTTGTACAGCTTGTTTCATCACCTTTGCCAAGTTGCCGCTCTCTCCGGCTCCCGGAGACGAAGAAGCTGCTTCTTCGCGCAAAGACGATTCTGCCGCTCACAGTGCTCTGCAGAGCACCGTACCTTCGTCTTTAGCCTCTCTTCTCGTCTACATCTTAGCAAAAAGCTTTTCCACTCTGTCTGGCAAGGAGAAACTGTGCCAGCACAAAAAACATCTCCCATCGTGTTCTAGAGGCTGCACGGAGGTCTGCCGAGTGTTTTGCAAGAAGAGAAAGAAAGTTGTCCAAAACAGCTTCCAATCGAATGTTCATGTGAATAGAAAAGGCAGGAGAGTGGTCAGGTACTGTTTTCTCTCACTTGGCAAGCTGCGCACACAATCGCAGTGTTGTACAGCTTGTTTCATCACCTTTGCCAAGTTGCCGCTCTCTCCGGCTCCCGGAGACGAAGAAGCTGCTTCTTCGCGCAAAGACGATTCTGCCGCTCACAGTGCTCTGCAGTGTGTGTCTTCTGCCGAAAGAGGCCCGGGAGCTGTGCTTAGCTCTGCAGAGCACCGTACCTTCGTCTTTAGCCTCTCTTCTCGTCTACATCTTAGCAAAAAGCTTTTCCACTCTGTCTGGCAAGGAGAAACTGTGCCAGCACAGAAAACATCTCCCATCGTGTTCTAGAGGCTGCACGCTGGTCTGCCGAGTGTTTTGCAAGAAGAGAAAGAAAGTTGTCCAAAACAGCTTGCAATCGAATGTTCAAGTGAATAGAAAAGGCAGGAGAGTGGTCAGGTACTGTTTTCTCTCAGTTGGCAAGCTGCGCACACAATCGCAGTGTTGTACAGCTTGTTTCATCACCTTTGCGAAGTTGCCGCTCTCTCCGGCTCCCGGAGACGAAGAAGCGGCTTCTTCGCGCAAAGACGATTCTGCCGCTCACAGTGCCCTGCGGTGTGCGCCTTCTGCCGAAAGGCGCCCGGCACCGGTGCTTAGATCTGCAGAGCACCGTACCTTCGTCTTTAGCCTCTCTTCTCGTCTACATCTTAGCAAAAAGCTTTTCCACTCTGTCTGGCAAGGAGAAACTGTGCCAGCACAGAAAACATCTCCCATCGTGTTCTAGAGGCTGCACGGAGGTCTGCCGAGTGTTTTGCAAGAAGAGAAAGAAAGTTGTCCAAAACAGCTTCCAATCGAATGTTCATGTGAATAGAAAAGGCAGGAGAGTGGTCAGGTACTGTTTTCTCTCAGTTGGCAAGCTGCGCACACAATCGCAGTGTTGTACAGCTTGTTTCATCACCTTTGCCAAGTTGCCGCTCTCTCCGGCTCCCGGAGACGAAGAAGCTGCTTCTTCGCGCAAAGACGATTCTGCCGCTCACAGTGCCCTGCGGTGTGCGCCTTCTGCCGAAAGACGCCCGGCACCGGTGCTTAGCTCTGCAGAGCACCGTACCTTCGTCTTTAGCCTCTCTTCTCGTCTACATCTTAGCAAAAAGCTTTTCCACTCTGTCTGGCAAGGAGAAACTTTCCCAGCACAGAAAACATCTCCCATCGTGTTCTAGAAGCTGCACGGAGGTCTGCCGAGTGTTTTGCAAGAAGAGAAAGAAAGTTGTCCAAAACAGCTTGCAATCGAATGTTCATGTGAATAGAAAAGGCAGGAGAGTGGTCAGGTACTGTTTTCTCTCAGATGGCAAGCTGTGCACACAATCGCAGTTTTGTACAGCTTGTTTCATCACCTTTGCGAAGTTGCCGCTCTCTCCGGCTCCAGGAGACGAAGAAGCTGCTTCTTCGCGCAAAGAGGATTCTGCCGCTCACAGTGCTCTGCAGAGCACCGTACCTTCGTCTTTAGCCTCTCTTCTCGTCTACATCTTAGCAAAAAGCTTTTCCACTCTGTCTGGCAAGGAGAAACTGTGCCAGCACAGAAAACATCTCCCATCGTGTTCTAGAGGCTGCACGGAGGTCTGCCGAGTGTTTTGCAAGAAGAGAAAGAAAGTTGTCCAAAACAGCTTGCAATCGAATGTTCATGTGAATAGATAAGGCAGGAGAGTGGTCAGGTACTGTTTTCTCTCAGTTGGCAAGATGCGCACACAATCGCAGTGTTGTACAGCTTGTTTCATCACCTTTGCCAAGTTGCCGCTCTCTCCGGCTCCCGGAGACGAAGAAGCTGCTTCTTCGCGCAAAGACGATTCTGCCGCTCACAGTGCTCTGCGGTGTGCGCCTTCTGCCGAAAGAGGCCCGGGAGCGGTGCTTAGCTCTGCAGAGCACCGTACCTTCGTCTTTAGCCTCTCTTCTCGTCTACATCTTAGCAAAAAGCTTTTCCACTCTGTCTGGCAAGGAGAAACTGTGCCAGCACAGAAAACATCTCCCATCGTGTTCTAGAGGCTGCACGGAGGTCTGCCGAGTGTTTTGCAAGAAGAGAAAGAAAGTTGTCCAAAACAGCTTCCAATCGAATGTTCAAGTGAATAGAAAAGGCAGGAGAGTGGTCAGGTACTGTTTTCTCTCAGTTGGCAAGCTGCGCACACAATCGCAGTGTTGTACAGCTTGTTTCATCACATTTGCGAAGTTGCCGCACTCTCCACCTCCCGGAGACGAAGAAGCGGCTTCTTCGCGCAAAGACGATTCTGCCTCTCACAGTGCCCTGCGGTGTGCGCCTTCTGCCGAAAGGCGCCCGGCACCGGTGCTTAGCTCTGCAGAGCACCGTACCTTCGTCTTTAGCCTCTCTTCTCGTCTACATCTTAGCAAAAAGCTTTTCCACTCTGTCTGGCAAGGAGAAACTGTGCCAGCACAGAAAACATCTCCCATCGTGTTCTAGAGGCTGCACGGAGGTCTGCCGAGTGTTTTGCAAGAAGAGAAAGAAAGTTGTCCAAAACAGCTTCCAATCGAATGTTCATGTGAATAGAAAAGGCAGGAGAGTGGTCAGGTACTGTTTTCTCTCACTTGGCAAGCTGCGCACACAATCGCAGTGTTGTACAGCTTGTTTCATCACCTTTGCCAAGTTGCCGCTCTCTCCGGCTCCCGGAGACGAAGAAGCTGCTTCTTCGCGCAAAGACGATTCTGCCGCTCACAGTGCTCTGCAGAGCACCGTACCTTCGTCTTTAGCCTCTCTTCTCGTCTACATCTTAGCAAAAAGCTTTTCCACTCTGTCTGGCAAGGAGAAACTGTGCCAGCACAAAAAACATCTCCCATCGTGTTCTAGAGGCTGCATGGATGTCTGCCGAGTGTTTTGCAAGAAGAGAAAGAAAGTTGTCCAAAACAGCTTGCAATCGAATGTTCATGTGAATAGAAAAGGCAGGAGAGTGGTCAGGTACTGTTTTCTCTCAGTTGATAACCTGCGCACACAATCGCAGTTTTGTACAGCTTGTTTCATCACCTTTGCCAAGTTGCCGCTCTCTCCGGCTCCAGGAGACGAAGAAGCTGCTTCTTCGCGCAAATAGGATTCTGCCGCTCACAGTGCTCTGCAGAGCACCGTACCTTCGTCTTTAGCCTCTCTTCTCGTCTACATCTTAGCAAAAAACTTTTCCACTCTGTCTGGCGAGGAGAAACTGCGCCAGCACAAAAAACATTTCCCATCGTGTTCTAGAGGCTGCACGGAGGTCTGCCGAGTGTTTTGCAAGAAGAGAAAGAAAGTTGTCCAAAACAGCTTGCAATCGAATGTTCATGTGAATAGAAAAGGCAGGAGAGTGGTCAGGTACTGTTTTCTCTCAGTTGGCAAGCTGCGCACACAATCGCAGTGTTGTACAGCTTGTTTCATCACCTTTGCCAAGTTGCCGCTCTCTCCGGCTCCCGGAGACGAAGAAGCTGCTTCTTCGCGCAAAGACGATTCTGCCGCTCACAGTGCTCTGCGGTGTGTGTCTTCTGCCGAAAGAGGCCCGGGAGCTGTGCTTAGCTCTGCAGAGCACCGTACCTTCGTCTTTAGCCTCTCTTCTCGTCTACATCTTAGCAAAAAGCTTTTCCACTCTGTCTGGCAAGGAGAAACTGTGCCAGCACAGAAAACATCTCCCATCGTGTTCTAGAGGCTGCACGCTGGTCTGCCGAGTGTTTTGCAAGAAGAGAAAGAAAGTTGTCCAAAACAGCTTGCAATCGAATGTTCACGTGAATAGAAAAGGCAGGAGTGTGGTCAGGTACTGTTTTCTCTCAGTTGGCAAGCTGCGCACACAATCGCAGTGTTGTACAGCTTGTTTCATCACCTTTGCGAAGTTGCCGCTCTCTCCGGCTCCCGGAGACGAAGAAGCTGCTTCTTCGCGCAAAGACGATTCTGCCGCTCACAGTGCTCTGCGGTGTGCGACTTCTGCCGAAAGAGGTCCGGGAGCGGTGCTTAGCTCTGCAGAGCACCGTACCGTCGTCTTTAGCCTCTCTTCTCGTCTACATCTTAGCAAAAAGCTTTTCCACTCTGTCTGGCAAGGAGAAACTGTGCCAGCACAAAAAACATCTCCCATCGTGTTCTAGAGGCTGCACTGAGTTCTGCCGAGTGTTTTGCAAGAAGAGAAAGAAAGTTGTCCAAAACAGCTTCCAATCGAATGTTCATGTGAATAGAAAAGGCAGGAGAGTGGTCAGGTACTTTTTTCTCTCAGTTGGCAAGCTGCGCACACAATCGCAGTGTTGTACAGCTTGTTTCATCACCTTTGCCAAGTTGCCGCTCTCTCCGGCTCCCGGAGACGAAGAAGCTGCTTCTTCGCGCAAAGACGATTCTGCCGCTCACAGTGCTCTGCGGTGTGTGTCTTCTGCCGAAAGAGGCACGGGAGCGGTGCTTAGCTCTGCAGAGCACGGTACCTTCGTCTTTAGCCGCTCTTCTCGTCTACATCTTAGCAAAAAGCTTTTCCACTCTGTCTGGCAAGGAGAAACTGTACCAGCACAGAAAACATCTCCCATCGTGTTCTAGAAGCTGCACGGAGGTCTGCAGAGTGTTTTGCAAGAAGAGAAAGAAAGTTGTCCAAAACAGCTTGCAATCGAATGTTCATGTGAATAGAAAAGGCAGGAGAGTGGTCAGGTACTGTTTTCTCTCAGTTGGCAAGCTGCGCACACAATCGCAGTGTTGTACAGCTTGTTTCATCACCTTTGCCAAGTTGCCGCTCTCTCCGGCTCCCGGAGACGAAGAAGCTGCTTCTTCGCGCAAAGACGATTCTGCCGCTCACAGTGCTCTGCAGAGCACCGTACCTTCGTCTTTAGCCTCTCTTCTCGTCTACATCTTAGCAAAAAGCTTTTCCACTCTGTCTGGCAAGGAGAAACTGTGCCAGCACAGAAAACATCTCCCATCGTGTTCTAGAGGCTGCACGGAGGTCTGCCGAGTGTTTTGCAAGAAGAGAAAGAAAGTTGTCCAAAACAGCTTGCAATCGAATGTTCATGTGAATAGATAAGGCAGGAGAGTGGTCAGGTACTGTTTTCTCTCAGTTGGCAAAATGCGCACACAATCGCAGTGTTGTACAGCTTGTTTCATCACCTTTGCCAAGTTGCCGCTCTCTCCGGCTCCCGGAGACGAAGAAGCTGCTTCTTCGCGCAAAGACGATTCTGCCGCTCACAGTGCTCTGCGGTGTGCGCCTTCTGCCGAAAGAGGCCCGGGAGCGGTGCTTAGCTCTGCAGAGCACCGTACCTTCGTCTTTAGCCTCTCTTCTCGTCTACATCTTAGCAAAAAGCTTTTCCACTCTGTCTGGCAAGGAGAAACTGTGCCAGCACAGAAAACATCTCCCATCGTGTTCTAGAGGCTGCACGGAGGTCTGCCGAGTGTTTTGCAAGAAGAGAAAGAAAGTTGTCCAAAACAGCTTGCAATCGAATATTCAAGTGAATAGAAAAGGCAGGAGAGTGGTCAGGTACTGTTTTCTCTCAGTTGGCAAGCTGCGCACACAATCGCAGTGTTGTACAGCTTGTTTCATCACCTTTGCGAAGTTGCCGCTCTCTCCGGCTCCCGGAGACGAAGAAGCGGCTTCTTCGCGCAAAGACGATTCTGCCTCTCACAGTGCCCTGCGGTGTGCGCCTTCTGCCGAAAGGCGCCCGGCACCGGTGCTTAGCTCTGCAGAGCACCGTACCTTCGTCTTTAGCCTCTCTTCTCGTCTACATCTTAGCAAAAGCTTTTCAACTCTGTCTGGCAAGGAGAAACTGTGCCAGCACAGAAAACATCTCCCATCGTGTTCTAGAGGCTGCACGGAGGTCTGCCGAGTGTTTTGCAAGAAGAGAAAGAAAGTTGTCCAAAACAGCTTGCAATCGAATGTTCATGTGAATAGAAAAGGCAGGAGAGTGGTCAGGTACTGTTTTCTCTCAGTTGATAACCTGCGCACACAATCGCAGTTTTGTACAGCTTGTTTCATCACCTTTGCGAAGTTGCCGCTCTCTCCGGCTCCAGGAGACGAAGAAGCTGCTTCTTCGCGCAAATAGGATTCTGCCGCTCACAGTGCTCTGCAGAGCACCGTACCTTCGTCTTTAGCCTCTCTTCTCGTCTACATCTTAGCAAAAAACTTTTCGACTCTGTCTGGCGAGGAGAAACTGCGCCAGCACAAAAAACATCTCCCATCGTGTTCTAGAGGCTGCACGGAGGTCTGCCGAGTGTTTTGCAAGAAGAGAAAGAAAGTTGTCCAAAACAGCTTGCAATCGAATGTTCATGTGAATAGAAAAGGCAGGAGAGTGGTCAGGTACTGTTTTCTCTCAGTTGGCAAGCTGCGCACACAATCGCAGTGTTGTACAGCTTGTTTCATCACCTTTGCCAAGTTGCCGCTCTCTCCGGCTCCCGGAGACGAAGAAGCTGCTTCTTCGCGCAAAGACGATTCTGCCGCTCACAGTGCTCTGCGGTGTGCGACTTCTGCCGAAAGAGGTCCGGGAGCGGTGCTTAGCTCTGCAGAGCACCGTACCGTCGTCTTTAGCCTCTCTTCTCGTCTACATCTTAGCAAAAAGCTTTTCCACTCTGTCTGGCAAGGAGAAACTGTGCCAGCACAAAAAACATCTCCCATCGTGTTCTAGAGGCTGCACTGAGTTCTGCCGAGTGTTTTGCAAGAAGAGAAAGAAAGTTGTCCAAAACAGCTTCCAATCGAATGTTCATGTGAATAGAAAAGGCAGGAGAGTGGTCAGGTACTGTTTTCTCTCACTTGGCAAGCTGCGCACACAATCGCAGTGTTGTACAGCTTGTTTCATCACCTTTGCCAAGTTGCCGCTCTCTCCGGCTCCCGGAGACGAAGAAGCTGCTTCTTCGCGCAAAGACGATTCTGCCGCTCACAGTGCTCTGCGGTGTGTGTCTTCTGCCGAAAGAGACACGGGAGCGGTGCTTAGCTCTGCAGAGCACGGTACCTTCGTCTTTAGCCGCTCTTCTCGTCTACATCTTAGCAAAAAGCTTTTCCACTCTGTCTGGCAAGGAGAAACTGTACCAGCACAGAAAACATCTCCCATCGTGTTCTAGAAGCTGCACGGAGGTCTGCAGAGTGTTTTGCAAGAAGAGAAAGAAAGTTGTCCAAAACAGCTTGCAATCGAATGTTCATGTGAATAGAAAAGGCAGGAGAGTGGTCAGGTACTGTTTTCTCTCAGTTGGCAAGCTGCGCACACAATCGCAGTGTTGTACAGCTTGTTTCATCACCTTTGCCAAGTTGCCGCTCTCTCCGGCTCCCGGAGACGAAGAAGCTGCTTCTTCGCGCAAAGACGATTCTGCCGCTCACAGTGCTCTGCAGAGCACCGTACCTTCGTCTTTAGCCTCTCTTCTCGTCTACATCTTAGCAAAAAGCTTTTCCACTCTGTCTGGCAAGGAGAAACTGTGCCAGCACAAAAAACATCTCCCATCGTGTTCTAGAGGCTGCACGGAGGTCTGCCGAGTGTTTTGCAAGAAGAGAAAGAAAGTTGTCCAAAACAGCTTGCAATCGAATGTTCATGTGAATAGAAAAGGCAGGAGAGTGGTCAGGTACTGTTTTCTCTCACTTGGCAAGCTGCGCACACAATCGCAGTGTTGTACAGCTTGTTTCATCACCTTTGCCAAGTTGCCGCTCTCTCCGGCTCCCGGAGACGAAGAAGCTGCTTCTTCGCGCAAAGACGATTCTGCCGCTCACAGTGCTCTGCAGTGTGTGTCTTCTGCCGAAAGAGGCCCGGGAGCTGTGCTTAGCTCTGCAGAGCACCGTACCTTCGTCTTTAGCCTCTCTTCTCGTCTACATCTTAGCAAAAAGCTTTTCCACTCTGTCTGGCAAGGAGAAACTGTGCCAGCACAGAAAACATCTCCCATCGTGTTCTAGAGGCTGCACGCTGGTCTGCCGAGTGTTTTGCAAGAAGAGAAAGAAAGTTGTCCAAAACAGCTTGCAATCGAATGTTCAAGTGAATAGAAAAGGCAGGAGAGTGGTCAGGTACTGTTTTCTCTCAGTTGGCAAGCTGCGCACACAATCGCAGTGTTGTACAGCTTGTTTCATCACCTTTGCGAAGTTGCCGCTCTCTCCGGCTCCCGGAGACGAAGAAGCGGCTTCTTCGCGCAAAGACGATTCTGCCGCTCACAGTGCCCTGCGGTGTGCGCCTTCTGCCGAAAGGCGCCCGGCACCGGTGCTTAGATCTGCAGAGCACCGTACCTTCGTCTTTAGCCTCTCTTCTCGTCTACATCTTAGCAAAAAGCTTTTCCACTCTGTCTGGCAAGGAGAAACTGTGCCAGCACAGAAAACATCTCCCATCGTGTTCTAGAGGCTGCACGGAGGTCTGCCGAGTGTTTTGCAAGAAGAGAAAGAAAGTTGTCCAAAACAGCTTCCAATCGAATGTTCATGTGAATAGAAAAGGCAGGAGAGTGGTCAGGTACTGTTTTCTCTCAGTTGGCAAGCTGCGCACACAATCGCAGTGTTGTACAGCTTGTTTCATCACCTTTGCCAAGTTGCCGCTCTCTCCGGCTCCCGGAGACGAAGAAGCTGCTTCTTCGCGCAAAGACGATTCTGCCGCTCACAGTGCCCTGCGGTGTGCGCCTTCTGCCGAAAGACGCCCGGCACCGGTGCTTAGCTCTGCAGAGCACCGTACCTTCGTCTTTAGCCTCTCTTCTCGTCTACATCTTAGCAAAAAGCTTTTCCACTCTGTCTGGCAAGGAGAAACTTTCCCAGCACAGAAAACATCTCCCATCGTGTTCTAGAAGCTGCACGGAGGTCTGCCGAGTGTTTTGCAAGAAGAGAAAGAAAGTTGTCCAAAACAGCTTGCAATCGAATGTTCATGTGAATAGAAAAGGCAGGAGAGTGGTCAGGTACTGTTTTCTCTCAGATGGCAAGCTGTGCACACAATCGCAGTTTTGTACAGCTTGTTTCATCACCTTTGCGAAGTTGCCGCTCTCTCCGGCTCCAGGAGACGAAGAAGCTGCTTCTTCGCGCAAAGAGGATTCTGCCGCTCACAGTGCTCTGCAGAGCACCGTACCTTCGTCTTTAGCCTCTCTTCTCGTCTACATCTTAGCAAAAAGCTTTTCCACTCTGTCTGGCAAGGAGAAACTGTGCCAGCACAGAAAACATCTCCCATCGTGTTCTAGAGGCTGCACGGAGGTCTGCCGAGTGTTTTGCAAGAAGAGAAAGAAAGTTGTCCAAAACAGCTTGCAATCGAATGTTCATGTGAATAGATAAGGCAGGAGAGTGGTCAGGTACTGTTTTCTCTCAGTTGGCAAGATGCGCACACAATCGCAGTGTTGTACAGCTTGTTTCATCACCTTTGCCAAGTTGCCGCTCTCTCCGGCTCCCGGAGACGAAGAAGCTGCTTCTTCGCGCAAAGACGATTCTGCCGCTCACAGTGCTCTGCGGTGTGCGCCTTCTGCCGAAAGAGGCCCGGGAGCGGTGCTTAGCTCTGCAGAGCACCGTACCTTCGTCTTTAGCCTCTCTTCTCGTCTACATCTTAGCAAAAAGCTTTTCCACTCTGTCTGGCAAGGAGAAACTGTGCCAGCACAGAAAACATCTCCCATCGTGTTCTAGAGGCTGCACGGAGGTCTGCCGAGTGTTTTGCAAGAAGAGAAAGAAAGTTGTCCAAAACAGCTTCCAATCGAATGTTCAAGTGAATAGAAAAGGCAGGAGAGTGGTCAGGTACTGTTTTCTCTCAGTTGGCAAGCTGCGCACACAATCGCAGTGTTGTACAGCTTGTTTCATCACATTTGCGAAGTTGCCGCACTCTCCACCTCCCGGAGACGAAGAAGCGGCTTCTTCGCGCAAAGACGATTCTGCCTCTCACAGTGCCCTGCGGTGTGCGCCTTCTGCCGAAAGGCGCCCGGCACCGGTGCTTAGCTCTGCAGAGCACCGTACCTTCGTCTTTAGCCTCTCTTCTCGTCTACATCTTAGCAAAAAGCTTTTCCACTCTGTCTGGCAAGGAGAAACTGTGCCAGCACAGAAAACATCTCCCATCGTGTTCTAGAGGCTGCACGGAGGTCTGCCGAGTGTTTTGCAAGAAGAGAAAGAAAGTTGTCCAAAACAGCTTCCAATCGAATGTTCATGTGAATAGAAAAGGCAGGAGAGTGGTCAGGTACTGTTTTCTCTCACTTGGCAAGCTGCGCACACAATCGCAGTGTTGTACAGCTTGTTTCATCACCTTTGCCAAGTTGCCGCTCTCTCCGGCTCCCGGAGACGAAGAAGCTGCTTCTTCGCGCAAAGACGATTCTGCCGCTCACAGTGCTCTGCAGAGCACCGTACCTTCGTCTTTAGCCTCTCTTCTCGTCTACATCTTAGCAAAAAGCTTTTCCACTCTGTCTGGCAAGGAGAAACTGTGCCAGCACAAAAAACATCTCCCATCGTGTTCTAGAGGCTGCATGGATGTCTGCCGAGTGTTTTGCAAGAAGAGAAAGAAAGTTGTCCAAAACAGCTTGCAATCGAATGTTCATGTGAATAGAAAAGGCAGGAGAGTGGTCAGGTACTGTTTTCTCTCAGTTGATAACCTGCGCACACAATCGCAGTTTTGTACAGCTTGTTTCATCACCTTTGCCAAGTTGCCGCTCTCTCCGGCTCCAGGAGACGAAGAAGCTGCTTCTTCGCGCAAATAGGATTCTGCCGCTCACAGTGCTCTGCAGAGCACCGTACCTTCGTCTTTAGCCTCTCTTCTCGTCTACATCTTAGCAAAAAACTTTTCCACTCTGTCTGGCGAGGAGAAACTGCGCCAGCACAAAAAACATTTCCCATCGTGTTCTAGAGGCTGCACGGAGGTCTGCCGAGTGTTTTGCAAGAAGAGAAAGAAAGTTGTCCAAAACAGCTTGCAATCGAATGTTCATGTGAATAGAAAAGGCAGGAGAGTGGTCAGGTACTGTTTTCTCTCAGTTGGCAAGCTGCGCACACAATCGCAGTGTTGTCCAGCTTGTTTCATCACCTTTGCCAAGTTGCCGCTCTCTCCGGCTCCCGGAGACGAAGAAGCTGCTTCTTCGCGCAAAGACGATTCTGCCGCTCACAGTGCTCTGCGGTGTGTGTCTTCTGCCGAAAGAGGCCCGGGAGCTGTGCTTAGCTCTGCAGAGCACCGTACCTTCGTCTTTAGCCTCTCTTCTCGTCTACATCTTAGCAAAAAGCTTTTCCACTCTGTCTGGCAAGGAGAAACTGTGCCAGCACAGAAAACATCTCCCATCGTGTTCTAGAGGCTGCACGCTGGTCTGCCGAGTGTTTTGCAAGAAGAGAAAGAAAGTTGTCCAAAACAGCTTGCAATCGAATGTTCACGTGAATAGAAAAGGCAGGAGTGTGGTCAGGTACTGTTTTCTCTCAGTTGGCAAGCTGCGCACACAATCGCAGTGTTGTACAGCTTGTTTCATCACCTTTGCGAAGTTGCCGCTCTCTCCGGCTCCCGGAGACGAAGAAGCTGCTTCTTCGCGCAAAGACGATTCTGCCGCTCACAGTGCTCTGCGGTGTGCGACTTCTGCCGAAAGAGGTCCGGGAGCGGTGCTTAGCTCTGCAGAGCACCGTACCGTCGTCTTTAGCCTCTCTTCTCGTCTACATCTTAGCAAAAAGCTTTTCCACTCTGTCTGGCAAGGAGAAACTGTGCCAGCACAAAAAACATCTCCCATCGTGTTCTAGAGGCTGCACTGAGTTCTGCCGAGTGTTTTGCAAGAAGAGAAAGAAAGTTGTCCAAAACAGCTTCCAATCGAATGTTCATGTGAATAGAAAAGGCAGGAGAGTGGTCAGGTACTTTTTTCTCTCAGTTGGCAAGCTGCGCACACAATCGCAGTGTTGTACAGCTTGTTTCATCACCTTTGCCAAGTTGCCGCTCTCTCCGGCTCCCGGAGACGAAGAAGCTGCTTCTTCGCGCAAAGACGATTCTGCCGCTCACAGTGCTCTGCGGTGTGTGTCTTCTGCCGAAAGAGGCACGGGAGCGGTGCTTAGCTCTGCAGAGCACGGTACCTTCGTCTTTAGCCGCTCTTCTCGTCTACATCTTAGCAAAAAGCTTTTCCACTCTGTCTGGCAAGGAGAAACTGTACCAGCACAGAAAACATCTCCCATCGTGTTCTAGAAGCTGCACGGAGGTCTGCAGAGTGTTTTGCAAGAAGAGAAAGAAAGTTGTCCAAAACAGCTTGCAATCGAATGTTCATGTGAATAGAAAAGGCAGGAGAGTGGTCAGGTACTGTTTTCTCTCAGTTGGCAAGCTGCGCACACAATCGCAGTGTTGTACAGCTTGTTTCATCACCTTTGCCAAGTTGCCGCTCTCTCCGGCTCCCGGAGACGAAGAAGCTGCTTCTTCGCGCAAAGACGATTCTGCCGCTCACAGTGCTCTGCAGAGCACCGTACCTTCGTCTTTAGCCTCTCTTCTCGTCTACATCTTAGCAAAAAGCTTTTCCACTCTGTCTGGCAAGGAGAAACTGTGCCAGCACAGAAAACATCTCCCATCGTGTTCTAGAGGCTGCACGGAGGTCTGCCGAGTGTTTTGCAAGAAGAGAAAGAAAGTTGTCCAAAACAGCTTCCAATCGAATGTTCATGTGAATCGAAAAGGCAGGAGAGTGGTCAGGTACTGTTTTCTCTCAGTTGGCAAGCTGCGCACACAATCGCAGTGTTGTACAGCTTGTTTCATCACCTTTGCCAAGTTGCCGCTCTCTCCGGCTCCCGGAGACGAAGAAGCTGCTTCTTCGCGCAAAGACGATTCTGCCGCTCACATTGCCCTGCGGTGTGCGCCTTCTGCCGAAAGACGCCCGGCACCGGTGCTTAGCTCTGCAGAGCACCGTACCTTCGTCTTTAGCCTCTCTTCTCGTCTACATCTTAGCAAAAAGCTTTTCCACTCTATCTGGCAAGGAGAAACTGTGCCAGCACAGAAAACATCTCCCATCGTGTTCTAGAAGCTGCACGGAGGTCTGCCGAGTGTTTTGCAAGAAGAGAAAGAAAGTTGTCCAAAACAGCTTGCAATCGAATGTTCATGTGAATAGAAAAGGCAGGAGAGTGGTCAGGTACTGTTTTCTCTCAGATGGCAAGCTGTGCACACAATCGCAGTGTTGTACAGCTTGTTTCATCACCTTTGCGAAGTTGCCGCTCTCTCCGGCTCCCGGAGACGAAGAAGCTGCTTCTTCGCGCAAAGACGACTCTGCCGCTCACAGTGCTCTGCGGTGTGCGCCTTCTGCCGAAAGAGGCCCGGGAGCGGTGCTTAGCTCTGCAGAGCACCGTACCTTCGTCTTTAGCCTCTCTTCTCGTCTACATCTTAGCAAAAAGCTTTTCCACTCTGTCTGGCAAGGAGAAACTGTGCCAGCACAGAAAACATCTCCCATCGTGTTCTAGAGGCTGCACGGAGGTCTGCCGAGTGTTTTGCAAGAAGAGAAAGAAAGTTGTCCAAAACAGCTTGCAATCGAATGTTCAAGTGAATAGAAAAGGCAGGAGAGTGGTCAGGTACTGTTTTCTCTCAGTTGGCAAGCTGCGCACACAATCGCAGTGTTGTACAGCTTGTTTCATCACCTTTGCGAAGTTGCCGCTCTCTCCGGCTCCCGGAGACGAAGAAGCGGCTTCTTCGCGCAAAGACGATTCTGCCTCTCACAGTGCCCTGCGGTGTGCGCCTTCTGCCGAAAGGCGCCCGGCACCGGTGCTTAGCTCTGCAGAGCACCGTACCTTCGTCTTTAGCCTCTCTTCTCGTCTACATCTTAGCAAAAAGCTTTTCCACTCTGTCTGGCAAGGAGAAACTGTGCCAGCACAGAAAACATCTCCCATCGTGTTCTAGAGGCTGCACGGAGGTCTGCCGAGTGTTTTGCAAGAAGAGAAAGAAAGTTGTCCAAAACAGCTTCCAATCGAATGTTCATGTGAATAGAAAAGGCAGGAGAGTGGTCAGGTACTGTTTTCTCTCACTTGGCAAGCTGCGCACACAATCGCAGTGTTGTACAGCTTGTTTCATCACCTTTGCCAAGTTGCCGCTCTCTCCGGCTCCCGGAGACGAAGAAGCTGCTTCTTCGCGCAAAGACGATTCTGCCGCTCACAGTGCTCTGCAGAGCACCGTACCTTCGTCTTTAGCCTCTCTTCTCGTCTACATCTTAGCAAAAAGCTTTTCCACTCTGTCTGGCAAGGAGAAACTGTGCCAGCCCAAAAAACATCTCCCATCGTGTTCTAGAGGCTGCATGGATGTCTGCCGAGTGTTTTGCAAGAAGAGAAAGAAAGTTGTCCAAAACAGCTTGCAATCGAATGTTCATGTGAATAGAAAAGGCAGGAGAGTGGTCAGGTACTGTTTTCTCTCAGTTGATAACCTGCGCACACAATCGCAGTTTTGTACAGCTTGTTTCATCACCTTTGCGAAGTTGCCGCTCTCTCCGGCTCCAGGAGACGAAGAAGCTGCTTCTTCGAGCAAATAGGATTCTGCCGCTCACAGTGCTCTGCAGAGCACCGTACCTTCGTCTTTAGCCTCTCTTCTCGTCTACATCTTAGCAAAAAACTTTTCCACTCTGTCTGGCGAGGAGAAACTGCGCCAGCACAAAAAACATCTCCCATCGTGTTCTAGAGGCTGCACGGAGGTCTGCCGAGTGTTTTGCAAGAAGAGAAAGAAAGTTGTCCAAAACAGCTTGCAATCGAATGTTCATGTGAATAGAAAAGGCAGGAGAGTGGTCAGGTACTGTTTTCTCTCAGTTGGCAAGCTGCGCACACAATCGCAGTGTTGTACAGCTTGTTTCATCACCTTTGCCAAGTTGCCGCTCTCTCCGGCTCCCGGAGACGAAGAAGCTGCTTCTTCGCGCAAAGACGATTCTGCCGCTCACAGTGCTCTGCGGTGTGTGTCTTCTGCCGAAAGAGGCCCGGGAGCTGTGCTTAGCTCTGCAGAGCACCGTACCTTCGTCTTTAGCCTCTCTTCTCGTCTACATCTTAGCAAAAAGCTTTTCCACTCTGTCTGGCAAGGAGAAACTGTGCCAGCACAAAAAACATCTCCCATCATGTTCTAGAGGCTGCACGCTGGTCTGCCGAGTGTTTTGCAAGAAGAGAAACAAAGTTGTCCAAAACAGCTTGCAATCGAATGTTCACGTGAATAGAAAAGGCAGGAGTGTGGTCAGGTACTGTTTTCTCTCAGTTGGCAAGCTGCGCACACAATCGCAGTGTTGTACAGCTTGTTTCATCACCTTTGCGAAGTTGCCGCTCTCTCCGGCTCCCGGAGACGAAGAAGCTGCTTCTTCGCGCAAAGACGATTCTGCCGCTCACAGTGCTCTGCGGTGTGCGACTTCTGCCGAAAGAGGTCCGGGAGCGGTGCTTAGCTCTGCAGAGCACCGTACCGTCGTCTTTAGCCTCTCTTCTCGTCTACATCTTAGCAAAAAGCTTTTCCACTCTGTCTGGCAAGGAGAAACTGTGCCAGCACAAAAAACATCTCCCATCGTGTTCTAGAGGCTGCACTGAGTTCTGCCGAGTGTTTTGCAAGAAGAGAAAGAAAGTTGTCCAAAACAGCTTCCAATCGAATGTTCATGTGAATAGAAAAGGCAGGAGAGTGGTCAGGTACTGTTTTCTCTCAGTTGGCAAGCTGCGCACACAATCGCAGTGTTGTACAGCTTGTTTCATCACCTTTGCCAAGTTGCCGCTCTCTCCGGCTCCCGGAGACGAAGAAGCTGCTTCTTCGCGCAAAGACGATTCTGCCGCTCACAGTGCTCTGCGGTGTGTGTCTTCTGCCGAAAGAGGCACGGGAGCGGTGCTTAGCTCTGCAGAGCACGGTACCTTCGTCTTTAGCCGCTCTTCTCGTCTACATCTTAGCAAAAAGCTTTTCCACTCTGTCTGGCAAGGAGAAACTGTGCCAGCACAAAAAACATCTCCCATCGTGTTCTAGAGGCTGCACGGATGTCTGCCGAGTGTTTTGCAAGAAGAGAAAGAAAGTTGTCCAAAACAGCTTCCAATCGAATGTTCATGTGAATAGAAAAGGCAGGAGAGTGGTCAGGTACTGTTTTCTCTCAGTTGGCAAGCTGCGCACACAATCGCAGTGTTGTACCGCTTGTTTCATCACCTTTGCCAAGTTGCCGCTCTCTCCGGCTCCCGGAGACGAAGAAGCTGCTTCTTCGCGCAAAGACGATTCTGCCGCTCACAGTGCTCTGCAGTGTGTGTCTTCTGCCGAAAGAGGCCCAGGAGCTGTACTTAGCTCTGCAGAGCACCGTACCTTCGTCTTTAGCCTCTCTTCTCGTCTACATCTTAGCAAAAAGCTTTTCCACTCTGTCTGGCAAGGAGAAACTGTGCCAGCACAGAAAACATCTCCCATTGTGTTCTAGAGGCTGCACGGAGGTCTGCCGAGTGTTTTGCAAGAAGAGAAAGAAAGTTGTCCAAAACAGCTTGCAATCGAATGTTCAAGTGAATAGAAAAGGCAGGAGAGTGGTCAGGTACTGTTTTCTCTCAGTTGGCAAGCTGCGCACACAATCGCAGTGTTGTACAGCTTGTTTCATCACCTTTGCGAAGTTGCCGCTCTCTCCGGCTCCCGGAGACGAAGAAGCGGCTTCTTCGCGCAAAGACGATTCTGCCTCTCACAGTGCCCTGCGGTGTGCGCCTTCTGCCGAAAGGCGCCCGGCACCGGTGCTTAGATCTGCAGAGCACCGTACCTTCGTCTTTAGCCTCTCTTCTCGTCTACATCTTAGCAAAAAGCTTTTCCACACTGTCTGGCAAGGAGAAACTGTGCCAGCACAGAAAACATCTCCCATCGTGTTCTAGAGGCTGCACGGAGGTCTGCCGAGTGTTTTGCAAGAAGAGAAAGAAAGTTGTCCAAAACAGCTTGCAATCGAATGTTCATGTGAATAGAAAAGGCAGGAGAGTGGTCAGGTACTGTTTTCTCTCAGTTGGCAAGCTGCGCACACAATCGCAGTGTTGTACAGCTTGTTTCATCACCTTTGCCAAGTTGCCGCTCTCTCCGGCTCCCGGAGACGAAGAAGCTGCTTCTTCGCGCAAAGACGATTCTGCCGCTCACAGTGCCCTGCGGTGTGCGCCTTCTGCCGAAAGACGCCCGGCACCGGTGCTTAGCTCTGCAGAGCACCGTACCTTCGTCTTTAGCCTCTCTTCTCGTCTACATCTTAGCAAAAAGCTTTTCCACTCTGTCTGGCAAGGAGAAACTGTGCCAGCACAGAAAACATCTCCCATTGTGTTCTAGAGGCTGCACGGAGGTCTGCCGAGTGTTTTGCAAGAAGAGAAAGAAAGTTGTCCCAAACAGCTTCCAATCGAATGTTCATGTGAATAGAAAAGGCAGGAGAGTGGTCAGGTACTGTTTTCTCTCAGATGGCAAGCTGTGCACACAATCGCAGTGTTGTACAGCTTGTTTCATCACCTTTGCGAAGTTGCCGCTCTCTCCGGCTCCAGGAGACGAAGAAGCTGCTTCTTCGCGCAAAGAGGATTCTGCCGCTCACAGTGCTCTGCAGAGCACCGTACCTTCGTCTTTAGCCTCTCTTCTCGTCTACATCTTAGCAAAAAGCTTTTCCACTCTGTCTGGCAAGGAGAAACTGTGCCAGCACAGAAAACATCTCCCATCGTGTTCTAGAGGCTGCACGGAGGTCTGCCGAGTGTTTTTGCAAGAAGAGAAAGAAAGTTGTCCAAAACAGCTTCCAATCGAATGTTCATGTGAATAGATAAGGCAGGAGAGTGGTCAGGTACTGTTTTCTCTCAGTTGGCAAGATGCGCACACAATCGCAGTGTTGTACAGCTTGTTTCATCACATTTGCGAAGTTGCCGCACTCTCCAGCTCCCGGAGACGAAGAAGCGGCTTCTTCGCGCAAAGACGATTCTGCCTCTCACAGTGCCCTGCGGTGTGCGCCTTCTGCCGAAAGGCGCCCGGCACCGGTGCTTAGCTCTGCAGAGCACCGTACCTTCGTCTTTAGCCTCTCTTCTCGTCTACATCTTAGCAAAAAGCTTTTCCACTCTGTCTGGCAAGGAGAAACTGTGCCAGCACAGAAAACATCTCCCATCGTGTTCTAGAGGCTGCACGGAGGTCTGCCGAGTGTTTTGCAAGAAGAGAAAGAAAGTTGTCCAAAACAGCTTCCAATCGAATGTTCATGTGAATAGAAAAGGCAGGAGAGTGGTCAGGTACTGTTTTCTCTCACTTGGCAAGCTGCGCACACTATCGCAGTGTTGTACAGCTTGTTTCATCACCTTTGCCAAGTTGCCGCTCTCTCCGGCTCCCGGAGACGAAGAAGCTGCTTCTTCGCGCAAAGACGATTCTGCCGCTCACAGTGCTCTGCAGAGCACCGTACCTTCGTCTTTAGCCTCTCTTCTCGTCTACATCTTAGCAAAAAGCTTTTCCACTCTGTCTGGCAAGGAGAAACTGTGCCAGCACAAAAAACATCTCCCATCGTGTTCTAGAGGCTGCATGGATGTCTGCCGAGTGTTTTGCAAGAAGAGAAAGAAAGTTGTCCAAAACAGCTTGCAATCGAATGTTCATGTGAATAGAAAAGGCAGGAGAGTGGTCAGGTACTGTTTTCTCTCAGTTGATAACCTGCGCACACAATCGCAGTTTTGTACAGCTAGTTTCATCACCTTTGCCAAGTGGCCGCTCTCTCCGGCTCCAGGAGACGAAGAAGCTGCTTCTTCGCGCAAATAGGATTCTGCCGCTCACAGTGCTCTGCAGAGCACCGTAGCTTCGTCTTTAGCCTCTCTTCTCGTCTACATCTTAGCAAAAAACTTTTCCACTCTGTCTGGCGAGGAGAAACTGCGCCAGCACAAAAAACATTTCCCATCGTGTTCTAGAGGCTGCACGGAGGTCTGCCGAGTGTTTTGCAAGAAGAGAAAGAAAGTTGTCCAAAACAGCTTGCAATCGAATGTTCATGTGAATAGAAAAGGCAGGAGAGTGGTCAGGTACTGTTTTCTCTCAGTTGGCAAGCTGCGCACACAATCGCAGTGTTGTACAGCTTGTTTCATCACCTTTGCCAAGTTGCCGCTCTCTCCGGCTCCCGGAGACGAAGAAGCTGCTTCTTCGCGCAAAGACGATTCTGCCGCTCACAGTGCTCTGCGGTGTGTGTCTTCTGCCGAAAGAGGCCCGGGAGCTGTGCTTAGCTCTGCAGAGCACCGTACCTTCGTCTTTAGCCTCTCTTCTCGTCTACATCTTAGCAAAAAGCTTTTCCACTCTGTCTGGCAAGGAGAAACTGTGCCAGCACAAAAAACATCTCCCATCGTGTTCTAGAGGCTGCACGCTGGTCTGCCGAGTGTTTTGCAAGAAGAGAAACAAAGTTGTCCAAAACAGCTTGCAATCGAATGTTCACGTGAATAGAAAAGGCAGGAGTGTGGTCAGGTACTGTTTTCTCTCAGTTGGCAAGCTGCGCACACAATCGCAGTGTTGTACAGCTTGTTTCATCACCTTTGCGAAGTTGCCGCTCTCTCCGGCTCCCGGAGACGAAGAAGCTGCTTCTTCGCGCAAAGACGATTCTGCCGCTCACAGTGCTCTGCGGTGTGCGCCTTCTGCCGAAAGAGGCCCGGGAGCTGTGCTTAGCGCTGCAGAGCACCGTACCTTCGTCTTTAGCCTCTCTTCTCGTCTACATCTTAGCAAAAATCTTTTCCACTCTGTCTGGCAAGGAGAAACTGTGCCAGCACAGAAAACATCTCCCATCGTCTTCTAGAGGCTCCACGGAGGTCTGCCGAGTGTTTTGCAAGAAGAGAGAGAAAGTTGTGCAAAACAGCTTGCAATCGAATGTTCATGTGAATAGAAAAGGCAGGAGAGTGGTCAGGTACTGTTTTCTCTCAGTTGGCAAGCTGCCTACACAATCGCAGTGTTGTACAGCTTGTTTCATCACCTTTGCGAAGTTGCCGCTCTCTCCGGCTCCCGGAGACGAAGAAGCTGCTTCTTCGCGCAAAGACGATTCTGCCGCTCACAGTGCTCTGCAGTGTGTGTCTTCTGCCGAAAGAGGCCCGTTAGCTGTGCTTAGCTCTGCAGAGCACCATACCTGCTTCTTTAGCCTCTCTTCTCGTCTACATCTTAGCAAAAAGCTTTTCCACTCTGTCTGGCAAGGAGAAACTGTGCCAGCACAGAAAACATCTCCCATCGTGTTCTAGAGGCTCCACGGAGGTCTGCCGAGTGTTTTGCAAGAAGAGAAAGAAAGTTGTCCAAAACAGCTTGCAATCGAATGTTCATGTGAATAGAAAAGGCAGGAGAGTGGTCAGGTACTGTTTTCTCTCAGTTGGCAAGCTGCGCACACAATCGCAGTGTTGTACAGCTTGTTTCATCACCTTTGCGAAGTTGTCGCTCTCTCCGGCTCCCGGAGACGAAGAAGCTGCTTCTTCGCGCAAAGATGATTCTGCCGCTCACAGTGCTCTGCGGTGTGCGCCTTCTGCCGAAAGAGGCCCGGGAGCGGTGCTTAGCTCTGCAGAGCACCGTACCTTCGTCTTTAGCCTCTCTTCTCGTCTACATCTTAGCAAAAAGCTTTTCCACTCTGTCTGGCAAGGAGAAACTGTGCCAGCACAAAAAACATCTCCCATCGTGTTCTAGAGGCTGCACGGAGGTCTGCCGAGTGTTTTGCAAGAAGAGAAAGAAAGTTGTCCAAAACAGCTTGCAATCGAATGTTCATGTGAATAGAAAAGGCAGGAGAGTGGTCAGGTACTGTTTTCTCTCAGTTGGCAAGCTGCGCACACAATCGCAGTGTTGTACAGCTTGTTTCATCACCTTTGCGAAGCTGCCGCTCTCTCCGGCTCCCGGAGACGAAGAAGCTGCTTCTTCACGCAAAGACGATTCTGCCGCTCACAGTGCTCTGCGGTGTGCGCCTTCTGCCGAAAGAGGTCCGGGAGCTGTGCTTAGCTCTGCAGAGCACCGTACCTTCGTCTTTAGCCTCTCTTCTCGTCTACATCTTAGCAAAAAGCTTTTCCACTCTGTCTGGCAAGGAGAAACTGTGCCAGCACAAAAAAAATCTCCCATCGTGTTCTAGAGGCTGCACGGAGGTCTGCCGAGTGTTTTGCAAGAAGAGAAAGAAAGTTGTCCAAAACAGCTTCCAATCGAATGTTCATGTGAATAGAAAAGGCAAGAGAGTGGTCAGGTACTGTTTTCTCTCATTGGCAAGCGGCGCACACAATCGCAGTGTTGTACAGCTTGTTTCATCACCTTTGCCAAGTTGTCGCTCTCTCCGGCTCCCGGAGACGAAGAAGCTGCTTCTTCGCGCAAAGACGATTCTGCCGCTCACAGTGCTCTGCGGTGTGTGTCTTCTGCCGAAAGAGGCCAGGGAGCGGTGCTTAGCTCTGCAGAGCACCGTACCTTCGTCTTTAGCCTCTCTTCTCGTCTACATCTTAGCAAAAAGCTTTTCCACTCTGTCTGGCAAGGAGAAACTGTGCCAGCACAGAAAACATCTCCCATCGTGTTCTAGAGGCTCCACGGAGGTCTGCCGAGTATTTTGCAAGAAGAGAAAGAAAGTTGTCCAAAACAGCTTGCAATCGAATGTTCATGTGAATAGAAAAGGCAGGAGAGTGGTCAGGTACTGTTTTCTCTCAGTTGGCAAGCTGCGCACACAATCGCAGTGTTGTACAGCTTGTTTCATCACCTTTGCCAAGTTGCCGCTCTCTCCGGCTCCCGGAGACGAAGAAGCTGCTTCTTCGCGCAAAGACGATTCTGCCGCTCACAGTGCTCTGCGGTGTGCGCCTTCTGCCGAAAGAGGCCCGGGAGCGGTGCTTAGCTCTGCAGAGCACCGTACCTTCGTCTTTAGCCTCTCTTCTCGTCTACATCTTAGCAAAAAGCTTTTCCACTCTGTCTGGCAAGGAGAAACTGTGCCAGCACAGAAAACATCTCCCATCGTGTTCTAGAGGCTGCACGCAGGTCTGCCGAGTGTTTTGCAAGAAGAGAGAGAAAGTTGTCCAAAACAGCTTGCAATCGAATGTTCATGTGAATAGAAAAGGCAGGAGAGTGGTCAGGTACTGTTTTCTCTCAGTTGGCAAGCTGCGCACACAATCGCAGTGTTGTACAGCTTGTTTCATCACCTTTGCGAAGCTGCCGCTCTCTCCGGCTCCCGGAGACGAAGAAGCTGCTTCTTCGCGCAAAGACGATTCTGCCGCTCACAGTGCTCTGCGGTGTGCGCCTTCTGCCGAAAGAGGTCCGGGAGCGGTGCTTAGCTCTGCAGAGCACCGTACCTTCGTCTTTAGCCTCTCTTCTCGTCTACATCTTAGCAAAAAGCTTTTCCACTCTGTCTGGCAAGGAGAAACTGTGCCAGCACAGATAACATCTCCCATCGTGTTCTAGAGGCTGCACGGAGGTCTGCCGAGTGTTTTGCAAGAAGAGAAAGAAAGTTGTCCAAAACAGCTTGCAATCGAATGTTCATGTGAATAGAAAAGGCAGGAGAGTGGTCAGGTACTGTTTTCTCTCAGTTGCAAGCTGCGCACACAATCGCAGTGTTGTACAGCTTGTTTCATCACCTTTGCCAAGTTGTCGCTCTCTCCGGCTCCCGGAGACGAAGAAGCTGCTTCTTCGCGCAAAGACGATTCTGCCGCTCACAATGCTCTGCGGTGTGCGCTTTCTGCCGAAAGACGGCCGGGAGCGATGCTTAGCTCTGCAGAGCACCGTACCTTCGTCTTTAGCCTCTCTTCTCGTCTACATCTTAGCAAAAAGCTTTTCCACTCTGTCTGGCAAGGAGAAACTGTGCCAGCACAGAAAACATCTCCCATCGTGTTCTAGAGGCTCCACGGAGGTCTGCCGAGTATTTTGCAAGAAGAGAAAGAAAGTTGTCCAAAACAGCTTGCAATCGAATGTTCATGTGAATAGAAAAGGCAGGAGAGTGGTTAGGTACTGTTTTCTCTCAGTTGGCACGCTGCGCACACAATCGCAGTGTTGTACAGCTTGTTTCATCACCTTTGCGAAGTTGCCGCTCTCTCCGGCTCCCGGAGACGAAGAAGCTGCTTCTTCGCGCAAAGACGATTCTGCCGCTCACAGTGCTCTGCGGTGTGCGCCTTCTGCCGAAAGAGGCCCGGGAGCGGTGCTTAGCTCTGCAGAGCACCGTACCTTCGTCTTTAGCCTCTCTTCTCGTCTACATCTTAGCAAAAAGCTTTTCCACTCTGTCTGGCAAGGAGAAACTGTGCCAGCACAGAAAACATCTCCCATCGTGTTCTAGAGGCTGCACGGAGGTCTGCCGAGTGTTTTGCAAGAAGAGAGAGAAAGTTGTGCAAAACAGCTTGCAATCGAATGTTCATGTGAATAGAAAAGGCAGGAGAGTGGTCAGGTACTGTTTTCTCTCACTTGGCAAGCTGCGCACACAATCGCAGTGTTGTACAGCTTGTTTCATCACCTTTGCGAAGCTGCCGCTCTCTCCGGCTCCCGGAGACGAAGAAGCTGCTTCTTCGCGCAAAGACGATTCTGCCGCTCACAGTGCTCTGCGGTGTGTGTCTGCTGCCGAAAGAGGTCCGGGAGCGGTGCTTAGCTCTGCAGAGCACCGTACCTTCGTCTTTAGCCTCTCTTCTCGTCTACATCTTAGCAAAATCTTTTCGACTCGGTCTGCCAAAGAGAAACTGTGCCATGCACAGAAAACATCTCCCATCGTGTTCTAGAGGCTGCACGGAGGTCTGCTGAGTATTTTGCAAGAAGAGAAAGAAAGTTGTCCAAAACAGCTTGCAATCGAATGTTCATGTGAATAGAAAAGGCCGGAGAGTGGTCAGGTACTGTTTTCTCTCAGTTGGCAAACTGCGCACACAATTGCAGTGTTGTACAGCTTGTTTCATCACCGTTGCGAAGTTGCCGCTCTCTCCGGCTCCCGGAGATGAAGAAGCTGCTTCTTCGCGCAAAGACGATTCTGCCGCTCACAGTGCTCTGCGGTGAGCGCCTTCTGCCGAAAGAGGTCCGGGAGCTGTGCTTAGCTCTGCAGAGCACCGTACCTTCGTCTTTAGCCTCTCTTCTCGTCTACATCTTAGCAAAAAGCTTTTCCACTCTGTCTGGCAACGAGAAACTGTGCCAGCACAGAAAACATCTCCCATCGTGTTCTAGAGGCTGCACGGAGGTCTGCCGAGTATTTTGCAAGAAGAGAAAGAAAGTTGTCCAAAACAGCTTCCAATCGAATGTTCATGTGAATAGAAAAGGCAGGAGAGTGGTCCGGTACTGTTTTCTCTCAGTTGGCAAGCTGCGCACACAATCGCAGTGTTGTACAGCTTGTTTCATCACCTTTGCGAAGTTGCCGCTCACTCCGGCTCCCGGAGACGAAGAAGCTGCTTCTTCGCGCAAAGACGATTCTGCCGCTCACAGTGCTCTGCGGTGTGCGCCTTCTGCCGAAAGAGGCCCGGGAGTGGTGCTTAGCTCTGCAGAGCACCGTACCTTCGTCTTTAGCCTCTCTTCTCGTCTACATCTTAGCAAAAAGCTTTTCCACTCTGTCTGGCAAGGAGAAACTGTGCCAGCACAGAAAACATCTCCCATCGTCTTCTAGAGGCTGCACGCAGGTCTGCCGAGTGTTTTGCAAGAAGAGAAAGAAAGTTGTCCAAAACAGCTTGCAATCGAATGTTCATGTGAATAGAAAAGGCAGGAGAGTGGTCAGGTACTGTTTTCTCTCAGTTGGCAAGCTGCGCACACAATCGCAGTGTTGTACAGCTTGTTTCATCACCTTTGCGAAGTTGCAGCTCTCTCTGGCTCCCGGAGACGAAGAAGCTGCTTCTTCGCGCAAAGACGATTCTGCCGCTCACAGTGCTCTGCAGTGTGTGTCTTCTGCCGAAAGAGGCCCGTGAGCTGTGCTTAGCTCTGCAGAGCACCGTACCTTCGTCTTTAGCCTCTCTTCTCGTCTACATCTTAGCAAAAAGCTTTTCCACTCTGTCTGGCAAGGAGAAACTGTGCCAGCACAGAAAACATCTCCCATCGTGTTCTAGAGGCTGCACGGAGGTCTGCCGAGTGTTTTGCAAGAAGAGAGAGAAAGTTGTGCAAAACAGCTTGCAATCGAATGTTCATGTGAATAGAAAAGGCAGGAGAGTGGTCAGGTACTGTTTTCTCTCAGTTGGCACGCTGCGCACACAATCGCAGTGTTGTACAGCTTGTTTCATCACCTTTGCGAAGTTGCCGCTCTCTCCGGCTCCCGGATACGAAGAAGCTGCTTCTTCGCGCAAAGACGATTCTGCCGCTCACAGTGCTCTGCGGTGTGCGCCTTCTGCCGAAAGAGGTCCGGGAGCGGTGCTTAGCTCCGCAGAGCACCGTACCTTCGTCTTTAGCCTCTCTTCTCGTCTACATCTTAGCAAAAAGCTTTTCCACTCTGTCTGGCAAGGAGAAACTGTGCCAGCACAAAAAACATCTCCCATCGTGTTCTAGAGGCTGCACGGAGGTCTGCCGAGTGTTTTGCAAGAAGAGAAAGAAAGTTGTCCAAAACAGCTTGCAATCGAATGTTCATGTGAATAGAAAAGGCAGGAGAGTGGTCAGGTACTGTTTTCTCTCAGTTGGCAAGCGGCGCACACAATCGCAGTGTTGTACAGCTTGTTTCATCACCTTTGCGAAGTAGCCGCTCTCTCCGGCTCCCGGAGACGAAGAAGCTGCTTTTTCGCCCAAAGACGATTCTGCCGCTCACAGTGCTCTGCGGTGTGCGCCTTCTGCCGAAAGAGGTCCGGGTGCGGTGCTTAGCTCTGCAGAGCACCGTACCTTCGTCTTTAGCCTCTCTTCTCGTCTACATCTTAGCAAAAAGCTTTTCCACTCTGTCTGGCAAGGAGAAACTGTGCCAGCACAGAAAACATCTCCCATCGTGTTCTAGAGGCTGCACGCAGGTCTGCCGAGTGTTTTGCAAGAAGAGAAAGAAAGTTGTCCAAAACAGCTTGCAATCGAATGTTCATGTGAATAGAAAAGGCAGGAGAGTGGTCAGGTACTGTTTTCTCTCACTTGGCAAGCTGCGCACACAATCGCACTGTTGTACCGCTTGTTTCATCACCTTTGCGAAGTTGCCGCTCTCTCCGGCTCCCGGAGACGAAGAAGCTGCTTCTTCGCGCAAAGACGATTCTGCCGCTCACAGTGCTCTGCGGTGTGCGCCTTCTGCCGAAAGAGGCCCGGGAGCGGTGCTTAGCTCTGCAGAGCACCGTACCTTCGTCTTTAGCCTCTCTTCTCGTCTACATCTTAGCAAAAAGCTTTTCCACTCTGTCTGGCAAGGAGAAACTGTGCCAGCACAGAAAACATCTCCCATCGTGTTCTAGAGGCTGCACGGAGGTCTGCCGAGTGTTTTGCAAGAAGAGAAAGAAAGTTGTCCAAAACAGCTTGCAATCGAATGTTCATGTGAATAGAAAAGGCAGGAGAGTGGTCAGGTACTGTTTTCTCTCACTTGGCAAGCTGCGCACACAATCGCAGTGTTGTACAGCTTGTTTCATCACCTTTGCGAAGCTGCCGCTCTCTCCGGCTCCCGGAGACGAAGAAGCTGCTTCTTCGCGCAAAGACGATTCTGCCGCTCACAGTGCTCTGCGGTGTGTGTCTTCTGCCGAAAGAGGTCCGGGAGCGGTGCTTAGCTCTGCAGAGCACCGTACCTTCGTCTTTAGCCTCTCTTCTCGTCTACATCTTAGCAAAATCTTTTCCACTCTGTCTGGCAAGGAGAAACTGTGCCAGCACAGAAAACATCTCCCATCGTGTTCTAGAGGCTGCACGGAGGTCTGCCGAGTATTTTGCAAGAAGAGAAAGAAAGTTGTCCAAAACAGCTTGCAATCGAATGTTCATGTGAATAGAAAAGGCCGGAGAGTGGTCAGGTACTGTTTTCTCTCAGTTGGCAAGCTGCGCACACAATCGCAGTGTTGTACAGCTTGTTTCATCACCTTTGCGAAGTTGCCGCTCTCTCCGGCTCCCGGAGACGAAGAAGCTGCTTCTTCGCGCAAAGACGATTCTGCCGCTCACAGTGCTCTGCAGTGTGTGTCTTCTGCCGAAAGAGGCCCGTGAGCTGTGCTTAGCTCTGCAGAGCACCAGACCTGCTTCTTTAGCCTCTCTTCTCGTCTACATCTTAGCAAAAAGCTTTTCCACTCTGTCTGGCAAGGAGAAACTGTGCCAGCACAGAAAACATCTCCCATCGTGTTCTAGAGGCTGCACGCAGGTCTGGCGAGTGTTTTGCAAGAAGAGAAAGAAAGTTGTCCAAAACAGCTTGCAATCGAATGTTCATGTGAATAGAAAAGGCAGGAGAGTGGTCAGGTACTGTTTTCTCTCAGTTGGCAAGCTGCGCACACAATCGCAGTGTTGTACAGCTTGTTTCATCACCTTTGCCAAGTTGTCGCTCTCTCCGGCTCCCGGAGACGAAGAAGCTGCTTCTTCGCGCAAAGACGATTCTGCCGCTCACAGTGCTCTGCGGTGTGCGCCTTCTGCCGAAAGAGGTCCGGGAGCGGTGCTTAGCTCTGCAGAGCACCGTACCTTCGTCTTTAGCCTCTCTTCTCGTCTACATCTTAGCAAAAAGCTTTTCCACTCTGTCTGGCAAGGAGAAACTTTGCCAGCACAAAAAACATCTCCCATCGTGCTCTAGAGGCTGCACGGAGGTCTGCCGAGTGTTTTGCAAGAAGAGAAAGAAAGTTGTCCAAAACAGCTTGCAATCGAATGTTCATGTGACTAGAAAAGGCAGGAGAGTGCTCAGGTACTGTTTTCTCTCAGTTGGCAAGCGGCGCACACAATCGCAGTGTTGTACAGCTTGTTTCATCACCTTTGCGAAGTTGCCGCTCTCTCCGGCTCCCGGAGACGAAGAAGCTGCTTTTTCGCCCAAAGACGATTCTGCCGCTCACAGTGCTCTGCGGTGTGCGCCTTCTGCCGAAAGAGGTCCGGGAGCGGTGCTTAGCTCTGCAGAGCACCGTACCTTCGTCTTTAGCCTCTCTTCTCGTCTACATCTTAGCAAAAAGCTTTTCCACTCTGTCTGGCAAGGAGAAACTGTGCCAGCACAGAAAACATCTCCCATCGTGTTCTAGAGGCTGCACGGAGGTCTGCCGAGTGTTTTGCAAGAAGAGAAAGAAAGTTGTCCAAAACAGCTTGCAATCGAATGTTCATGTGAATAGAAAAGGCAGGAGAGTGGTCAGGTACTGTTTTCTCTCACTTGGCAAGCTGCGCACACAATCGCAGTGTTGTACAGCTTGTTTCATCACCTTTGCCAAGTTGTCGCTCTCTCCGGCTCCCGGAGACGAAGAAGCTGCTTCTTCGCGCAAAGACGATTCTGCCGCTCACAGTGCTCTGCGGTGTGTGTCTGCTGCCGAAAGAGGTCCGGGAGCGGTGCTTAGCTCTGCAGAGCACCGTACCTTCGTCTTTAGCCTCTCTTCTCGTCTACATCTTAGCAAAAAGCTTTTCCACTCTGTCTGGCAAGGAGAACCTGTGCCAGCACAGAAAACATCTCCCATCGTGTTCTAGAGGCTGCACGCAGGTCTGCCGAGTGTTTTGCAAGAAGAGAAAGAAAGTTGTCCAAAATAGTTTGTAATCGAATGTTCATGTGAATAGAAAAGGCAGGAGAGTGGTCAGGTACTGTTTTCTCTCACTTGGCAAGCTGCGCACACAATCGCAGTGTTGTACAGCTTGTTTCATCACCTTTGCCAAGTTGTCGCTCTCTCCGGCTCCCGGAGACGAAGAAGCTGCTTCTTCGCGCAAAGACGATTCTGCCGCTCACAGTGCTCTGCGGTGTGTGTCTGCTGCCGAAAGAGGTCCGGGAGCGGTGCTTAGCTCTGCAGAGCACCGTACCTTCGTCTTTAGCCTCTCTTCTCGTCTACATCTTAGCAAAAAGCTTTTCCACTCTGTCTGGCAAGGAGAACCTGTGCCAGCACAGAAAACATCTCCCATCGTGTTCTAGAGGCTGCACGCAGGTCTGCCGAGTGTTTTGCAAGAAGAGAAAGAAAGTTGTCCAAAATAGTTTGTAATCGAATGTTCATGTGAATAGAAAAGGCAGGAGAGTGGTCAGGTACTGTTTTCTCTCAGTTGGCAAGCTGCGCACACAATCGCAGTGTTGTACAGCTTGTTTCATCACCTTTGCGAAGCTGCCGCTCTCTCCGGCTCCCGGAGACGAAGAAGCTGCTTCTTCGCGCAAAGACGATTCTGCCGCTCACAGTGCTCTGCGGTGTGCGCCTTCTGCCGAAAGAGGTCCGGGAGCGGTGCTTAGCTCTGCAGAGCACCGTACCTTCGTCTTTAGCCTCTCTTCTCGTCTACATCTTAGCAAAAAGCTTTTCCACTCTGTCTGGCAAGGAGAAACTGTGCCAGCACAGAAAACATCTCCCATCGTGTTCTAGAGGCTGCACGGAGGTCTGCCGAGTATTTTGCAAGAAGAGAAAGAAAGTTGTCCAAAACAGCTTCCAATCGAATGTTCATGTGAATAGAAAAGGCCGGAGAGTGGTCAGGTACTGTTTTCTCTCAGTTGGCAAACTGCGCACACAATCGCAGTGTTGTACAGCTTGTTTCATCACCTTTGCGAAGTTGCCGCTCTCTCCGGCTCCCGGAGACGAAGAAGCTGCTTCTTCGCGCAAAGAGGATTCTGCCGCTCACAGTACTCTGCGGTGAGCGCCTTCTGCAGAAAGAGGTCCGGGTGCGGTGCTTAGCTCTGCAGAGCACCGTACCTTCGTCTTTAGCCTCTCTTCTCGTCTACATCTTAGCAAAAAGCTTTTCCACTCTGTCTGGCAAGGAGAAACTGTGCCAGCACAGAAAACATCTCCCATCGTGTTCTAGAGGCTGCACGGAGGTCTGCCGAGTGTTTTGCAAGAAGAGAAAGAAAGTTGTCCAAAACAGCTTGCAATCGAATGTTCATGTTAATAGAAAAGGCAGGAGAGTGGTCAGGTACTGTTTTCTCTCACTTGGCAAGCTGCGCACACAATCGCAGTGTTGTACAGCTTGTTTCATCACCTTTGCGAAGTTGCCGCTCTCTCCGGCTCCCGGAAACGAAGAAGCTGCTTCTTCGCGCAAAGACGATTCTGCCGCTCACAGTGCTCTGCGGTGTGCGCCTTCTGCCGAAAGAGGCCCGGGAGCTGTGCTTAGCTCTGCAGAGCACCGTACCTTCGTCTTTAGCCTCTCTTCTCGTCTACATCTTAGCAAAAAGCTTTTCCACTCTGTCTGGCAAGGAGAAACTGTGCCAGCACAGAAAACATCTCCCATCGTCTTCTAGAGGCTCCACGGAGGTCTGCCGAGTGTTTTGCAAGAAGAGAGAGAAAGTTGTGCAAAACAGCTTGCAATCGAATGTTCATGTGAATAGAAAAGGCAGGAGAGTGGTCAGGTACTGTTTTCTCTCAGTTGGCAAGCTGCCTACACAATCGCAGTGTTGTACAGCTTGTTTCATCACCTTTGCGAAGTTGCCGCTCTCTCCGGCTCCCGGAGACGAAGAAGCTGCTTCTTCGCGCAAAGACGATTCTGCCGCTCACAGTGCTCTGCAGTGTGTGTCTTCTGCCGAAAGAGGCCCGTTAGCTGTGCTTAGCTCTGCAGAGCACCATACCTGCTTCTTTAGCCTCTCTTCTCGTCTACATCTTAGCAAAAAGCTTTTCAACTCTGTCTGGCAAGGAGAAACTGTGCCAGCACAGAAAACATCTCCCATCGTGTTCTAGAGGCTCCACGGAGGTCTGCCGAGTGTTTTGCAAGAAGAGAAAGAAAGTTGTCCAAAACAGCTTGCAATCGAATGTTCATGTGAATAGAAAAGGCAGGAGAGTGGTCAGGTACTGTTTTCTCTCAGTTGCCAAGCTGCGCACACAATCGCAGTGTTGTACAGCTTGTTTCATCACCTTTGCGAAGTTGTCGCTCTCTCCGGCTCCCGGAGACGAAGAAGCTGCTTCTTCGCGCAAAGATGATTCTGCCGCTCACAGTGCTCTGCGGTGTGCGCCTTCTGCCGAAAGAGGCCCGGGAGCGGTGCTTAGCTCTGCAGAGCACCGTACCTTCGTCTTTAGCCTCTCTTCTCGTCTACATCTTAGCAAAAAGCTTTTCCACTCTGTCTGGCAAGGAGAAACTGTGCCAGCACAAAAAACATCTCCCATCGTGTTCTAGAGGCTGCACGGAGGTCTGCCGAGTGTTTTGCAAGAAGAGAAAGAAAGTTGTCCAAAACAGCTTGCAATCGAATGTTCATGTGAATAGAAAAGGCAGGAGAGTGGTCAGGTACTGTTTTCTCTCAGTTGGCAAGCTGCGCACACAATCGCAGTGTTGTACAGCTTGTTTCATCACCTTTGCGAAGCTGCCGCTCTCTCCGGCTCCCGGAGACGAAGAAGCTGCTTCTTCGCGCAAAGACGATTCTGCCGCTCACAGTGCTCTGCGGTGTGCGCCTTCTGCCGAAAGAGGTCCGGGAGCTGTGCTTAGCTCTGCAGAGCACCGTACCTTCGTCTTTAGCCTCTCTTCTCGTCTACATCTTAGCAAAAAGCTTTTCCACTCTGTCTGGCAAGGAGAAACTGTGCCAGCACAAAAAAAATCTCCCATCGTCTTCTAGAGGCTGCACGGAGGTCTGCCGAGTGTTTTGCAAGAAGAGAAAGAAAGTTGTCCAAAACAGCTTCCAATCGAATGTTCATGTGAATAGAAAAGGCAAGAGAGTGGTCAGGTACTGTTTTCTCTCATTGGCAAGCGGCGCACACAATCGCAGTGTTGTACAGCTTGTTTCATCACCTTTGCCAAGTTGTCGCTCTCTCCGGCTCCCGGAGACGAAGAAGCTGCTTCTTCGCGCAAAGACGATTCTGCCGCTCACAGTGCTCTGCGGTGTGTGTCTTCTGCCGAAAGAGGCCCGGGAGCGGTGCTTAGCTCTGCAGAGCACCGTACCTTCGTCTTTAGCCTCTCTTCTCGTCTACATCTTAGCAAAAAGCTTTTCCACTCTGTCTGGCAAGGAGAAACTGTGCCAGCACAGAAAACATCTCCCATCGTGTTCTAGAGGCTCCACGGAGGTCTGCCGAGTATTTTGCAAGAAGAGAAAGAAAGTTGTCCAAAACAGCTTGCAATCGAATGTTCATGTGAATAGAAAAGGCAGGAGAGTGGTCAGGTACTGTTTTCTCTCAGTTGGCAAGCTGCGCACACAATCGCAGTGTTGTACAGCTTGTTTCATCACCTTTGCCAAGTTGCCGCTCTCTCCGGCTCCCGGAGACGAAGAAGCTGCTTCTTCGCGCAAAGACGATTCTGCCGCTCACAGTGCTCTGCGGTGTGCGCCTTCTGCCGAAAGAGGCCCGGGAGCGGTGCTTAGCTCTGCAGAGCACCGTACCTTCGTCTTTAGCCTCTCTTCTCGTCTACATCTTAGCAAAAAGCTTTTCCACTCTGTCTGGCAAGGAGAAACTGTGCCAGCACAGAAAACATCTCCCATCGTGTTCTAGAGGCTGCACGCAGGTCTGCCGAGTGTTTTGCAAGAAGAGAGAGAAAGTTGTCCAAAACAGCTTGCAATCGAATGTTCATGTGATTACAAAAGGCAGGAGAGTGGTCAGGTACTGTTTTCTCTCAGTTGGCAAGCTGCGCACACAATCGCAGTGTTGTACAGCTTGTTTCATCACCTTTGCGAAGCTGCCGCTCTCTCCGGCTCCCGGAGACGAAGAAGCTGCTTCTTCGCGCAAAGACGATTCTGCCGCTCACAGTGCTCTGCGGTGTGCGCCTTCTGCCGAAAGAGGTCCGGGAGCTGTGCTTAGCTCTGCAGAGCACCGTACCTTCGTCTTTAGCCTCTCTTCTCGTCTACATCTTAGCAAAAAGCTTTTCCACTCTGTCTGGCAAGGAGAAACTGTGCCAGCACAAAAAACATCTCCCATCGTGTTCTAGAGGCTGCACGGAGGTCTGCCGAGTGTTTTGCAAGAAGAGAAAGAAAGTTGTCCAAAACAGCTTGCAATCGAATGTTCATGTGAATAGAAAAGGCAGGAGAGTGGTCAGGTACTGTTTTCTCTCAGTTGGCAAGCGGCGCACACAATCGCAGTGTTGTACAGCTTGTTTCATCACCTTTGCGAAGTTGCCGCTCTCTCCGGCTCCCGGAGACGAAGAAGCTGCTTTTTCGCCCAAAGACGATTCTGCCGCTCACAGTGCTCTGCGGTGTGCGCCTTCTGCCGAAAGAGGTCCGGGTGCGGTGCTTAGCTCTGCAGAGCACCGTACCTTCGTCTTTAGCCTCTCTTCTCGTCTACATCTTAGCAAAAAGCTTTTCCACTCTGTCTGGCAAGGAGAAACTGTGCCAGCACAGATAACATCTCCCATCGTGTTCTAGAGGCTGCACGGAGGTCTGCCGAGTGTTTTGCAAGAAGAGAAAGAAAGTTGTCCAAAACAGCTTGCAATCGAATGTTCATGTGAATAGAAAAGGCAGGAGAGTGGTCAGGTACTGTTTTCTCTCAGTTGGCAAGCTGCGCACACAATCGCAGTGTTGTACAGCTTGTTTCATCACCTTTGCCAAGTTGTCGCTCTCTCCGGCTCCCGGAGACGAAGAAGCTGCTTCTTCGCGCAAAGACGATTCTGCCGCTCACAGTGCTCTGCGGTGTGCGCTTTCTGCCGAAAGACGGCCGGGAGCGATGCTTAGCTCTGCAGAGCACCGTACCTTCGTCTTTAGCCTCTCTTCTCGTCTACATCTTAGCAAAAAGCTTTTCCACTCTGTCTGGCAAGGAGAAACTGTGCCACCACAGAAAACATCTCCCATCGTGTTCTAGAGGCTCCACGGAGGTCTGCCGAGTATTTTGCAAGAAGAGAAAGAAAGTTGTCCAAAACAGCTTGCAATCGAATGTTCATGTGACTAGAAAAGGCAGGAGAGTGGTTAGGTACTGTTTTCTCTCAGTTGGCACGCTGCGCATACAATCGCAGTGTTGTACAGCTTGTTTCATCACCTTTGCGAAGTTGCCGCTCTCTCCGGCTCCCGGAGACGAAGAAGCTGCTTCTTCGCGCAAAGACGATTCTGCCGCTCACAGTGCTCTGCGGTGTGCGCCTTCTGCCGAAAGAGGCCCGGGAGCGGTGCTTAGCTCTGCAGAGCACCGTACCTTCGTCTTTAGCCTCTCTTCTCGTCTACATCTTAGCAAAAAGCTTTTCCACTCTGTCTGGCAAGGAGAAACTGTGCCAGCACAGAAAACATCTCCCATCGTGTTCTAGAGGCTGCACGGAGGTCTGCCGAGTGTTTTGCAAGAAGAGAGAGAAAGTTGTGCAAAACAGCTTGCAATCGAATGTTCATGTGAATAGAAAAGGCAGGAGAGTGGTCAGGTACTGTTTTCTCTCACTTGGCAAGCTGCGCACACAATCGCAGTGTTGTACAGCTTGTTTCATCACCTTTGCGAAGCTGCCGCTCTCTCCGGCTCCCGGAGACGAAGAAGCTGCTTCTTCGCGCAAAGACGATTCTGCCGCTCACAGTGCTCTGCGGTGTGTGTCTGCTGCCGAAAGAGGTCCGGGAGCGGTGCTTAGCTCTGCAGAGCACCGTACCTTCGTCTTTAGCCTCTCTTCTCGTCTACATCTTAGCAAAATGTTTTCGACTCGGTCTGGCAAAGAGAAACTGTGCCATGCACAGAAAACATCTCCCATCGTGTTCTAGAGGCTGCACGGAGGTCTGCTGAGTATTTTGCAAGAAGAGAAAGAAAGTTGTCCAAAACAGCTTGCAATCGAATGTTCATGTGAATAGAAAAGGCCGGAGAGTGGTCAGGTACTGTTTTCTCTCAGTTGGCAAACTGCGCACACAATTGCAGTGTTGTACAGCTTGTTTCATCACCGTTGCGAAGTTGCCGCTCTCTCCGGCTCCCGGAGATGAAGAAGCTGCTTCTTCGCGCAAAGACGATTCTGCCGCTCACAGTGCTCTGCGGTGAGCGCCTTCTGCCGAAAGAGGTCCGGGAGCTGTGCTTAGCTCTGCAGAGCACCGTACCTTCGTCTTTAGCCTCTCTTCTCGTCTACATCTTAGCAAAAAGCTTTTCCACTCTGTCTGGCAACGAGAAACTGTGCCAGCACAGAAAACATCTCCCATCGTGTTCTAGAGGCTGCACGGAGGTCTGCCGAGTATTTTGCAAGAAGAGAAAGAAAGTTGTCCAAAACAGCTTGCAATCGAATGTTCATGTGAATAGAAAAGGCAGGAGAGTGGTCCGGTACTGTTTTCTCTCAGTTGGCAAGCTGCGCACACAATCGCAGTGTTGTACAGCTTGTTTCATCACCTTTGCGAAGTTGCCGCTCACTCCGGCTCCCGGAGACGAAGAAGCTGCTTCTTCGCGCAAAGACGATTCTGCCGCTCACAGTGCTCTGCGGTGTGCGCCTTCTGCCGAAAGAGGCCCGGGAGTGGTGCTTAGCTCTGCAGAGCACCGTACCTTCGTCTTTAGCCTCTCTTCTCGTCTACATCTTAGCAAAAAGCTTTTCCACTCTGTCTGGCAAGGAGAAACTGTGCCAGCACAGAAAACATCTCCCATCGTCTTCTAGAGGCTGCACGCAGGTCTGCCGAGTGTTTTGCAAGAAGAGAAAGAAAGTTGTCCAAAACAGCTTGCAATCGAATGTTCATGTGAATAGAAAAGGCAGGAGAGTGGTCAGGTACTGTTTTCTCTCAGTTGCCAAGCTGCGCACACAATCGCAGTGTTGTACAGCTTGTTTCATCACCTTTGCGAAGTTGCAGCTCTCTCTGGCTCCCGGAGACGAAGAAGCTGCTTCTTCGCGCAAAGACGATTCTGCCGCTCACAGTGCTCTGCAGTGTGTGTCTTCTGCCGAAAGAGGCCCGTGAGCTGTGCTTAGCTCTGCAGAGCACCGTACCTTCGTCTTTAGCTTCTCTTCTCGTCTACATCTTAGCAAAAAGCTTTTCCACTCTGTCTGGCAAGGAGAAACTGTGCCAGCACAGAAAACATCTCCCATCGTGTTCTAGAGGCTGCACGCAGGTCTGGCGAGTGTTTTGCAAGAAGAGAAAGAAAGTTGTCCAAAACAGCTTGCAATCGAATGTTCATGTGAATAGAAAAGGCAGGAGAGTGGTCAGGTACTGTTTTCTCTCAGTTGGCAAGCGGCGCACACAATCGCAGTGTTGTACAGCTTGTTTCATCACCTTTGCGAAGTTGCCGCTCTCTCCGGCTCCCGGAGACGAAGAAGCTGCTTTTTCGCCCAAAGACGATTCTGCCGCTCACAGTGCTCTGCGGTGTGCGCCTTCTGCCGAAAGAGGTCCGGGAGCTGTGCTTAGCTCTGCAGAGCACCGTACCTTCGTCTTTAGCCTCTCTTCTCGTCTACATCTTAGCAAAAAGCTTTTCCACTCTGTCTGGCAAGGAGAAACTGTGCCAGCACAGAAAACATCTCCCATCGTGTTCTAGAGGCTGCACGGAGGTCTGCCGAGTGTTTTGCAAGAAGAGAAAGAAAGTTGTCCAAAACAGCTTGCAATCGAATGTTCATGTGAATAGAAAAGGCAGGAGAGTGGTCAGGTACTGTTTTCTCTCACTTGGCAAGCTGCGCACACAATCGCAGTGTTGTACAGCTTGTTTCATCACCTTTGCGAAGCTGCCGCTCTCTCCGGCTCCCGGAGACGAAGAAGCTGCTTCTTCGCGCAAAGACGATTCTGCCGCTCACAGTGCTCTGCGGTGTGTGTCTTCTGCCGAAAGAGGTCCGGGAGCGGTGCTTAGCTCTGCAGAGCACCGTACCTTCGTCTTTAGCCTCTCTTCTCGTCTACATCTTAGCAAAATCTTTTCCACTCTGTCTGGCAAGGAGAAACTGTGCCAGCACAGAAAACATCTCCCATCGTGTTCTAGAGGCTGCACGGAGGTCTGCCGAGTATTTTGCAAGAAGAGAAAGAAAGTTGTCCAAAACAGCTTGCAATCGAATGTTCATGTGAATAGAAAAGGCCGGAGAGTGGTCAGGTACTGTTTTCTCTCAGTTGGCAAGCTGCGCACACAATCGCAGTGTTGTACAGCTTGTTTCATCACCTTTGCGAAGTTGCCGCTCTCTCCGGCTCCCGGAGACGAAGAAGCTGCTTCTTCGCGCAAAGACGATTCTGCCGCTCACAGTGCTCTGCAGTGTGTGTCTTCTGCCGAAAGAGGCCCGTGAGCTGTGCTTAGCTCTGCAGAGCACCAGACCTGCTTCTTTAGCCTCTCTTCTCGTCTACATCTTAGCAAAAAGCTTTTCCACTCTGTCTGGCAAGGAGAAACTGTGCCAGCACAGAAAACATCTCCCATCGTGTTCTAGAGGCTGCACGCAGGTCTGGCGAGTGTTTTGCAAGAAGAGAAAGAAAGTTGTCCAAAACAGCTTGCAATCGAATGTTCATGTGAATAGAAAAGGCAGGAGAGTGGTCAGGTACTGTTTTCTCTCAGTTGGCAAGCTGCCCACACAATCGCAGTGTTGTACAGCTTGTTTCATCACCTTTGCCAAGTTGTCGCTCTCTCCGGCTCCCGGAGACGAAGAAGCTGCTTCTTCGCGCAAAGACGATTCTGCCGCTCACAGTGCTCTGCGGTGTGCGCCTTCTGCCGAAAGAGGTCCGGGAGCGGTGCTTAGCTCTGCAGAGCACCGTACCTTCGTCTTTAGCCTCTCTTCTCGTCTACATCATAGCAAAAAGCTTTTCCACTCTGTCTGGCAAGGAGAAACTGTGCCAGCACAAAAAACATCTCCCATCGTGCTCTAGAGGCTGCACGGAGGTCTGCCGAGTGTTTTGCAAGAAGAGAAAGAAAGTTGTCCAAAACAGCTTGCAATCGAATGTTCATGTGAATAGAAAAGGCAGGAGAGTGCTCAGGTACTGTTTTCTCTCAGTTGGCAAGCGGCGCACACAATCGCAGTGTTGTACAGCTTGTTTCATCACCTTTGCGAAGTTGCCGCTCTCTCCGGCTCCCGGAGACGAAGAAGCTGCTTTTTCGCCCAAAGACGATTCTGCCGCTCACAGTGCTCTGCGGTGTGCGCCTTCTGCCGAAAGAGGTCCGGGTGCGGTGCTTAGCTCTGCAGAGCACCGTACCTTCGTCTTTAGCCTCTCTTCTCGTCTACATCTTAGCAAAAAGCTTTTCCACTCTGTCTGGCAAGGAGAAACTGTGCCAGCACAGAAAACATCTCCCATCGTGTTCTAGAGGCTGCACGGAGGTCTGCCGAGTGTTTTGCAAGAAGAGAAAGAAAGTTGTCCAAAACAGCTTGCAATCGAATGTTCATGTTAATAGAAAAGGCAGGAGAGTGGTCAGGTACTGTTTTCTCTCACTTGGCAAGCTGCGCACACAATCGCAGTGTTGTACAGCTTGTTTCATCACCTTTGCCAAGTTGTCGCTCTCTCCGGCTCCCGGAGACGAAGAAGCTGCTTCTTCGCGCAAAGACGATTCTGCCGCTCACAGTGCTCTGCGGTGTGTGTCTGCTGCCGAAAGAGGTCCGGGAGCGGTGCTTAGCTCTGCAGAGCACCGTACCTTCGTCTTTAGCCTCTCTTCTCGTCTACATCTTAGCAAAAAGCTTTTCCACTCTGTCTGGCAAGGAGAAACTGTGCCAGCACAGAAAACATCTCCCATCGTGTTCTAGAGGCTGCACGCAGGTCTGCCGAGTGTTTTGCAAGAAGAGAAAGAAAGTTGTCCAAAATAGTTTGTAATCGAATGTTCATGTGAATAGAAAAGGCAGGAGAGTGGTCAGGTACTGTTTTCTCTCACTTGGCAAGCTGCGCACACAATCGCAGTGTTGTACAGCTTGTTTCATCACCTTTGCCAAGTTGTCGCTCTCTCCGGCTCCCGGAGACGAAGAAGCTGCTTCTTCGCGCAAAGACGATTCTGCCGCTCACAGTGCTCTGCGGTGTGTGTCTGCTGCCGAAAGAGATCCGGGAGCGGTGCTTAGCTCTGCAGAGCACCGTACCTTCGTCTTTAGCCTCTCTTCTCGTCTACATCTTAGCAAAAAGCTTTTCCACTCTGTCTGGCAAGGAGAACCTGTGCCAGCACAGAAAACATCTCCCATCCTGTTCTAGAGGCTGCACGCAGGTCTGCCGAGTGTTTTGCAAGAAGAGAAAGAAAGTTGTCCAAAATAGTTTGTAATCGAATGTTCATGTGAATAGAAAAGGCAGGAGAGTGGTCAGGTACTGTTTTCTCTCAGTTGGCAAGCTGCGCACACAATCGCGGTGTTGTACAGCTTGTTTCATCACCTTTGCGAAGCTGCCGCTCTCTCCGGCTCCCGGAGACGAAGAAGCTGCTTCTTCGCGCAAAGACGATTCTGCCGCTCACAGTGCTCTGCGGTGTGCGCCTTCTGCCGAAAGACGCCCGGGAGCTGTGCTTAGCTCTGCAGAGCACCGTACCTTCGTCTTTAGCCTCTCTTCTCGTCTACATCTTAGCAAAAAGCTTTTCCACTCTGTCTGGCAAGGAGAAACTGTGCCAGCACAGAAAACATCTCCCATCGTGTTCTAGAGGCTGCACGGAGGTCTGCCGAGTATTTTGCAAGAAGAGAAAGAAAGTTGTCCAAAACAGCTTCCAATCGAATGTTCATGTGAATAGAAAAGGCAGGAGAGTGGTCAGGTACTGTTTTCTCCAAGTTGGCAAACTGCGCACACAATCGCAGTGTTGTACAGCTTGTTTCATCACCTTTGCGAAGTTGCCGCTCTCTCCGGCTCCCGGAGACGAAGAAGCTGCTTCTTCGCGCAAAGAGGATTCTGCCGCTCACAGTACTCTGCGGTGAGCGCCTTCTGCAGAAAGAGGTCCGGGTGCGGTGCTTAGCTCTGCAGAGCACCGTACCTTCGTCTTTAGCCTCTCTTCTCGTCTACATCTTAGCTAAAAGCTTTTCCACTCTGTCTGGCAAGGAGAAACTGTGCCAGCACAGAAAACATCTCCCATCGTGTTCTAGAGGCTGCACGGAGGTCTGCCGAGTGTTTTGCAAGAAGAGAAAGAAAGTTGTCCAAAACAGCTTGCAATCGAATGTTCATGTGAATAGAAAAGGCAGGAGAGTGGTCACGTACTGTTTTCTCTCAGTTGGCAAGCTGCGCACACAATCGCAGTGTTGTACAGCTTGTTTCATCACCTTTGCGAAGTTGCCGCTCTCTCCGGCTCCCGGAGACGAAGAAGCTGCTTCTTCGCGCAAAGACGATTCTGCCGCTCACAGTGCTCTGCGGTGTGCGCCTTCTGCCGAAAGAGGCCCGGGAGCGGTGCTTAGCTCTGCAGAGCACCGTACCTTCGTCTTTAGCCTCTCTTCTCGTCTACATCTTAGCAAAAAGCTTTTCCACTCTGTCTGGCAAGGAGAAACTGTGCCAGCACAGAAAACATCTCCCATCGTCTTCTAGAGGCTCCACGGAGGTCTGCCGAGTGTTTTGCAAGAAGAGAGAGAAAGTTGTGCAAAACAGCTTGCAATCGAATGTTCATGTGAATAGAAAAGGCCGGAGAGTGGTCAGGTACTGTTTTCTCTCAGTTGGCAAGCTGCCCACACAATCGCAGTGTTGTACAGCTTGTTTCATCACCTTTGCCAAGTTGCCGCTCTCTCCGGCTCCCGGAGACGAAGAAGCTGCTTCTTCGCGCAAAGACGATTCTGCCGCTCACAGTGCTCTGCAGTGTGTGTCTTCTGCCGAAAGAGGCCCGTGAGCTGTGCTTAGCTCTGCAGAGCACCATACCTGCTTCTTTAGCCTCTCTTCTCGTCTACATCTTAGCAAAAAGCTTTTCCACTCTGTCTGGCAAGGAGAAACTGTGCCAGCACAGAAAACATCTCCCATCGTGTTCTAGAGGCTCCACGGAGGTCTGCCGAGTGTTTTGCAAGAAGAGAAAGAAAGTTGTCCAAAACAGCTTGCAATCGAATGTTCATGTGAATAGAAAAGGCAGGAGAGTGGTCAGGTACTGTTTTCTCTCAGTTGGCAAGCTGCGCACACAATCGCAGTGTTGTACAGCTTGTTTCATCACCTTTGCGAAGTTGCCGCTCTCTCCGGCTCCCGGAGACGAAGAAGCTGCTTCTTCGCGCAAAGACGATTCTGCCGCTCACAGTGCTCTGCGGTGTGCGCCTTCTGCCGAAAGAGGTCCGGGAGCGGTGCTTAGCTCTGCAGAGCACCGTACCTTCGTCTTTAGCCTCTCTTCTCGTCTACATCTTAGCAAAAAGCTTTTCCACTCTGTCTGGCAAGGAGAAACTGTGCCAGCACAAAAAACATCTCCCATCGTGTTCTAGAGGCTGCACGGAGGTCTGCCGAGTGTTTTGCAAGAAGAGAAAGAAAGTTGTCCAAAACAGCTTGCAATCGAATGTTCATGTGAATAGAAAAGGCAGGAGAGTGGTCAGGTACTGTTTTCTCTCAGTTGGCAAGCTGCGCACACAATCGCAGTGTTGTACAGCTTGTTTCATCACCTTTGCGAAGCTGCCGCTCTCTCCGGCTCCCGGAGACGAAGAAGCTGCTTCTTCGCGCAAAGACGATTCTGCCGCTCACAGTGCTCTGTGGTGTGCGCCTTCTCCCGAAAGAGGTCCGGGAGCGGTGCTTAGCTCTGCAGAGCACCGTACCTTCGTCTTTAGCCTCTCTTCTCGTCTACATCTTAGCAAAAAGCTTTTCCACTCTGTCTGGCAAGGAGAAACTGTGCCAGCACAAAAAACATCTCCCATCGTGTTCTAGAGGCTGCACGGAGGTCTGCCGAGTGTTTTGCAAGAAGAGAAAGAAAGTTGTCCAAAACAGCTTCCAATCGAATGTTCATGTGAATAGAAAAGGCAAGAGAGTGGTCAGGTACTGTTTTCTCTCATTGGCAAGCGGCGCACACAATCGCAGTGTTGTACAGCTTGTTTCATCACCTTTGCGAAGTTGCCGCTCTCTCCGGCTCCCGGAGACGAAGAAACTGCTTTTTCGCCCAAAGACGATTCTGCCGCTCACAGTGCTCTGCGGTGTGCGCCTTCTGCCGAAAGAGGTCCGGGTGCGGTGCTTAGCTCTGCAGAGCAACGTACCTTCGTCTTTAGCCTCTCTTCTCGTCTACATCTTAGCAAAAAGCTTTTCCACTCTGTCTGGCAAGGAGAAACTGTGCCAGCACAGAAAACATCTCCCATCGTGTTCTAGAGGCTGCACGGAGGTCTGCCGAGTGTTTTGCAAGAAGAGAAAGAAAGGTGTCCAAAACAGCTTGCAATCGAATGTTCATGTGAATAGAAAAGGCAGGAGAGTGGTCAGGTACTGTTTTCTCTCAGTTGGCAAGCTGCGCACACAATCGCAGTGTTGTACAGCTTGTTTCATCACCTTTGCCAAGTTGTCGCTCTCTCCGGCTCCCGGAGACGAAGAAGCTGCTTCTTCGCGCAAAGACGATTCTGCCGCTCACAGTGCTCTGCGGTGTGTGTCTTCTGCCGAAAGAGGCCCGGGAGCGGTGCTTAGCTCTGCAGAGCACCGTACCTTCGTCTTTAGCCTCTCTTCTCGTCTACATCTTAGCAAAAAGCTTTTCCACTCTGTCTGGCAAGGAGAAACTGTGCCAGCACAGAAAACATCTCCCATCGTGTTCTAGAGGCTCCACGGAGGTCTGCCGAGTATTTTGCAAGAAGAGAAAGAAAGTTGTCCAAAACAGCTTGCAATCGAATGTTCATGTGAATAGAAAAGGCAGGAGAGTGGTCAGGTACTGTTTTCTCTCAGTTGGCAAGCTGCGCACCCAATCGCAGTGTTGTACAGCTTGTTTCATCACCTTTGCGAAGTTGCCGCTCTCTCCGGCTCCCGGAGACGAAGAAGCTGCTTCTTCGCGCAAAGACGATTCTGCCGCTCACAGTGCTCTGCAGTGTGTGTCTTCTGCCGAAAGAGGCCCGTGAGCTGTGCTTAGCTCTGCAGAGCACCATACCTGCTTCTTTAGCCTCTCTTCTCGTCTACATCTTAGCAAAAAGCTTTTCCACTCTGTCTGGCAAGGAGAAACTGTGCCAGCACAGAAAACATCTCCCATCGTGTTCTAGAGGCTGCACGGAGGTCTGCCGAGTGTTTTGCAAGAAGAGAAAGAAAGTTGTCCAAAACAGCTTCCACTCGAATGTTCATGTGAATAGAAAAGGCAGGAGAGTGGTCAGGTACTGTTTTCTCTCAGTTGGCAAGCTGCGCACACAATCGCAGTGTTGTACAGCTTGTTTCATCACCTTTGCCAAGTTGTCGCTCTCTCCGGCTCCCGGAGACGAAGAAGCTGCTTCTTCGCGCAAAGACGATTCTGCCGCTCACAGTGCTCTGCGGTGTGCGCCTTCTGCCGAAAGAGGCCCGGGAGCGGTGCTTAGCTCTGCAGAGCACCGTACCTTCGTCTTTAGCCTCTCTTCTCGTCTACATCTTAGCAAAAAGCTTTTCCACTCTGTCTGGCAAGGAGAAACTGTGCCAGCACAGAAAACATCTCCCATCGTGTTCTAGAGGCTGCACGCAGGTCTGCCGAGTGTTTTGCAAGAAGAGAAAGAAAGTTGTCCAAAACAGCTTGCAATCGAATGTTCATGTGAATAGAAAAGGCAGGAGAGTGGTCAGGTACTGTTTTCTCTCAGTTGGCAAGCTGCGCACACAATCGCAGTGTTGTACAGCTTGTTTCATCACCTTTGCCAAGTTGTCGCTCTCTCCGGCTCCCGGAGACGAAGAAGCTGCTTCTTCGCGCAAAGACGATTCTGCCGCTCACAGTGCTCTGCGGTGTGCGCCTTCTGCCGAAAGAGGCCCGGCAGCGGTGCTTAGCTCTGCAGAGCACCGTACCTTCGTCTTTAGCCTCTCTTCTCGTCTACATCTTAGCAAAAAGCTTTTCCACTCTGTCTGGCAAGGAGAAACTGTGCCAGCACAGAAAACATCTCCCATCGTGTTCTAGAGGCTGCACGGAGGTCTGCCGAGTGTTTTGCAAGAAGAGAAAGAAAGTTGTCCAAAACAGCTTGCAATCGAATGTTCATGTGAATAGAAAAGGCAGGAGAGTGGTCAGGTACTGTTTTCTCTCAGTTGGCAAGCTGCGCACACAATCGCAGTGTTGTACAGCTTGTTTCATCACCTTTGCGAAGCTGCAGCTCTCTCCGGCTCCCGGAGACGAAGAAGCTGCTTCTTCGCGCAAAGACGATTCTGCCGCTCACAGTGCTCTGCAGTGTGTGTCTTCTGCCGAAAGAGGCCCGTGAGCTGTGCTTAGCTCTGCAGAGCACCATACCTGCTTCTTTAGCCTCTCTTCTCGTCTACATCTTAGCAAAAAGCTTTTCCACTCTGTCTGGCAAGGAGAAACTGTGCCAGCACAGAAAACATCTCCCATCGTGTTCTAGAGGCTGCACGGAGGTCTGCCGAGTGTTTTGCAAGAAGAGAAAGAAAGTTGTCCAAAACAGCTTCCACTCGAATGTTCATGTGAATAGAAAAGGCAGGAGAGTGGTCAGGTACTGTTTTCTCTCAGTTGGCAAGCTGCGCACACAATCGCAGTGTTGTACAGCTTGTTTCATCACCTTTGCCAAGTTGTCGCTCTCTCCGGCTCCCGGAGACGAAGAAGCTGCTTCTTCGCGCAAAGACGATTCTGCCGCTCACAGTGCTCTGCGGTGTGCGCCTTCTGCCGAAAGAGGCCCGGGAGCGGTGCTTAGCTCTGCAGAGCACCGTACCTTCGTCTTTAGCCTCTCTTCTCGTCTACATCTTAGCAAAAAGCTTTTCCACTCTGTCTGGCAAGGAGAAACTGTGCCAGCACAGAAAACATCTCCCATCGTGTTCTAGAGGCTGCACGCAGGTCTGCCGAGTGTTTTGCAAGAAGAGAAAGAAAGTTGTCCAAAACAGCTTGCAATCGAATGTTCATGTGAATAGAAAAGGCAGGAGAGTGGTCAGGTACTGTTTTCTCTCAGTTGGCAAGCTGCGCACACAATCGCAGTGTTGTACAGCTTGTTTCATCACCTTTGCCAAGTTGTCGCTCTCTCCGGCTCCCGGAGACGAAGAAGCTGCTTCTTCGCGCAAAGACGATTCTGCCGCTCACAGTGCTCTGCGGTGTGCGCCTTCTGCCGAAAGAGGCCCGGCAGCGGTGCTTAGCTCTGCAGAGCACCGTACCTTCGTCTTTAGCCTCTCTTCTCGTCTACATCTTAGCAAAAAGCTTTTCCACTCTGTCTGGCAAGGAGAAACTGTGCCAGCACAGAAAACATCTCCCATCGTGTTCTAGAGGCTGCACGGAGGTCTGCCGAGTGTTTTGCAAGAAGAGAAAGAAAGTTGTCCAAAACAGCTTGCAATCGAATGTTCATGTGAATAGAAAAGGCAGGAGAGTGGTCAGGTACTGTTTTCTCTCAGTTGGCAAGCTGCGCACACAATCGCAGTGTTGTACAGCTTGTTTCATCACCTTTGCGAAGCTGCAGCTCTCTCCGGCTCCCGGAGACGAAGAAGCTGCTTCTTCGCGCAAAGACGATTCTGCCGCTCACAGTGCTCTGCGGTGTGCGCCTTTTGCCGAAAGAGGTCCGGGAGCGGTGCTTAGCTCTGCAGAGCACCGTACCTTCGTCTTTAGCCTCTCTTCTCGTCTACATCTTAGCAAAAAGCTTTTCCACTCTGTCTGGCAAGGAGAAACTGTGCCAGCACAAAAAACATCTCCCATCGTGTTCTAGAGGCTGCACGCAGGTCTGCCGAGTGTTTTGCAAGAAGAGAAAGAAAGTTGTCCAAAACAGCTTGCAATCGAATGTTCATGTGAATAGAAAAGGCAGGAGAGTGGTCAGGTACTGTTTTCTCTCAGTTGGCAAGCGGCGCACACAATCGCAGTGTTGTACAGCTTGTTTCATCACCTTTGCGAAGTTGCCGCTCTCTCCGGCTCCCGGAGACGAAGAAGCTGCTTCTTCGCGCAAAGACGATTCTGCCGCTCACAGTGCTCTGCGGTGTGCGCCTTCTGCCGAAAGAGGCCCGGGAGCGGTGCTTAGCTCTGCAGAGCACCGTACCTTCGTCTTTAGCCTCTCTTCTCGTCTACATCTTAGCAAAAAGCTTTTCCACTCTGTCTGGCAAGGAGAAACTTTGCCAGCACAGAAAACATCTCCCATCGTGTTCTAGAGGCTGCACGGAGGTCTGCCGAGTGTTTTGCAAGAAGAGAGAGAAAGTTGTCCAAAACAGCTTGCAATCGAATGGTCATGTGAATAGAAAAGGCAGGAGAGTGGTCAGGTACTGTTTTCTCTCAGTTGGCAAGCTGCGCACACAATCGCAGTGTTGTACAGCTTGTTTCATCACCTTTGCGAAGCTGCCGCTCTCTCCGGCTCCCGGAGACGAAGAAGCTGCTTCTTCGCGCAAAGACGATTCTGACGCTCACAGTGCTCTGCGGTGTGCGCCTTCTGCCGAAAGACGTCCGGGAGCGGTGCTTAGCTCTGCAGAGCACCGTACCTTCGTCTTTAGCCTCTCTTCTCGTCTACATCTTAGCAAAAAGCTTTTCCACTCTGTCTGGCAAGGACAAACTGTGCCAGCACAGAAAACATCTCCCATCGTGTTCTAGAGGCTGCACGGAGGTCTGCCGAGTATTTTGCAAGAAGAGAAAGAAAGTTGTCCAAAACAGCTTGCAATCGAATGATCATGTGAATAGAAAAGGCAGGAGAGTGGTCAGGTACTGTTTTCTCTCAGTTGCCAACCTGCGCACACAATCGCAGTGTTGTACAGCTTGTTTCATCACCTTTGCCAAGTTGTCGCTCTCTCCGGCTCCCGGAGACGAAGAAGCTACTTCTTCGCGCAAAGACGATTCTGCCGCTCACAGTGCTCTGCGCTGTGCGCCTTCTGCCGAAAGAGGCCCGGGAGCGGTGCTTAGCTCTGCAGAGCACCGTACCTTCGTCTTTAGCCTCTCTTCTCGTCTACATCTTAGCAAAAAGCTTTTCCACTCTGTCTGGCAAGGAGAAACTGTGCCAGCACAGAAAACATCTCCCATCGTGTTCTCGAGGCTTCACAGGGGTCTGCCGAGTATTTTGCAAGAAGAGAAAGAAAGTTGTCCAAAACAGCTTGCAATCGAATGATCATGTGAATAGAAAAGGCAGGAGAGTGGTCAGGTACTGTTTTCTCTCAGTTGGCAAGCTGCGCACACAATCGCAGTGTTGTACAGCTTGTTTCATCACCTTTGCGAAGTTGCCGCTCTCTCCGGCTCCCGGAGACGAAGAAGCTGCTTCTTCGCGCAAAGACGATTCTGCCGCTCACAGTGCTCTGCGGTGTGCGCCTTCTGCCGAAAGAGGCCCGGGAGCGGTGCTTAGCTCTGCAGAGCACCGTACCTTCGTCTTTAGCCTCTCTTCTCGTCTACATCTTAGCAAAAAGCTTTTCCACTCTGTCTGGCAAGGAGAAACTGTGCCAGCACAGAAAACATCTCCCATCGTGTTCTAGAGGCTGCACGGAGGTCTGCCGAGTGTTTTGCAAGAAGAGAGAGAAAGTTGTCCAAAACAGCTTGCAATCGAATGTTCATGTGAATAGAAAAGGCAGGAGAGTGGTCAGGTACTGTTTTCTCTCACTTGGCAAACTGCGCACACAATCGCAGTGTTGTACAGCTTGTTTCATCACCTTTGCGAAGCTGCCGCTCTCTCCGGCTCCCGGAGACGAAGAAGCTGCTTCTTCGCGCAAAGACGATTCTGCCGCTCACAGTGCTCTGCGGTGTGCGCCTTCTTCCGAAAGAGGCCCGGGAGCGGTGCTTAGCTCTGCAGAGCACCGTACCTTCGTCTTTAGCCTCTCTTCTCGTCTACATCTTAGCAAAAAGCTTTTCCACTCTGTCTGGCAAGGAGAAACTGTGCCAGCACAGAAAATATCTCCCATCGTGTTCTAGAGGCTGCACGCAGGTCTGCCGAGTGTTTTGCAAGAAGAGAAAGAAAGTTGTCCAAAACAGCTTGCAATCCAATGTTCATGTGAATAGAAAAGGCAGGAGAGTGGTCAGGTACTGTTTTCTCTCAGTTGGCAAGCTGCGCACACAATCGCAGTGTTGTACAGCTTGTTTCATCACCTTTGCGAAGTTGCCGCTCACTCCGGCTCCCGGAGACGAAGAAGCTGCTTCTTCGCGCAAAGACGATTCTGCCGCTCACAGTGCTCTGCGGTGTGCGCCTTCTGCCGAAAGAGGCCCGGCAGCGGTGCTTAGCTCTGCAGAGCACCGTACCTTCGTCTTTAGCCTCTCTTCTCGTCTACATCTTAGCAAAAAGCTTTTCCACTCTGTCTGGCAAGGAGAAACTGTGCCAGCACAGAAAACATCTCCCATCGTCTTCTAGAGGCTGCACGCAGGTCTGCCGAGTGTTTTGCAAGAAGAGAAAGAAAGTTGTCCAAAACAGCTTGCAATCGAATGTTCATGTGAATAGAAAAGGCAGGAGAGTGGTCAGGTACTCTTTTCTCTCAGTTGGCAAACTGCGCACACAATCGCAGTGTTGTACAGCTTGTTTCATCACCTTTGCGAAGTTGCCGCTCTCTCCGGCTCCCGGAGACGAAGAAGCTGCTTCTTCGCGCAAAGACGATTCTGCCGCTCACAGTGCTCTGCAGTGTGTGTCTTCTGCCGAAAGAGGCCCGTGAGCTGTGCTTAGCTCTGCAGAGCACCATACCTGCTTCTTTAGCCTCTCTTCTCGTCTACATCTTAGCAAAAAGCTTTTCCACTCTGTCTGGCAAGGAGAAACTGTGCCAGCACAGAAAACATCTCCCATCGTGTTCTAGAGGCTGCACGCAGGTCTGCCGAGTGTTTTGCAAGAAGAGAAAGAAAGTTGTCCAAAACAGCTTGCAATCGAATGTTCATGTGAATAGAAAAGGCAGGAGAGTGGTCAGGTACTGTTTTCTCTCAGTTGGCAAGCTGCGCACACAATCGCAGTGTTGTACAGCTTGTTTCATCACCTTTGCGAAGCTGCCGCTCTCTCCGGCTCCCGGAGACGAAGAAGCTGCTTCTTCGCGCAAAGACGATTCTGCCGCTCACAGTGCTCTGCGGTGTGCGCCTTCTGCCGAAAGAGGCCCGGGAGCGGTGCTTAGCTCTGCAGAGCACCGTACCTTCGTCTTTAGCCTCTCTTCTCGTCTACATCTTAGCAAAAAGCTTTTCCACTCTGTCTGGCAAGGAGAAACTTTGCCAGCACAGAAAACATCTCCCATCGTGTTCTAGAGGCTGCACGGAGGTCTGCCGAGTGTTTTGCAAGAAGAGAAAGAAAGTTGTCCAAAACAGCTTGCAATCGAATATTCATGTGAATAGAAAAGGCAGGAGAGTGGTCAGGTACTGTTTTCTCTCAGTTGGCAAGCTGCGCACACAATCGCAGTGTTGTACAGCTTGTTTCATCACCTTTGCCAAGTTGTCGCTCTCTCCGGCTCCCGGAGACGAAGAAGCTGCTTCTTCGCGCAAAGACGATTCTGCCGCTCACAGTGCTCTGCGGTGTGCGCCTTCTGCCGAAAGAGGCCCGGGAGCGGTGCTTAGCTCTGCAGAGAACCGTACCTTCGTCTTTAGCCTCTCTTCTCGTCTACATCTTAAAAAAAGCTTTTCCACTCTGTCTGGCAAGGAGAAACTGTGCCAGCACAGAAAACATCTCCCATCGTGTTCTAGAGGCTGCACGGAGGTCTGCCGAGTGTTTTGCAAGAAGAGAGAGAAAGTTGTCCAAAAACAGCTTGCAATCGAATGTTCATGTGAATAGAAAAGGCAGGAGAGTGGTCAGGTACTGTTTTCTCTCAGTTGCCAAGCTGCGCACACAATCGCAGTGTTGTACAGCTTGTTTCATCACCTTTGCCAAGTTGTCGCTCTCTCCGGCTCCCGGAGACGAAGAAGCTACTTCTTCGCGCAAAGACGATTCTGCCGCTCACAGTGCTCTGCGCTGTGCGCCTTCTGCCGAAAGAGGCCCGGGAGCGGTGCTTAGCTCTGCAGAGCACCGTACCTTCGTCTTTAGCCTCTCTTCTCGTCTACATCTTAGCAAAAAGCTTTTCCACTCTGTCTGGCAAGGAGAAACTGTGCCAGCACAGAAAACATCTCCCATCGTGTTCTCGAGGCTGCACAGGGGTCTGCCGAGTATTTTGCAAGAAGAGAAAGAAAGTTGTCCAAAACAGCTTGCAATCGAATGATCATGTGAATAGAAAAGGCAGGAGAGTGGGTCAGGTACTGTTTTCTCTCAGTTGGCAAGCTGCGCACACAATCGCAGTGTTGTACAGCTTGTTTCATCACCTTTGCGAAGTTGCCGCTCTCTCCGGCTCCCGGAGACGAAGAAGCTGCTTCTTCGCGCAAAGACGATTCTGCGCTCACAGTGCTCTGCGGTGTGCGCCTTCTGCCGAAAGAGGCCCGGGAGCGGTGCTTAGCTCTGCAGAGCACCGTACCTTCGTCTTTAGCCTCTCTTCTCGTCTACATCTTAGCAAAAAGCTTTTCCACTCTGTCTGGCAAGGAGAAACTGTGCCAGCACAGAAAACATCTCCCATCGTCTTCTAGAGGCTGCACGGAGGTCTGCCGAGTTTTTGCAAGAAGAGAGAGAAAGTTGTCCAAAACAGCTTGCAATCGAATGTTCATGTGAATAGAAAAGGCAGGAGAGTGGTCAGGTACTGTTTTCTCTCACTTGGCAAACTGCGCACACAATCGCAGTGTTGTACAGCTTGTTTTCATCACCTTTGCGAAGTTGCCGCTCTCTCCGGCTCCCGGAGACGAAGAAGCTGCTTCTTCGCGCAAAGACGATTCTGCCGCTCACAGTGCTCTGCAGTGTGTGTCTTCTGCCGAAAGAGGCCCGTGAGCTGTGCTTAGCTCTGCAGAGCACCATACCTGCTTCTTTAGCCTCTCTTCTCGTCTACATCTTAGCAAAAAGCTTTTCCACTCTGTCTGGCAAGGAGAAACTGTGCCAGCACAGAAAACATCTCCCATCGTGTTCTAGAGGCTGCACGCAGGTCTGCCGAGTGTTTTGCAAGAAGAGAAAGAAAGTTGTCCAAAACAGCTTGCAATCGAATGTTCATGTGAATAGAAAAGGCAGGAGAGTGGTCAGGTACTGTTTTCTCTCAGTTGGCAAGCTGCGCACACAATCGCAGTGTTGTACAGCTTGTTTCATCACCTTTGCCAAGTTGTCGCTCTCTCCGGCTCCCGGAGACGAAGAAGCTGCTTCTTCGCGCAAAGACGATTCTGCCGCTCACAGTGCTCTGCGGTGTGCGCCTTCTGCCGAAAGAGGCCCGGCAGCGGTGCTTAGCTCTGCAGAGCACCGTACCTTCGTCTTTAGCCTCTCTTCTCGTCTACATCTTAGCAAAAAGCTTTTCCACTCTGTCTGGCAAGGAGAAACTGTGCCAGCACAGAAAACATCTCCCATCGTGTTCTAGAGGCTGCACGGAGGTCTGCCGAGTGTTTTGCAAGAAGAGAAAGAAAGTTGTCCAAAACAGCTTGCAATCGAATGTTCATGTGAATAGAAAAGGCAGGAGAGTGGTCAGGTACTGTTTTCTCTCAGTTGGCAAGCTGCGCACACAATCGCAGTGTTGTACAGCTTGTTTCATCACCTTTGCGAAGCTGCAGCTCTCTCCGGCTCCCGGAGACGAAGAAGCTGCTTCTTCGCGCAAAGACGATTCTGCCGCTCACAGTGCTCTGCGGTGTGCGCCTTTTGCCGAAAGAGGTCCGGGAGCGGTGCTTAGCTCTGCAGAGCACCGTACCTTCGTCTTTAGCCTCTCTTCTCGTCTACATCTTAGCAAAAAGCTTTTCCACTCTGTCTGGCAAGGAGAAACTGTGCCAGCACAAAAAACATCTCCCATCGTGTTCTAGAGGCTGCACGCAGGGTCTGCCGAGTGTTTTGCAAGAAGAGGAAAGAAAGTTGTCCAAAACAGCTTGCAATCGAATGTTCATGTGAATAGAAAAGGCAGGAGAGTGGTCAGGTACTGTTTTCTCTCAGTTGGCAAGCGGCGCACACAATCGCAGTGTTGTACAGCTTGTTTCATCACCTTTGCGAAGTTGCCGCTCTCTCCGGCTCCCGGAGACGAAGAAGCTGCTTCTTCGCGCAAAGACGATTCTGCCGCTCACAGTGCTCTGCGGTGTGCGCCTTCTGCCGAAAGAGGCCCGGGAGCGGTGCTTAGCTCTGCAGAGCACCGTACCTTCGTCTTTAGCCTCTCTTCTCGTCTACATCTTAGCAAAAAGCTTTTCCACTCTGTCTGGCAAGGAGAAACTTTGCCAGCACAGAAAACATCTCCCATCGTGTTCTAGAGGCTGCACGGAGGTCTGCCGAGTGTTTTGCAAGAAGAGAGAGAAAGTTGTCCAAAACAGCTTGCAATCGAATGTTCATGTGAATAGAAAAGGCAGGAGAGTGGTCAGGTACTGTTTTCTCTCAGTTGGCAAGCTGCGCACACAATCGCAGTGTTGTACAGCTTGTTTCATCACCTTTGCGAAGCTGCCGCTCTCTCCGGCTCCGGAGACGAAGAAGCTGCTTCTTCGCGCAAAGACGATTCTGCCGCTCACAGTGCTCTGCGGTGTGCGCCTTCTGCCGAAAGAGGTCCGGGAGCGGTGCTTAGCTCTGCAGAGCACCGTACCTTCGTCTTTAGCCTCTCTTCTCGTCTACATCTTAGCAAAAAGCTTTTCCACTCTGTCTGGCAAGGACAAACTGTGCCAGCACAGAAAACATCTCCCATCGTGTTCTCGAGGCTGCACAGGGGTCTGCCGAGTATTTTGCAAGAAGAGAAAGAAAGTTGTCCAAAACAGCTTGCAATCGAATGATCATGTGAATAGAAAAGGCAGGAGAGTGGTCAGGTACTGTTTTCTCTCAGTTGGCAAGCTGCGCACACAATCGCAGTGTTGTACAGCTTGTTTCATCACCTTTGCGAAGTTGCCGCTCTCTCCGGCTCCCGGAGACGAAGAAGCTGCTTCTTCGCGCAAAGACGATTCTGCCGCTCACAGTGCTCTGCGGTGTGCGCCTTCTGCCGAAAGAGGCCCGGGAGCGGTGCTTAGCTCTGCAGAGCACCGTACCTTCGTCTTTAGCCTCTCTTCTCGTCTACATCTTAGCAAAAAGCTTTTCCACTCTGTCTGGCAAGGAGAAACTGTGCCAGCACAGAAAACATCTCCCATCGTGTTCTAGAGGCTGCACGGAGGTCTGCCGAGTGTTTTGCAAGAAGAGAGAGAAAGTTGTCCAAAACAGCTTGCAATCGAATGTTCATGTGAATAGAAAAGGCAGGAGAGTGGTCAGGTACTGTTTTCTCTCACTTGGCAAACTGCGCACACAATCGCAGTGTTGTACAGCTTGTTTCATCACCTTTGCGAAGCTGCCGCTCTCTCCGGCTCCCGGAGACGAAGAAGCTGCTTCTTCGCGCAAAGACGATTCTGCCGCTCACAGTGCTCTGCGGTGTGCGCCTTCTTCCGAAAGAGGCCCGGGAGCGGTGCTTAGCTCTGCAGAGCACCGTACCTTCGTCTTTAGCCTCTCTTCTCGTCTACATCTTAGCAAAAAGCTTTTCCACTCTGTCTGGCAAGGAGAAACTGTGCCAGCACAGAAAATATCTCCCATCGTGTTCTAGAGGCTGCACGCAGGTCTGCCGAGTGTTTTGCAAGAAGAGAAAGAAAGTTGTCCAAAACAGCTTGCAATCGAATGTTCATGTGAATAGAAAAGGCAGGAGAGTGGTCAGGTACTGTTTTCTCTCAGTTGGCAAGCTGCGCACACAATCGCAGTGTTGTACAGCTTGTTTCATCACCTTTGTGAAGTTGCCGCTCACTCCGGCTCCCGGAGACGAAGAAGCTGCTTCTTCGCGCAAAGACGATTCTGCCGCTCACAGTGCTCTGCGGTGTGCGCCTTCTGCCGAAAGAGGCCCGGGAGCTGTGCTTAGCTCTGCAGAGCACCGTACCTTCGTCTTTAGCCTCTCTTCTCGTCTACATCTTAGCAAAAAGCTTTTCCACTCTGTCTGGCAAGGAGAAACTGTGCCAGCACAGAAAACATCTCCCATCGTCTTCTAGAGGCTGCACGCAGGTCTGCCGAGTGTTTTGCAAGAAGAGAAAGAAAGTTGTCCAAAACAGCTTGCAATCGAATGTTCATGTGAATAGAAAAGGCAGGAGAGTGGTCAGGTACTGTTTTCTCTCAGTTGGCAAACTGCGCACACAATCGCAGTGTTGTACAGCTTGTTTCATCACCTTTGCGAAGTTGCCGCTCTCTCCGGCTCCCGGAGACGAAGAAGCTGCTTCTTCGCGCAAAGACGATTCTGCCGCTCACAGTGCTCTGCAGTGTGTGTCTTCTGCCGAAAGAGGCCCGTGAGCTGTGCTTAGCTCTGCAGAGCACCATACCTGCTTCTTTAGCCTCTCTTCTCGTCTACATCTTAGCAAAAAGCTTTTCCACTCTGTCTGGCAAGGAGAAACTGTGCCAGCACAGAAAACATCTCCCATCGTGTTCTAGAGGCTGCACGCAGGTCTGCCGAGTGTTTTGCAAGAAGAGAAAGAAAGTTGTCCAAAACAGCTTGCAATCGAATGTTCATGTGAATAGAAAAGGCAGGAGAGTGGTCAGGTACTGTTTTCTCTCAGTTGGCAAGCTGCGCACACAATCGCAGTGTTGTACAGCTTGTTTCATCACCTTTGCCAAGTTGTCGCTCTCTCCGGCTCCCGGAGACGAAGAAGCTGCTTCTTCGCGCAAAGACGATTCTGCCGCTCACAGTGCTCTGCGGTGTGCGCCTTCTGCCGAAAGAGGCCCGGGAGCGGTGCTTAGCTCTGCAGAGCACCGTACCTTCGTCTTTAGCCTCTCTTCTCGTCTACATCTTAGCAAAAAGCTTTTCCACTCTGTCTGGCAAGGAGAAACTTTGCCAGCACAGAAAACATCTCCCATCGTGTTCTAGAGGCTGCACGGAGGTCTGCCGAGTGTTTTGCAAGAAGAGAAAGAAAGTTGTCCAAAACAGCTTGCAATCGAATGTTCATGTGAATAGAAAAGGCAGGAGAGTGGTCAGGTACTGTTTTCTCTCACTTGGCAAGCTGCGCACACAATCGCAGTGTTGTACAGCTTGTTTCATCACCTTTGCGAAGCTGCAGCTCTCTCCGGCTCCCGGAGACGAAGAAGCTGCTTCTTCGCGCAAAGACGATTCTGCCGCTCACAGTGCTCTGCGGTGTGCGCCTTTTGCCGAAAGAGGTCCGGGAGCGGTGCTTAGCTCTGCAGAGCACCGTACCTTCGTCTTTAGCCTCTCTTCTCGTCTACATCTTAGCAAAAAGCTTTTCCACTCTGTCTGGCAAGGAGAAACTGTGCCAGCACAAAAAACATCTCCCATCGTGTTCTAGAGGCTGCACGGAGGTCTGCCGAGTGTTTTGCAAGAAGAGAAAGAAAGTTGTCCAAAACAGCTTGCAATCGAATGTTCATGTGAATAGAAAAGGCAGGAGAGTGGTCAGGTACTGTTTTCTCTCAGTTGGCAAGCGGCGCACACAATCGCAGTGTTGTACAGCTTGTTTCATCACCTTTGCGAAGTTGCCGCTCTCTCCGGCTCCCGGAGACGAAGAAGCTGCTTCTTCGCGCAAAGACGATTCTGCCGCTCACAGTGCTCTGTGGTGTGCGCCTTCTGCCGAAAGAGGTCCGGGTGCGGTGCTTTGCTCTGCAGAGCACCGTACCTTCGTCTTTAGCCTCTCTTCTCGTCTACATCTTAGCAAAAAGCTTTTCCACTCTGTCTGGCAAGGAGAAACTGTGCCAGCACAGAAAACATCTCCCATCGTGTTCTAGAGGCTGCACGGAGGTCTGCCGAGTGTTTTGCAAGAAGAGAAAGAAAGTTGTCCAAAACAGCTTGCAATCGAATGTTCATGTGAATAGAAAAGGCAGGAGAGTGGTCAGGTACTGTTTTCTCTCAGTTGGCAAGCTGCGCACACAATCGCAGTGTTGTACAGCTTGTTTCATCACCTTTGCCAAGTTGCCGCTCTCTCCGGCTCCCGGAGACGAAGAAGCTGCTTCTTCGCGCAAAGACGATTCTGCCGCTCACAGTGCTCTGCGGTGTGCGCCTTCTGCCGAAAGAGGCCCGGGAGCGGTGCTTAGCTCTGCAGAGCACCGTACCTTCGTCTTTAGCCTCTCTTCTCGTCTACATCTTAGCAAAAAGCTTTTCCACTCTGTCTGGCAAGGAGAAACTTTGCCAGCACAGAAAACATCTCCCATCGTGTTCTAGAGGCTGCACGGAGGTCTGCCGAGTGTTTTGCAAGAAGAGAGAGAAAGTTGTCCAAAACAGCTTGCAATCGAATGTTCATGTGAATAGAAAAGGCAGGAGAGTGGTCAGGTACTGTTTTCTCTCAGTTGGCAAGCTGCGCACACAATCGCAGTGTTGTACAGCTTGTTTCATCACCTTTGCGAAGCTGCCGCTCTCTCCGGCTCCCGGAGACGAAGAAGCTGCTTCTTCGCGCAAAGACGATTCTGCCGCTCACAGTGCTCTGCGGTGTGCGCCTTCTGCCGAAAGAGGTCCGGGAGCGGTGCTTAGCTCTGCAGAGCACCGTACCTTCGTCTTTAGCCTCTCTTCTCGTCTACATCTTAGCAAAAAGCTTTTCCACTCTGTCTGGCAAGGAGAAACTGTGCCAGCACAGAAAACATCTCCCATCGTGTTCTAGAGGCTGCACGGAGGTCTGCCGAGTATTTTGCAAGAAGAGAAAGAAAGTTGTCCAAAACAGCTTGCAATCGAATGTTCATGTGAATAGAAAAGGCAGGAGAGTGGTCAGGTACTGTTTTCTCTCAGTTGGCAAGCTGCGCACACAATCGCAGTGTTGTACAGCTTGTTTCATCACCTTTGCGAAGTTGCCGCTCTCTCCGGCTCCCGGAGACGAAGAAGCTGCTTCTTCGCGCAAAGACGATTCTGCCGCTCACAGTGCTCTGCGCTGTGCGCCTTCTGCCGAAAGAGGTCCGGGAGCGGTGCTTAGCTCTGCAGAGCACCGTACCTTCGTCTTTAGCCTCTCTTCTCGTCTACATCTTAGCAAAAAGCTTTTCCACTCTGTCTGGCAAGGAGAAACTGTGCCAGCACAGAAAACATCTCCCATCGTGTTCTAGAGGCTCCACGGAGGTCTGCCGAGTATTTTGCAAGAAGAGAAAGAAAGTTGTCCAAAACAGCTTGCAATCGAATGTTCATGTGAATAGAAAAGGCAGGAGAGTGGTCAGGTACTGTTTTCTCTCAGTTGGCAAGCTGCGCACACAATCGCAGTGTTGTACAGCTTGTTTCATCACCTTTGCCAAGTTTCCGCTCTCTCCGGCTCCCGGAGACGAAGAAGCTGCTTCTTCGCGCAAAGACGATTCTGCCGCTCACAGTGCTCTGCGGTGTGCGCCTTCTGCCGAAAGAGGCCCGGGAGCGGTGCTTAGCTCTGCAGAGCACCGTACCTTCGTCTTTAGCCTCTCTTCTCGTCTACATCTTAGCAAAAAGCTTTTCCACTCTGTCTGGCAAGGAGAAACTGTGCCAGCACAGAAAACATCTCCCATCGTGTTCTAGAGGCTGCACGCAGGTCTGCCGAGTGTTTTTCAAGAAGAGAAAGAAAGTTGTCCAAAACAGCTTGCAATCGAATGTTCATGTGAATCGAAAAGGCAGGAGAGTGGTCAGGTACTGTTTTCTCTCAGTTGGCAAGCTGCCCACACAATCGCAGTGTTGTACAGCTTGTTTCATCACCTTTGCGAAGTTGCCGCTCTCTCCGGCTCCCGGAGACGAAGAAGCTGCTTCTTCGCGCAAAGACGATTCTGCCGCTCACAGTGCTCTGCGGTGTGCGCCTTCTGCCGAAAGAGGCCCGGGAGCGGTGCTTAGCTCTGCAGAGCACCGTACCTTCGTCTTTAGCCTCTCTTCTCGTCTACATCTTAGCAAAAAGCTTTTCCACTCTGTCTGGCAAGGAGAAACTGTGCCAGCACAGAAAACATCTCCCATCGTGTTCTAGAGGCTGCACGGAGGTCTGTCGAGTGTTTTGCAAGAAGAGAGAGAAAGTTGTCCCAAAACAGCTTGCAATCGAATGTTCATGTGGATAGAAAAGGCAGGAGAGTGGTCAGGTACTGTTTTCTCTCAGTTGGCAAGCTGCGCACACAATCGCAGTGTTGTACAGCTTGTTTCATCACCTTTGCGAAGCTGCCGCTCTCTCCGGCTCCCGGAGACGTAGAAGCTGCTTCTTCGCGCAAAGACGATTCTGCCGCTCACAGTGCTCTGCGGTGTGCGCCTTCTGCCGAAAGACGCCCGGGAGCGGTGCTTAGCTCTGCAGAGCACCGTACCTTCGTCTTTAGCCTCTCTTCTCGTCTACATCTTAGCAAAAAGCTTTTCCACTCTGTCTGGCAAGGAGAAACTGTGCCAGCACAGAAAACATCTCCCATCGTGTTCTAGAGGCTGCACGGAGGTCTGCCGAGTGTTTTGCAAGAAGAGAAAGAAAGTTGTCCAAAACAGCTTGCAATCGAATGTTCATGTGAATAGAAAAGGCAGGAGAGTGGTCAGGTACTGTTTTCTCTCAGTTGGCAAGCTGCGCACACAATCGCAGTGTTGTACAGCTTGTTTCATCACCTTTGCGAAGTTGCCGCTCTCTCCGGCTCCCGGAGACGAAGAAGCTGCTTCTTCGCGCAAAGACGATTCTGCCGCTCACAGTACTCTGCGGTGTGCGCCTTCTGCCGAAAGAGGCTCGGGAGCGGTGCTTAGCTCTGCAGAGCACTATACCTGCTTCTTTAGCCTCTCTTCTAGTCTACATCTTAGCAAAAAGCTTTTCCACTCTGTCTGGCAAGGTGAACCTGTGCCAGCACAGAAAACATCTCCCATCGTGTTCTAGAGGCTGCACGGAGTTCTGTCGAGTGTTTTGCAAGAAGAGAAAGAAAGTTGTCCAAAACAGCTTGCAATCGAATGTTCATGTGAATAGAAAAGGCAGGAGAGTGGTCAGGTACTGTTTTCTCTCAGTTGGCAAGCGGCGCACACAATCGCAGTGTTGTACAGCTTGTTTCATCACCTTTGCGAAGTTGCCGCTCACTCCGGCTCCCGGAGACGAAGAAGCTGCTTCTTCGCGCAAAGACGATTCTGCCGCTCACAGTGCTCTGCGGTGTGCGCCTTCAGCCGAAAGAGGCCCGGGAGCGGTGCTTAGCTCTGCAGAGCACCGTACCTTCGTCTTTAGCCTCTCTTCTCGTCTACATCTTAGCAAAAAGCTTTTCCACTCTGTCTGGCAAGGAGAAACTGTGCCAGCACAGAAAACATCTCCCATCGTCTTCTAGAGGCTGCACGCAGGTCTGCCGAGTGTTTTGCAAGAAGAGAAAGAAAGTTGTCCAAAACAGCTTGCAATCGAATGTTCATGTGAATAGAAAAGGCAGGAGAGTGGTCAGGTACTGTTTTCTCTCAGTTGGCAAACTGCGCACACAATCGCAGTGTTGTACAGCTTGTTTCATCACCTTTGCGAAGTTGCCGCTCTCTCCGGCTCCCGGAGACGAAGAAGCTGCTTCTTCGCGCAAAGACGATTCTGCCGCTCACAGTGCTCTGCAGTGTGTGTCTTCTGCCGAAAGAGGCCCGTGAGCTGTGCTTAGCTCTGCAGAGCACCATACCTGCTTCTTTAGCCTCTCTTCTCGTCTACATCTTAGCAAAAAGCTTTTCCACTCTGTCTGGCAAGGAGAAACTGTGCCAGCACAGAAAACATCTCCCATCGTGTTCTAGAGGCTGCACGCAGGTCTGCCGAGTGTTTTGCAAGAAGAGAAAGAAAGTTGTCCAAAACAGCTTGCAATCGAATGTTCATGTGAATAGAAAAGGCAGGAGAGTGGTCAGGTACTGTTTTCTCTCAGTTGGCAAGCTGCGCACACAATCGCAGTGTTGTACAGCTTGTTTCATCACCTTTGCCAAGTTGTCGCTCTCTCCGGCTCCCGGAGACGAAGAAGCTGCTTCTTCGCGCAAAGACGATTCTGCCGCTCACAGTGCTCTGCGGTGTGCGCCTTCTGCCGAAAGAGGCCCGGGAGCGGTGCTTAGCTCTGCAGAGCACCGTACCTTCGTCTTTAGCCTCTCTTCTCGTCTACATCTTAGCAAAAAGCTTTTCCACTCTGTCTGGCAAGGAGAAACTGTGCCAGCACAGAAAACATCTCCCATCGTGTTCTAGAGGCTGCACGGAGGTCTGCCGAGTGTTTTGCAAGAAGAGAAAGAAAGTTGTCCAAAACAGCTTGCAATCGAATGTTCATGTGAATAGAAAAGGCAGGAGAGTGGTCAGGTACTGTTTTCTCTCAGTTGGCAAGCTGCGCACACAATCGCAGTGTTGTACAGCTTGTTTCATCACCTTTGCGAAGCTGCAGCTCTCTCCGGCTCCCGGAGACGAAGAAGCTGCTTCTTCGCGCAAAGACGATTCTGCCGCTCACAGTGCTCTGCGGTGTGCGCCTTTTGCCGAAAGAGGTCCGGGAGCGGTGCTTAGCTCTGCAGAGCACCGTACCTTCGTCTTTAGCCTCTCTTCTCGTCTACATCTTAGCAAAAAGCTTTTCCACTCTGTCTGGCAAGGAGAAACTGTGCCAGCACAAAAAACATCTCCCATCGTGTTCTAGAGGCTGCACGCAGGTCTGCCGAGTGTTTTGCAAGAAGAGAAAGAAAGTTGTCCAAAACAGCTTGCAATCGAATGTTCATGTGAATAGAAAAGGCAGGAGAGTGGTCAGGTACTGTTTTCTCTCACTTGGCAAGCTGCGCACACAATCGCAGTGTTGTACAGCTTGTTTCATCACCTTTGCGAAGCTGCCGCTCTCTCCGGCTCCCGGAGACGAAGAAGCTGCTTCTTCGCGCAAAGACGATTCTGCCGCTCACAGTGCTCTGCGGTGTGTGTCTGCTGCCGAAAGAGGTCCGGGAGCGGTGCTTAGCTCTGCAGAGCACCGTACCTTCGTCTTTAGCCTCTCTTCTCGTCTACATCTTAGCAAAATCTTTTCGACTCTGTCTGGCAAGGAGAAACTGTGCCAGCACAGAAAACATCTCCCATCGTGTTCTAGAGGCTGCACGGAGGTCTGCCGAGTATTTTGCAAGAAGAGAAAGAAAGTTGTCCAAAACAGCTTGCAATCGAATGTTCATGTGAATAGAAAAGGCAGGAGAGTGGTCAGGTACTGTTTTCTCTCAGTTGGCAAGCTGCGCACACAATCGCAGTGTTGTACAGCTTGTTTCATCACCTTTGCCAAGTTGCCGCTCTCTCCGGCTCCCGGAGACGAAGAAGCTGCTTCTTCGCGCAAAGACGATTCTGCCGCTCACAGTGCTCTGCGGTGTGCGCCTTCTGCCGAAAGAGGTCCGGGAGCGGTGCTTAGCTCTGCAGAGCACCGTACCTTCGTCTTTAGCCTCTCTTCTCGTCTACATCTTAGCAAAAAGCTTTTCCACTCTGTCTGGCAAGGAGAAACTGTGCCAGCACAGAAAACATCTCCCATCGTGTTCTAGAGGCTCCACGGAGGTCTGCCGAGTATTTTGCAAGAAGAGAAAGAAAGTTGTCCAAAACAGCTTGCAATCGAATGTTCATGTGAATAGAAAAGGCAGGAGAGTGGTCAGGTACTGTTTTCTCTCAGTTGGCAAGCTGCGCACACAATCGCAGTGTTGTACAGCTTGTTTCATCACCTTTGCCAAGTTGCCGCTCTCTCCGGCTCCCGGAGACGAAGAAGCTGCTTCTTCGCGCAAAGACGATTCTGCCGCTCACAGTGCTCTGCGGTGTGCGCCTTCTGCCGAAAGAGGCCCGGGAGCGGTGCTTAGCTCTGCAGAGCACCGTACCTTCGTCTTTAGCCTCTCTTCTCGTCTACATCTTAGCAAAAAGCTTTTCCACTCTGTCTGGCAAGGAGAAACTGTGCCAGCACAGAAAACATCTCCCATCGTGTTCTAGAGGCTTCACAGAGGTCTGCCGAGTGTTTTGCAAGAAGAGAAAGAAAGTTGTCCAAAACAGCTTGCAATCGAATGTTCATGTGAATAGAAAAGGCAGGAGAGTGGTCAGGTACTGTTTTCTCTCACTTGGCAAGCTGCCCACACAATCGCAGTGTTGTACAGCTTGTTTCATCACCTTTGCGAAGTTGCCGCTCTCTCCGGCTCCCGGAGACGAAGAAGCTGCTTCTTCGCGCAAAGACGATTCTGCCGCTCACAGTGCTCTGCGGTGTGCGCCTTCTGCCGAAAGAGGCCCGGGAGCGGTGCTTAGCTCTGCAGAGCACCGTACCTTCGTCTTTAGCCTCTCTTCTCGTCTACATCTTAGCAAAAAGCTTTTCCACTCTGTCTGGCAAGGAGAAACTGTGCCAGCACAGAAAACATCTCCCATCGTGTTCTAGAGGCTGCACGGAGGTCTGTCGAGTGTTTTGCAAGAAGAGAGAGAAAGTTGTCCAAAACAGCTTGCAATCGAATGTTCATGTGAATAGAAAAGGCAGGAGAGTGGTCAGGTACTGTTTTCTCTCAGTTGGCAAGCTGCGCACACAATCGCAGTGTTGTACAGCTTGTTTCATCACCTTTGCGAAGCTGCCGCTCTCTCCGGCTCCCGGAGACGTAGAAGCTGCTTCTTCGCGCAAAGACGATTCTGCCGCTCACAGTGCTCTGCGGTGTGCGCCTTCTGCCGAAAGACGCCCGGGGAGCGGTGCTTAGCTCTGCAGAGCACCGTACCTTCGTCTTTAGCCTCTCTTCTCGTCTACATCTTAGCAAAAAGCTTTTCCACTCTGTCTGGCAAGGAGAAACTGTGCCAGCACAGAAAACATCTCCCATCGTGTTCTAGAGGCTGCACGGAGGTCTGCCGAGTGTTTTGCAAGAAGAGAAAGAAAGTTGTCCAAAACAGCTTGCAATCGAATGTTCATGTGAATAGAAAAGGCAGGAGAGTGGTCAGGTACTGTTTTCTCTCAGTTGGCAAGCTGCGCACACAATCGCAGTGTTGTACAGCTTGTTTCATCACCTTTGCGAAGTTGCCGCTCTCTCCGGCTCCCGGAGACGAAGAAGCTGCTTCTTCGCGCAAAGACGATTCTGCCGCTCACAGTACTCTGCGGTGTGCGCCTTCTGCCGAAAGAGGCCCGGGAGCGGTGCTTAGCTCTGCAGAGCACTATACCTGCTTCTTTAGCCTCTCTTCTCGTCTACATCTTAGCAAAAAGCTTTTCCACTCTGTCTGGCAAGGAGAAACTGTGCCAGCACAGAAAATATCTCCCATCGTGTTCTAGAGGCTGCACGGAGGTCTGCCGAGTGTTTTGCAAGAAGAGAAAGAAAGTTGTCCAAAACAGCTTCCAATCGAATGTTCATGTGAATAGAAAAGGCAGGAGAGTGGTCAGGTACTGTTTTCTCTCAGTTGGCAAGCTGCGCACACAATCGCAGTGTTGTACAGCATGTTTCATCACCTTTGCCAAGTTGTCGCTCTCTCTGGCTCCCGGAGACGAAGAAGCTGCTTCTTCGCGCAAAGACGATTCTGCCGCTCACAGTGCTCTGCGGTGTGCGCCTTCTTCCGAAAGAGGCCCAGGAGCGGTGCTTAGCTCTGCAGAGCACCGTACCTTCGTCTTTAGCCTCTCTTCTCGTCTACATCTTAGCAAAAAGCTTTTCCACTCTGTCTGGCAAGGAGAAACTGTGCCAGCACAAAAAACATCTCCCATCGTGTTCTAGAGGCTGCACGGAGGTCTGCCGAGTGTTTTGCAAGAAGAGAAAGAAAGTTGTCCAAAACAGCTTGCAATCGAATGTTCATGTGAATAGAAAAGGCAGGAGAGTGGTCAGGTACTGTTTTCTCTCAGTTGGCAAACTGCGCACACAATCGCAGTGTTGTACAGCTTGTTTCATCACCTTTGCGAAGTTGCCGCTCTCTCCGGCTCCCGGAGACGAAGAAGCTGCTTCTTCGCGCAAAGACGATTCTGACGCTCACAGTGCTCTGCGGTGAGCGCCTTCTGCCGAAAGAGGCCCGGGAGCGGTGCTTAGCTCTGCAGAGCACCGTACCTTCGTCTTTAGCCTCTCTTCTCGTCTACATCTTAGCAAAAAGCTTTTCCACTCTGTCTGGAAAGGAGAAACTGTGCCAGCACAGAAAACATCTCCCATCGTGTTCTAGAGGCTGCACGGAGGTCTGCCGAGTGTTTTGCAAGAAGAGAAAGAAAGTTGTCCAAAACAGCTTGCAATCGAATGTTCATGTGAATAGAAAAGGCAGGAGAGTGGTCAGGTACTGTTTTCTCTCAGTTGGCAAGCTGCGCACACAATCGCAGTGTTGTACAGCTTGTTTCATCACCTTTGCGAAGTTGCCGCTCTCTCCGGCTCCCGGAGACGAAGAAGCTGCTTCTTCGCGCAAAGACGATTCTGCCGCTCACAGTGCTCTGCGGTGTGCGCCTTCTGCCGAAAGACGCCCGGGAGCTGTGCTTAGCTCTGCAGAGCACCGTACCTTCGTCTTTAGCCTCTCTTCTAGTCTACATCTTAGCAAAAAGCTTTTCCACTCTGTCTGGCAAGGAGAACCTGTGCCAGCACAGAAAACATCTCCCATCGTGTTCTAGAGGCTGCACGCAGGTCTGCCGAGTGTTTTGCAAGAAGAGAAAGAAAGTTGTCCAAAATAGTTTGTAATCGAATGTTCATGTGAATAGAAAAGGCAGGAGAGTGGTCAGGTACTGTTTTCTCTCAGTTGGCAAGCTGCGCACACAATCGCAGTGTTGTACAGCTTGTTTCATCACCTTTGCGAAGCTGCCGCTCTCTCCGGCTCCCGGAGACGAAGAAGCTGCTTCTTCGCGCAAAGACGATTCTGCCGCTCACAGTGCTCTGCGGTGTGCGCCTTCTGCCGAAAGACGCCCGGGAGCTGTGCTTAGCTCTGCAGAGCACCGTACCTTCGTCTTTAGCCTCTCTTCTCGTCTACATCTTAGCAAAAAGCTTTTCCACTCTGTCTGGCAAGGAGAAACTGTGCCAGCACAGAAAACATCTCCCATCGTGTTCTAGAGGCTGCACGGAGGTCTGCCGAGTATTTTGCAAGAAGAGAAAGAAAGTTGTCCAAAACAGCTTCCAATCGAATGTTCATGTGAATAGAAAAGGCAGGAGAGTGGTCAGGTACTGTTTTCTCTCAGTTGGCAAACTGCGCACACAATCGCAGTGTTGTACAGCTTGTTTCATCACCTTTGCGAAGTTGCCGCTCTCTCCGGCTCCCGGAGACGAAGAAGCTGCTTCTTCGCGCAAAGAGGATTCTGCCGCTCACAGTACTCTGCGGTGAGCGCCTTCTGCAGAAAGAGGTCCGGGTGCGGTGCTTAGCTCTGCAGAGCACCGTACCTTCGTCTTTAGCCTCTCTTCTCGTCTACATCTTAGCTAAAAGCTTTTCCACTCTGTCTGGCAAGGAGAAACTGTGCCAGCACAGAAAACATCTCCCATCGTGTTCTAGAGGCTGCACGGAGGTCTGCCGAGTGTTTTGCAAGAAGAGAAAGAAAGTTGTCCAAAACAGCTTGCAATCGAATGTTCATGTGAATAGAAAAGGCAGGAGAGTGGTCACGTACTGTTTTCTCTCAGTTGGCAAGCTGCGCACACAATCGCAGTGTTGTACAGCTTGTTTCATCACCTTTGCGAAGTTGCCGCTCTCTCCGGCTCCCGGAGACGAAGAAGCTGCTTCTTCGCGCAAAGACGATTCTGCCGCTCACAGTGCTCTGCGGTGTGCGCCTTCTGCCGAAAGAGGCCCGGGAGCTGTGCTTAGCTCTGCAGAGCACCGTACCTTCGTCTTTAGCCTCTCTTCTCGTCTACATCTTAGCAAAAAGCTTTTCCACTCTGTCTGGCAAGGAGAAACTGTGCCAGCACAGAAAACATCTCCCATCGTCTTCTAGAGGCTCCACGGAGGTCTGCCGAGTGTTTTGCAAGAAGAGAGAGAAAGTTGTCCAAAACAGCTTGCAATCGAATGTTCATGTGAATAGAAAAGGCAGGAGAGTGGTCAGGTACTGTTTTCTCTCAGTTGGCAAGCTGCCCACACAATCGCAGTGTTGTACAGCTTGTTTCATCACCTTTGCGAAGTTGCCGCTCTCTCCGGCTCCCGGAGACGAAGAAGCTGCTTCTTCGCGCAAAGACGATTCTGCCGCTCACAGTGTTCTGCAGTGTGTGTCTTCTGCCGAAAGAGGCCCGTGAGCTGTGCTTAGCTCTGCAGAGCACCATACCTGCTTCTTTAGCCTCTCTTCTCGTCTACATCTTAGCAAAAAGCTTTTCCACTCTGTCTGGAAAGGAGAAACTGTGCCACCACAGAAAACATCTCCCATCGTGTTCTAGAGGCTCCACGGAGGTCTGCCGAGTGTTTTGCAAGAAGAGAAAGAAAGTTGTCCAAAACAGCTTGCAATCGAATGTTCATGTGAATAGAAAAGGCAGGAGAGTGGTCAGGTACTGTTTTCTCTCAGTTGGCAAGCTGCGCACACAATCGCAGTGTTGTACAGCTTGTTTCATCACCTTTGCGAAGTTGCCGCTCTCTCCGGCTCCCGGAGACGAAGAAGCTGCTTCTTCGCGCAAAGACGATTCTGCCGCTCACAGTGCTCTGCGGTGTGCGCCTTCTGCCGAAAGAGGCCCGGGAGCGGTGCTTAGCTCTGCAGAGCACCGTACCTTCGTCTTTAGCCTCTCTTCTCGTCTACATCTTAGCAAAAAGCTTTTCCACTCTGTCTGGCAAGGAGAAACTGTGCCAGCACAAAAAACATCTCCCATCGTGTTCTAGAGGCTGCACGGAGGTCTGCCGAGTGTTTTGCAAGAAGAGAAAGAAAGTTGTCCAAAACAGCTTCCAATCGAATGTTCATGTGAATAGAAAAGGCAGGAGAGTGGTCAGGTACTGTTTTCTCTCAGTTGGCAAGCTGCGCACACAATCGCAGTGTTGTACAGCTTGTTTCATCACCTTTGCGAAGCTGCCGCTCTCTCCGCCTCCCGGAGACGAAGAAGCTGCTTCTTCGCGCAAAGACGATTCTGCCGCTCACAGTGCTCTGCGGTGTGCGCCTTCTGCCGAAAGAGGTCCGGGAGCGGTGCTTAGCTCTGCAGAGCACCGTACCTTCGTCTTTAGCCTCTCTTCTCGTCTACATCTTAGCAAAAAGCTTTTCCACTCTGTCTGGCAAGGAGAAACTGTGCCAGCACAAAAAACATCTCCCATCGTGTTCTAGAGGCTGCACGGAGGTCTGCCGAGTGTTTTGCAAGAAGAGAAAGAAAGTTGTCCAAAACAGCTTCCAATCGAATGTTCATGTGAATAGAAAAGGCAAGAGAGTGGTCAGGTAATGTTTTCTCTCAGTTGGCAAGCGGCGCACACAATCGCAGTGTTGTACAGCTTGTTTCATCACCTTTGCGAAGTTGCCGCTCTCTCCGGCTCCCGGAGACGAAGAAACTGCTTTTTCGCCCAAAGACGATTCTGCCGCTCACAGTGCTCTGCGGTGTGCGCCTTCTGCCGAAAGAGGTCCGGGTGCGGTGCTTAGCTCTGCAGAGCAACGTACCTTCGTCTTTAGCCTCTCTTCTCGTCTACATCTTAGCAAAAAGCTTTTCCACTCTGTCTGGCAAGGAGAAACTGTGCCAGCACAGAAAACATCTCCCATCGTGTTCTAGAGGCTGCACGGAGGTCTGCCGAGTGTTTTGCAAGAAGAGAAAGAAAGTTGTCCAAAACAGCTTGCAATCGAATGTTCATGTGAATAGAAAAGGCAGGAGAGTGGTCAGGTACTGTTTTCTCTCAGTTGGCAAGCTGCGCACACAATCGCAGTGTTGTACAGCTTGTTTCATCACCTTTGCCAAGTTGTCGCTCTCTCCGGCTCCCGGAGACGAAGAAGCTGCTTCTTCGCGCAAAGACGATTCTGCCGCTCACAGTGCTCTGCGGTGTGTGTCTTCTGCCGAAAGAGGCCCGGGAGCGGTGCTTAGCTCTGCAGAGCACCGTACCTTCGTCTTTAGCCTCTCTTCTCGTCTACATCTTAGCAAAAAGCTTTTCCACTCTGTCTGGCAAGGAGAAACTGTGCCAGCACAGAAAACATCTCCCATCGTGTTCTAGAGGCTGCACGGAGGTCTGCCGAGTATTTTGCAAGAAGAGAAAGAAAGTTGTCCAAAACAGCTTGCAATCGAATGTTCATGTGAATAGAAAAGGCAGGAGAGTGGTCAGGTAGTGTTTTCTCTCAGTTGGCAAGCTGCGCACACAATCGCAGTGTTGTACAGCTTGTTTCATCACCTTTGCGAAGTTGCCGCTCTCTCCGGCTCCCGGAGACGAAGAAGCTGCTTCTTCGCGCAAAGACGATTCTGCCGCTCACAGTGCTCTGCAGTGTGTGTCTTCTGCCGAAAGAGGCCCGTGAGCTGTGCTTAGCTCTGCAGAGCACCATACCTGCTTCTTTAGCCTCTCTTCTCGTCTACATCTTAGCAAAAAGCTTTTCCACTCTGTCTGGCAAGGAGAAACTGTGCCAGCACAGAAAACATCTCCCATCGTGTTCTAGAGGCTGCACGGAGGTCTGCCGAGTGTTTTGCAAGAAGAGAAAGAAAGTTGTCCAAAACAGCTTCCACTCGAATGTTCATGTGAATAGAAAAGGCAGGAGAGTGGTCAGGTACTGTTTTCTCTCAGTTGGCAAGCTGCGCACACAATCGCAGTGTTGTACAGCTTGTTTCATCACCTTTGCCAAGTTGTCGCTCTCTCCGGCTCCCGGAGACGAAGAAGCTGCTTCTTCGCGCAAAGACGATTCTGCCGCTCACAGTGCTCTGCGGTGTGCGCCTTCTGCCGAAAGAGGCCCGGGAGCGGTGCTTAGCTCTGCAGAGCACCGTACCTTCGTCTTTAGCCTCTCTTCTCGTCTACATCTTAGCAAAAAGCTTTTCCACTCTGTCTGGCAAGGAGAAACTGTGCCAGCACAGAAAACATCTCCCATCGTGTTCTAGAGGCTGCACGGAGGTCTGCCGAGTGTTTTGCAAGAAGAGAGAGAAAGTTGTCCAAAACAGCTTGCAATCGAATGTTCATGTGAATAGAAAAGGCAGGAGAGTGGTCAGGTACTGTTTTCTCTCAGTTGCCAAGCTGCGCACACAATCGCAGTGTTGTACAGCTTGTTTCATCACCTTTGCCAAGTTGTCGCTCTCTCCGGCTCCCGGAGACGAAGAAGCTACTTCTTCGCGCAAAGACGATTCTGCCGCTCACAGTGCTCTGCGGTGTGCGCCTTCTGCCGAAAGAGGCCCGGGAGCGGTGCTTAGCTCTGCAGAGCACCGTACCTTCGTCTTTAGCCTCTCTTCTCGTCTACATCTTAGCAAAAAGCTTTTCCACTCTGTCTGGCAAGGAGAAACTGTGCCAGCACAGAAAACATCTCCCATCGTGTTCTAGAGGCTGCACGGAGGTCTGCCGAGTGTTTTGCAAGAAGAGAAAGAAAGTTGTCCAAAACAGCTTGCAATCGAATGTTCATGTGAATAGAAAAGGCAGGAGAGTGGTCAGGTACTGTTTTCTCTCAGTTGGCAAGCTGCGCACACAATCGCAGTGTTGTACAGCTTGTTTCATCACCTTTGCCAAGTTGTCGCTCTCTCCGGCTCCCGGAGACGAAGAAGCTGCTTCTTCGCGCAAAGACGATTCTGCCGCTCACAGTGCTCTGCGGTGTGCGCCTTCTGCCGAAAGAGGCCCGGGAGCGGTGCTTAGCTCTGCAGAGCACCGTACCTTCGTCTTTAGCCTCTCTTCTCGTCTACATCTTAGCAAAAAGCTTTTCCACTCTGTCTGGCAAGGAGAAACTGTGCCAGCACAGAAAACATCTCCCATCGTGTTCTAGAGGCTGCACGGAGGTCTGCCGAGTGTTTTGCAAGAAGAGAAAGAAAGTTGTCCAAAACAGCTTGCAATCGAATGTTCATGTGAATAGAAAAGGCAGGAGAGTGGTCAGGTACTGTTTTCTCTCAGTTGGCAAGCTGCACACACAATCGCAGTGTTGTACAGCTTGTTTCATCACCTTTGCGAAGTTGCCGCTCTCTCCGGCTCCCGGAGACGAAGAAGCTGCTTCTTCGCGCAAAGACGATTCTGCCGCTCACAGTGCTCTGCAGTGTGTGTCTTCTGCCGAAAGAGGCCCGTGAGCTGTGCTTAGCTCTGCAGAGCACCATACCTGCTTCTTTAGCCTCTCTTCTCGTCTACATCTTAGCAAAAAGCTTTTCCACTCTGTCTGGCAAGGAGAAACTGTGCCAGCACAGAAAACATCTCCCATCGTGTTCTAGAGGCTGCACGGAGGTCTGCCGAGTGTTTTGCAAGAAGAGAAGGAAGTTGTCCAAAACAGCTTCCACTCGAATGTTCATGTGAATAGAAAAGGCAGGAGAGTGGTCAGGTACTGTTTTCTCTCAGTTGGCAAGCTGCGCACACAATCGCAGTGTTGTACAGCTTGTTTCATCACCTTTGCCAAGTTGTCGCTCTCTCCGGCTCCCGGAGACGAAGAAGCTGCTTCTTCGCGCAAAGACGATTCTGCCGCTCACAGTGCTCTGCGGTGTGCGCCTTCTGCCGAAAGAGGCCCGGGAGCGGTGCTTAGCTCTGCAGAGCACCGTACCTTCGTCTTTAGCCTCTCTTCTCGTCTACATCTTAGCAAAAAGCTTTTCCACTCTGTCTGGCAAGGAGAAACTGTGCCAGCACAGAAAACATCTCCCATCGTGTTCTAGAGGCTGCACGGAGGTCTGCCGAGTGTTTTGCAAGAAGAGAGAGAAAGTTGTCCAAAACAGCTTGCAATCGAATGTTCATGTGAATAGAAAAGGCAGGAGAGTGGTCAGGTACTGTTTTCTCTCAGTTGCCAAGCTGCGCACACAATCGCAGTGTTGTACAGCTTGTTTCATCACCTTTGCCAAGTTGTCGCTCTCTCCGGCTCCCGGAGACGAAGAAGCTACTTCTTCGCGCAAAGACGATTCTGCCGCTCACAGTGCTCTGCGGTGTGCGCCTTCTGCCGAAAGAGGCCCGGGAGCGGTGCTTAGCTCTGCAGAGCACCGTACCTTCGTCTTTAGCCTCTCTTCTCGTCTACATCTTAGCAAAAAGCTTTTCCACTCTGTCTGGTAAGGAGAAACTGTGCCAGCACAGAAAACATCTCCCATCGTGTTCTCGAGGCTGCACAGGGGTCTGCCGAGTATTTTGCAAGAAGAGAAAGAAAGTTGTCCAAAACAGCTTGCAATCGAATGTTCATGTGAATAGAAAAGGCAGGAGAGTGGTCAGGTACTGTTTTCTCTCAGTTGGCAAGCTGCGCACACAATCGCAGTGTTGTACAGCTTGTTTCATCACCTTTGCGAAGTTGCCGCTCTCTCCGGCTCCCGGAGACGAAGAAGCTGCTTCTTCGCGCAAAGACGATTCTGCCGCTCACAGTGCTCTGCGGTGTGCGCCTTCTGCCGAAAGAGGCCCGGGAGCGGTGCTTAGCTCTGCAGAGCACCGTACCTTCGTCTTTAGCCTCTCTTCTCGTCTACATCTTAGCAAAAAGCTTTTCCACTCTGTCTGGCAAGGAGAAACTGTGCCAGCACAGAAAACATCTCCCATCGTGTTCTAGAGGCTGCACGGAGGTCTGCCGAGTGTTTTGCAAGAAGAGAAAGAAAGTTGTCCAAAACAGCTTGCAATCGAATGTTCATGTGAATAGAAAAGGCAGGAGAGTGGTCAGGTACTGTTTTCTCTCACTTGGCAAACTGCGCACACAATCGCAGTGTTGTACAGCTTGTTTCATCACCTTTGCGAAGCTGCCGCTCTCTCCGGCTCCCGGAGACGAAGAAGCTGCTTCTTCGCGCAAAGACGATTCTGCCGCTCACAGTGCTCTGCGGTGTGCGCCTTCTTCCGAAAGAGGCCCGGGAGCGGTGCTTAGCTCTGCAGAGCACCGTACCTTCGTCTTTAGCCTCTCTTCTCGTCTACATCTTAGCAAAAAGCTTTTCCACTCTGTCTGGCAAGGAGAAACTGTGCCAGCACAGAAAATATCTCCCATCGTGTTCTAGAGGCTGCACGCAGGTCTGCCGAGTGTTTTGCAAGAAGAGAAAGAAAGTTGTCCAAAACAGCTTGCAATCGAATGTTCATGTGAATAGAAAAGGCAGGAGAGTGGTCAGGTACTGTTTTCTCTCAGTTGGCAAGCTGCGCACACAATCGCAGTGTTGTACAGCTTGTTTCATCACTTTTGCCAAGTTGTCGCTCTCTCTGGCTCCCGGAGACGAAGAAGCTGCTTCTTCGCGCAAAGACGATTCTGCCGCTCACAGTGCTCTGCGGTGTGCGCCTTCTTCCGAAAGAGGCCCGGGAGCGGTGCTTAGCTCTGCAGAGCACCGTACCTTCGTCTTTAGCCTCTCTTCTCGTCTACATCTTAGCAAAAAGCTTTTCCACTCTGTCTGGCAAGGAGAAACTCTGCCAGCACAAAAAACATCTCCCATCGTGTTCTAGAGGCTGCACGGAGGTCTGCCGAGTGTTTTGCAAGAAGAGAAAGAAAGTTGTCCAAAACAGCTTGCAATCGAATGTTCATGTGAATAGAAAAGGCAGGAGAGTGGTCAGGTACTGTTTTCTCTCAGTTGGCAAACTGCGCACACAATCGCAGTGTTGTACAGCTTGTTTCATCACCTTTGCGAAGTTGCCGCTCTCTCCGGCTCCCGGAGACGAAGAAGCTGCTTCTTCGCGCAAAGACGATTCTGACGCTCACAGTGCTCTGCGGTGTGTGCCTTCTGCCGAAAGACGTCCGGGAGCGGTGCTTAGCTCTGCAGAGCACCGTACCTTCGTCTTTAGCCTCTCTTCTCGTCTACATCTTAGGAAAAAGCTTTTCCACTCTGTCTGGAAAGGAGAAACTGTGCCACCACAGAAAACATCTCCCATCGTGTTCTAGAGGCTGCACGGAGGTCTGGCGAGTGTTTTGCAAGAAGAGAAAGAAAGTTGTCCAAAACAGCTTGCAATCGAATGTTCATGTGAATAGAAAAGGCAGGAGAGTGGTCAGGTACTGTTTTCTCTCACTTGGCAAGATGCGCACACAATCGCAGTGTTGTACAGCTTGTTTCATCACCTTTGCGAAGTTGCCGCTCTCTCCGGCTCCCGGAGACGAAGAAGCTGCTTCTTCGCGCAAAGACGATTCTGCCGCTCACAGTGCTCTGCGGTGTGCGCCTTCTGCCGAAAGAGCCCCGGGAGCTGTGCTTAGCTCTGCAGAGCACCGTACCTTCGTCTTTAGCCTCTCTTCTAGTCTACATCTTAGCAAAAAGCTTTTCCACTCTGTCTGGCAAGGTGAACCTGTGCCAGCACAGAAAACATCTCCCATCGTGTTCTAGAGGCTGCACGGAGTTCTGTCGAGTGTTTTGCAAGAAGAGAAAGAAAGTTGTCCAAAACAGCTTGCAATCGAATGTTCATGTGAATAGAAAAGGCAGGAGAGTGGTCAGGTACTGTTTTCTCTCAGTTGGCAAGCTGCGCACACAATCGCAGTGTTGTACAGCTTGTTTCATCACCTTTGCGAAGTTGCCGCTCACTCCGGCTCCCGGAGACGAAGAAGCTGCTTCTTCGCGCAAAGACGATTCTGCCGCTCACAGTGCTCTGCGGTGTGCGCCTTCTGCCGAAAGAGGCCCGGCAGCGGTGCTTAGCTCTGCAGAGCACCGTACCTTCGTCTTTAGCCTCTCTTCTCGTCTACATCTTAGCAAAAAGCTTTTCCACTCTGTCTGGCAAGGAGAAACTGTGCCAGCACAGAAAACATCTCCCATCGTCTTCTAGAGGCTGCACGCAGGTCTGCCGAGTGTTTTGCAAGAAGAGAAAGAAAGTTGTCCAAAACAGCTTGCAATCGAATGTTCATGTGAATAGAAAAGGCAGGAGAGTGGTCAGGTACTGTTTTCTCTCAGTTGGCAAACTGCGCACACAATCGCAGTGTTGTACAGCTTGTTTCATCACCTTTGCGAAGTTGCCGCTCTCTCCGGCTCCCGGAGACGAAGAAGCTGCTTCTTCGCGCAAAGACGATTCTGCCGCTCACAGTGCTCTGCAGTGTGTGTCTTCTGCCGAAAGAGGCCCGTGAGCTGTGCTTAGCTCTGCAGAGCACCATACCTGCTTCTTTAGCCTCTCTTCTCGTCTACATCTTAGCAAAAAGCTTTTCCACTCTGTCTGGCAAGGAGAAACTGTGCCAGCACAGAAAACATCTCCCATCGTGTTCTAGAGGCTGCACGCAGGTCTGCCGAGTGTTTTGCAAGAAGAGAAAGAAAGTTGTCCAAAACAGCTTGCAATCGAATGTTCATGTGAATAGAAAAGGCAGGAGAGTGGTCAGGTACTGTTTTCTCTCAGTTGGCAAGCGGCGCACACAATCGCAGTGTTGTACAGCTTGTTTCATCACCTTTGCGAAGTTGCCGCTCTCTCCGGCTCCCGGAGACGAAGAAGCTGCTTCTTCGCGCAAAGACGATTCTGCCGCTCACAGTGCTCTGTGGTGTGCGCCTTCTGCCGAAAGAGGTCCGGGTGCGGTGCTTAGCTCTGCAGAGCACCGTACCTTCGTCTTTAGCCTCTCTTCTCGTCTACATCTTAGCAAAAAGCTTTTCCACTCTGTCTGGCAAGGAGAAACTGTGCCAGCACAGAAAACATCTCCCATCGTGTTCTAGAGGCTGCACGGAGGTCTGCCGAGTATTTTGCAAGAAGAGAAAGAAAGTTGTCCAAAACAGCTTGCAATCGAATGTTCATGTGAATAGAAAAGGCAGGAGAGTGGTCAGGTACTGTTTTCTCTCAGTTGGCAAGCTGCGCACACAATCGCAGTGTTGTACAGCTTGTTTCATCACCTTTGCCAAGTTGCCGCTCTCTCCGGCTCCCGGAGACGAAGAAGCTGCTTCTTCGCGCAAAGACGATTCTGCCGCTCACAGTGCTCTGCGGTGTGCGCCTTCTGCCGAAAGAGGCCCGGGAGCGGTGCTTAGCTCTGCAGAGCACCGTACCTTCGTCTTTAGCCTCTCTTCTCGTCTACATCTTAGCAAAAAGCTTTTCCACTCTGTCTGGCAAGGAGAAACTGTGCCAGCACAGAAAACATCTCCCATCGTGTTCTAGAGGCTGCACGGAGGTCTGCCGAGTGTTTTGCAAGAAGAGAGAGAAAGTTGTCCAAAACAGCTTGCAATCGAATGTTCATGTGAATAGAAAAGGCAGGAGAGTGGTCAGGTACTGTTTTGTCTCAGTTGGCAAGCTGCGCACACAATCGCAGTGTTGTACAGCTTGTTTCATCACCTTTGCGAAGTTGCCGCTCTCTCCGGCTCCCGGAGACGAAGAAGCTGCTTTTTCGCCCAAAGACGATTCTGCCGCTCACAGTGCTCTGCGGTGTGCGCCTTCTGCCGAAAGAGGTCCGGGAGCGGTGCTTAGCTCTGCAGAGCACCGTACCTTCGTCTTTAGCCTCTCTTCTCGTCTACATCTTAGCAAAAAGCTTTTCCACTCTGTCTGGCAAGGAGAAACTGTGCCAGCACAGAAAACATCTCCCATCGTGTTCTAGAGGCTCCACGGAGGTCTGCCGAGTATTTTGCAAGAAGAGAAAGAAAGTTGTCCAAAACAGCTTGCAATCGAATGTTCATGTGAATAGAAAAGGCAGGAGAGTGGTCAGGTACTGTTTTCTCTCAGTTGGCAAGCTGCGCACACAATCGCAGTGTTGTACAGCTTGTTTCATCACCTTTGCCAAGTTGCCGCTCTCTCCGGGTCCCGGAGACGAAGAAGCTGCTTCTTCGCGCAAAGACGATTCTGCCGCTCACAGTGCTCTGCGGTGTGCGCCTTCTGCCGAAAGAGGCCCGGGAGCGGTGCTTAGCTCTGCAGAGCACCGTACCTTCGTCTTTAGCCTCTCTTCTCGTCTACATCTTAGCAAAAAGCTTTTCCACTCTGTCTGGCAAGGAGAAACTGTGCCAGCACAGAAAACATCTCCCATCGTGTTCTAGAGGCTGCACAGAGGTCTGCCGAGTGTTTTTCAAGAAGAGAAAGAAAGTTGTCCAAAACAGCTTGCAATCGAATGTTCATGTGAATAGAAAAGGCAGGAGAGTGGTCAGGTACTGTTTTCTCTCAGTTGGCAAGCTGCCCACACAATCGCAGTGTTGTACAGCTTGTTTCATCACCTTTGCGAAGTTGCCGCTCTCTCCGGCTCCCGGAGACGAAGAAGCTGCTTCTTCGCGCAAAGACGATTCTGCCGCTCACAGTGCTCTGCGGTGTGCGCCTTCTGCCGAAAGAGGCCCGGGAGCGGTGCTTAGCTCTGCAGAGCACCGTACCTTCGTCTTTAGCCTCTCTTCTCGTCTACATCTTAGCAAAAAGCTTTTCCACTCTGTCTGGCAAGGAGAAACTGTGCCAGCACAGAAAACATCTCCCATCGTGTTCTAGAGGCTGCACGGAGGTCTGCCGAGTGTTTTGCAAGAAGAGAAAGAAAGTTGTCCAAAACAGCTTGCAATCGAATGTTCATGTGAATAGAAAAGGCAGGAGAGTGGTCAGGTACTGTTTTCTCTCAGTTGGCAAACTGCGCACACAATCGCAGTGTTGTACAGCTTGTTTCATCACCTTTGCGAAGTTGCCGCTCTCTCCGGCTCCCGGAGACGAAGAAGCTGCTTCTTCGCGCAAAGACGATTCTGCCGCTCACAGTACTCTGCGGTGTGCGCCTTCTGCCGAAAGAGGCCCGGGAGCGGTGCTTAGCTCTGCAGAGCACTATACCTGCTTCTTTAGCCTCTCTTCTCGTCTACATCTTAGCAAAAAGCTTTTCCACTCTGTCTGGCAAGGAGAAACTGTGCCAGCACAGAAAATATCTCCCATCGTGTTCTAGAGGCTGCACGGAGGTCTGCCGAGTGTTTTGCAAGAAGAGAAAGAAAGTTGTCCAAAACAGCTTCCAATCGAATGTTCATGTGAATAGAAAAGGCAGGAGAGTGGTCAGGTACTGTTTTCTCTCAGTTGGCAAGCTGCGCACACAATCGCAGTGTTGTACAGCATGTTTCATCACCTTTGCCAAGTTGTCGCTCTCTCTGGCTCCCGGAGACGAAGAAGCTGCTTCTTCGCGCAAAGACGATTCTGCCGCTCACAGTGCTCTGCGGTGTGCGCCTTCTTCCGAAAGAGGCCCAGGAGCGGTGCTTAGCTCTGCAGAGCACCGTACCTTCGTCTTTAGCCTCTCTTCTCGTCTACATCTTAGCAAAAAGCTTTTCCACTCTGTCTGGCAAGGAGAAACTGTGCCAGCACAAAAAACATCTCCCATCGTGTTCTAGAGGCTGCACGGAGGTCTGCCGAGTGTTTTGCAAGAAGAGAAAGAAAGTTGTCCAAAACAGCTTGCAATCGAATGTTCATGTGAATAGAAAAGGCAGGAGAGTGGTCAGGTACTGTTTTCTCTCAGTTGGCAAACTGCGCACACAATCGCAGTGTTGTACAGCTTGTTTCATCACCTTTGCGAAGTTGCCGCTCTCTCCGGCTCCCGGAGACGAAGAAGCTGCTTCTTCGCGCAAAGACGATTCTGACGCTCACAGTGCTCTGCGGTGAGCGCCTTCTGCCGAAAGAGGCCCGGGAGCGGTGCTTAGCTCTGCAGAGCACCGTACCTTCGTCTTTAGCCTCTCTTCTCGTCTACATCTTAGCAAAAAGCTTTTCCACTCTGTCTGGAAAGGAGAAACTGTGCCAGCACAGAAAACATCTCCCATCGTGTTCTAGAGGCTGCACGGAGGTCTGCCGAGTGTTTTGCAAGAAGAGAAAGAAAGTTGTCCAAAACAGCTTGCAATCGAATGTTCATGTGAATAGAAAAGGCAGGAGAGTGGTCAGGTACTGTTTTCTCTCAGTTGGCAAGCTGCGCACACAATCGCAGTGTTGTACAGCTTGTTTCATCACCTTTGCCAAGTTGCCGCTCTCTCCGGCTCCCGGAGACGAAGAAGCTGCTTCTTCGCGCAAAGACGATTCTGCCGCTCACAGTGCTCTGCGGTGTGCGCCTTCTGCCGAAAGACGCCCGGGAGCTGTGCTTAGCTCTGCAGAGCACCGTACCTTCGTCTTTAGCCTCTCTTCTAGTCTACATCTTAGCAAAAAGCTTTTCCACTCTGTCTGGCAAGGAGAACCTGTGCCAGCACAGAAAACATCTCCCATCTTGTTCTAGAGGCTGCACGCAGGTCTGCCGAGTGTTTTGCAAGAAGAGAAAGAAAGTTGTCCAAAATAGTTTGTAATCGAATGTTCATGTGAATAGAAAAGGCAGGAGAGTGGTCAGGTACTGTTTTCTCTCAGTTGGCAAGCTGCGCACACAATCGCAGTGTTGTACAGCTTGTTTCATCACCTTTGCGAAGCTGCCGCTCTCTCCGGCTCCCGGAGACGAAGAAGCTGCTTCTTCGCGCAAAGACGATTCTGCCGCTCACAGTGCTCTGCGGTGTGCGCCTTCTGCCGAAAGACGCCCGGGAGCTGTGCTTAGCTCTGCAGAGCACCGTACCTTCGTCTTTAGCCTCTCTTCTCGTCTACATCTTAGCAAAAAGCTTTTCCACTCTGTCTGGCAAGGAGAAACTGTGCCAGCACAGAAAACATCTCCCATCGTGTTCTAGAGGCTGCACGGAGGTCTGCCGAGTATTTTGCAAGAAGAGAAAGAAAGTTGTCCAAAACAGCTTGCAATCGAATGTTCATGTGAATAGAAAAGGCAGGAGAGTGGTCAGGTACTGTTTTCTCTCAGTTGGCAAACTGCGCACACAATCGCACTGTTGTACAGCTTGTTTCATCACCTTTGCGAAGTTGCCGCTCTCTCCGGCTCCCGGAGACGAAGAAGCTGCTTCTTCGCGCAAAGAGGATTCTGCCGCTCACAGTACTCTGCGGTGAGCGCCTTCTGCAGAAAGAGGTCCGGGTGCGGTGCTTAGCTCTGCAGAGCACCGTACCTTCGTCTTTAGCCTCTCTTCTCGTCTACATCTTAGCTAAAAGCTTTTCCACTCTGTCTGGCAAGGAGAAACTGTGCCAGCACAGAAAACATCTCCCATCGTGTTCTAGAGGCTGCACGGAGGTCTGCCGAGTGTTTTGCAAGAAGAGAAAGAAAGTTGTCCAAAACAGCTTGCAATCGAATGTTCATGTGAATAGAAAAGGCAGGAGAGTGGTCACGTACTGTTTTCTCTCAGTTGGCAAGCTGCGCACACAATCGCAGTGTTGTACAGCTTGTTTCATCACCTTTGCGAAGTTGCCGCTCTCTCCGGCTCCCGGAGACGAAGAAGCTGCTTCTTCGCGCAAAGACGATTCTGCCGCTCACAGTGCTCTGCGGTGTGCGCCTTCTGCCGAAAGAGGCCCGGGAGCTGTGCTTAGCTCTGCAGAGCACCGTACCTTCGTCTTTAGCCTCTCTTCTCGTCTACATCTTAGCAAAAAGCTTTTCCACTCTGTCTGGCAAGGAGAAACTGTGCCAGCACAGAAAACATCTCCCATCGTCTTCTAGAGGCTCCACGGAGGTCTGCCGAGTGTTTTGCAAGAAGAGAGAGAAAGTTGTGCAAAACAGCTTGCAATCGAATGTTCATGTGAATAGAAAAGGCAGGAGAGTGGTCAGGTACTGTTTTCTCTCAGTTGGCAAGCTGCCCACACAATCGCAGTGTTGTACAGCTTGTTTCATCACCTTTGCGAAGTTGCCGCTCTCTCCGGCTCCCGGAGACGAAGAAGCTGCTTCTTCGCGCAAAGACGATTCTGCCGCTCACAGTGCTCTGCAGTGTGTGTCTTCTGCCGAAAGAGGCCCGGGAGCTGTGCTTAGCTCTGCAGAGCACCATACCTGCTTCTTTAGCCTCTCTTCTCGTCTACATCTTAGCAAAAAGCTTTTCCACTCTGTCTGGCAAGGAGAAACTGTGCCAGCACAGAAAACATCTCCCATCGCGTTCTAGAGGCTCCACGGAGGTCTGCCGAGTGTTTTGCAAGAAGAGAAAGAAAGTTGTCCAAAACAGCTTGCAATCGAATGTTCATGTGAATAGAAAAGGCAGGAGAGTGGTCAGGTACTGTTTTCTCTCAGTTGGCAAGCTGCGCACACAATCGCAGTGTTGTACAGCTTGTTTCATCACCTTTGCGAAGTTGCCGCTCTCTCCGGCTCCCGGAGACGAAGAAGCTGCTTCTTCGCGCAAAGACGATTCTGCCGCTCACAGTGCTCTGCGGTGTGCGCCTTCTGCCGAAAGAGGCCCGGGAGCGGTGCTTAGCTCTGCAGAGCACCGTACCTTCGTCTTTAGCCTCTCTTCTCGTCTACATCTTAGCAAAAAGCTTTTCCACTCTGTCTGGCAAGGAGAAACTGTGCCAGCACAAAAAACATCTCCCATCGTGTTCTAGAGGCTGCACGCAGGTCTGGCGAGTGTTTTGCAAGAAGAGAAAGAAAGTTGTCCAAAACAGCTTGCAATCGAATGTTCATGAGAATAGAAAAGGCAGGAGAGTGGTCAGGTACTGTTTTCTCTCAGTTGGCAAGCTGCGCACACAATCGCAGTGTTGTACAGCTTGTTTCATCACCTTTGCGAAGCTGCCGCTCTCTCCGGCTCCCGGAGACGAAGAAGCTGCTTCTTCGCGCAAAGACGATTCTGCCGCTCACAGTGCTCTGCGGTGTGCGCCTTCTGCCGAAAGACGCCCGGGAGCTGTGCTTAGCTCTGCAGAGCACCGTACCTTCGTCTTTAGCCTCTCTTCTCGTCTACATCTTAGCAAAAAGCTTTTCCACTCTGTCTGGCAAGGAGAAACTGTGCCAGCACAAAAAACATCTCCCATCGTGTTCTAGAGGCTGCACGGAGGTCTGCCGAGTGTTTTGCAAGAAGAGAAAGAAAGTTGTCCAAAACAGCTTGCAATCGAATGTTCATGTGAATAGAAAAGGCAAGAGAGTGGTCAGGTACTGTTTTCTCTCATTGGCAAGCGGCGCACACAATCGCAGTGTTGTACAGCTTGTTTCATCACCTTTGCGAAGTTGCCGCTCTCTCCGGCTCCCGGAGACGAAGAAACTGCTTTTTCGCCCAAAGACGATTCTGCCGCTCACAGTGCTCTGCGGTGTGCGCCTTCTGCCGAAAGAGGTTCGGGTGCGGTGCTTAGCTCTGCAGAGCAACGTACCTTCGTCTTTAGCCTCTCTTCTCGTCTACATCTTAGCAAAAAGCTTTTCCACTCTGTCTGGCAAGGAGAAACTGTGCCAGCACAGAAAACATCTCCCATCGTGTTCTAGAGGCTGCACGGAGGTCTGCCGAGTGTTTTGCAAGAAGAGAAAGAAAGTTGTCCAAAACAGCTTGCAATCGAATGTTCATGTGAATAGAAAAGGCAGGAGAGTGGTCAGGTACTGTTTTCTCTCAGTTGGCAAGCTGCGCACACAATCGCAGTGTTGTACAGCTTGTTTCATCACCTTTGCCAAGTTGTCGCTCTCTCCGGCTCCCGGAGACGAAGAAGCTGCTTCTTCGCGCAAAGACGATTCTGCCGCTCACAGTGCTCTGCGGTGTGTGTCTTCTGCCGAAAGAGGCCCGGGAGCGGTGCTTAGCTCTGCAGAGCACCGTACCTTCGTCTTTAGCCTCTCTTCTCGTCTACATCTTAGCAAAAAGCTTTTCCACTCTGTCTGGCAAGGAGAAACTGTGCCAGCACAGAAAACATCTCCCATCGTGTTCTAGAGGCTCCACGGAGGTCTGCCGAGTATTTTGCAAGAAGAGAAAGAAAGTTGTCCAAAACAGCTTGCAATCGAATGTTCATGTGAATAGAAAAGGCAGGAGAGTGGTCCGGTACTGTTTTCTCTCAGTTGGCAAGCTGCGCACACAATCGCAGTGTTGTACAGCTTGTTTCATCACCTTTGCGAAGCTGCCGCTCTCTCCGGCTCCCGGAGACGAAGAAGCTGCTTCTTCGCGCAAAGACGATTCTGCCGCTCACAGTGCTCTGCGGTGTGCGCCTTCTGCCGAAAGAGGCCCGGGAGCGGTGCTTAGCTCTGCAGAGCACCGTACCTTCGTCTTTAGCCTCTCTTCTCGTCTACATCTTAGCAAAAAGCTTTTCCACTCTGTCTGGCAAGGAGAAACTGTGCCAGCACAGAAAACATCTCCCATCGTCTTCTAGAGGCTGCACGGAGGTCTGCCGAGTGTTTTGCAAGAAGAGAAAGAAAGTTGTCCAAAACAGCTTGCAATCGAATGTTCATGTGATTACAAAAGGCAGGAGAGTGGTCAGGTACTGTTTTCTCTCAGTTGGCAAGCTGCGCACACAATCGCAGTGTTGTACAGCTTGTTTCATCACCTTTGCGAAGCTGCCGCTCTCTCCCGCTCCCGGAGACGAAGAAGCTGCTTCTTCGCGCAAAGACGATTCTGCCGCTCACAGTGCTCTGCGGTGTGCGCCTTCTGCCGAAAGACGCCCGGGAGCGGTGCTTAGCTCTGCAGAGCACCGTACCTTCGTCTTTAGCCTCTCTTCTCGTCTACATCTTAGCAAAAAGCTTTTCCACTCTGTCTGGCAAGGAGAAACTGTGCCAGCACAAAAAACATCTCCCATCGTGTTCTAGAGGCTGCACGGAGGTCTGCCGAGTGTTTTGCAAGAAGAGAAAGAAAGTTGTCCAAAACAGCTTGCAATCGAATGTTCATGTGAATAGAAAAGGCAGGAGAGTGGTCAGGTACTGTTTTCTCTCAGTTGGCAAGCTGCGCACACAATCGCAGTGTTGTACAGCTTGTTTCATCACCTTTGCGAAGTTGCCGCTCACTCCGGCTCCCGGAGACGAAGAAGCTGCTTTTTCGCCCAAAGACGATTCTGCCGCTCACAGTGCTCTGCGGTGTGCGCCTTCTGCCGAAAGAGGTCCGGGTGCGGTGCTTAGCTCTGCAGAGCACCGTACCTTCGTCTTTAGCCTCTCTTCTCGTCTACATCTTAGCAAAAAGCTTTTCCACTCTGTCTGGCAAGGAGAAACTGTGCCAGCACAGAAAACATCTCCCATCGTGTTCTAGAGGCTGCACGGAGGTCTGCCGAGTGTTTTGCAAGAAGAGAAAGAAAGTTGTCCAAAACAGCTTGCAATCGAATGTTCATGTGAATAGAAAAGGCAGGAGAGTGGTCAGGTACTGTTTTCTCTCAGTTGCCAAGCTGCGCACACAATCGCAGTGTTGTACAGCTTGTTTCATCACCTTTGCCAAGTTGTCGCTCTCTCCGGCTCCCGGAGACGAAGAAGCTGCTTCTTCGCGCAAAGACGATTCTGCCGCTCACAGTGCTCTGCGGTGTGCGCTTTCTGCCGAAAGACGCCCGGGAGCGATGCTTAGCTCTGCAGAGCACCGTACCTTCGTCTTTAGCCTCTCTTCTCGTCTACATCTTAGCAAAAAGCTTTTCCACTCTGTCTGGCAAGGAGAAACTGTGCCAGCACAGAAAACATCTCCCATCGTGTTCTAGAGGCTGCACGGAGGTCTGCCGAGTATTTTGCAAGAAGAGAAAGAAAGTTGTCCAAAACAGCTTGCAATCGAATGTTCATGTGAATAGAAAAGGCAGGAGAGTGGTTAGGTACTGTTTTCTCTCAGTTGGCACGCTGCGCACACAATCGCAGTGTTGTACAGCTTGTTTCATCACCTTTGCGAAGTTGCCGCTCTCTCCGGCTCCCGGAGACGAAGAAGCTGCTTCTTCGCGCAAAGACGATTCTGCCGCTCACAGTGCTCTGCGGTGTGCGCCTTCTGCCGAAAGAGGCCCGGGAGCGGTGCTTAGCTCTGCAGAGCACCGTACTTTCGTCTTTAGCCTCTCTTCTCGTCTACATCTTAGCAAAAAGCTTTTCCACTCTGTCTGGCAAGGAAAAACTGTGCCAGCACAGAAAACATCTCCCATCGTGTTCTAGAGGCTGCACGGAGGTCTGCCGAGTGTTTTGCAAGAAGAGAGAGAAAGTTGTCCAAAACAGCTTGCAATCGAATGTTCATGTGAATAGAAAAGGCAGGAGAGTGGTCAGGTACTGTTTTCTCTCACTTGGCAAGCTGCGCACACAATCGCAGTGTTGTACAGCTTGTTTCATCACCTTTGCGAAGCTGCCGCTCTCTCCGGCTCCCGGAGACGAAGAAGCTGCTTCTTCGCGCAAAGACGATTCTGCCGCTCACAGTGCTCTGCGGTGTGCGTCTGCTGCCGAAAGAGGTCCGGGAGCGGTGCTTAGCTCTGCAGAGCACCGTACCTTCGTCTTTAGCCTCTCTTCTCGTCTACATCTTAGTAAAATCTTTTCGACTCTGTCTGGCAAGGAGAAACTGTGCCAGCACAGAAAACATCTCCCATCGTGTTCTAGAGGCTGCACGGAGGTCTGCTGAGTATTTTGCAAGAAGAGAAAGAAAGTTGTCCAAAACAGCTTGCAATCGAATGTTCATGTGAATAGAAAAGGCCGGAGAGTGGTCAGGTACTGTTTTCTCTCAGTTGGCAAACTGCGCACACAATTGCAGTGTTGTACAGCTTGTTTCATCACCTTTGCGAAGTTGCCGCTCTCTCCGGCTCCCGGAGACGAAGAAGCTGCTTCTTCGCGCAAAGACGATTCTGCCGCTCACAGTGCTCTGCGGTGAGCGCCTTCTGCCGAAAGAGGTCCGGGAGCTGTGCTTAGCTCTGCAGAGCACCGTACCTTCGTCTTTAGCCTCTCTTCTCGTCTACATCTTAGCAAAAAGCTTTTCCACTCTGTCTGGCAAGGAGAAACTGTGCCAGCACAGAAAACATCTCCCATCGTGTTCTAGAGGCTGCACGGAGGTCTGCCGAGTATTTTGCAAGAAGAGAAAGAAAGTTGTCCAAAACAGCTTGCAATCGAATGTTCATGTGAATAGAAAAGGCAGGAGAGTGGTCCGGTACTGTTTTCTCTCAGTTGGCAAGCTGCGCACACAATCGCAGTGTTGTACAGCTTGTTTCATCACCTTTGCGAAGCTGCCGCTCTCTCCGGCTCCCGGAGACGAAGAAGCTGCTTCTTCGCGCAAAGACGATTCTGCCGCTCACAGTGCTCTGCGGTGTGCGCCTTCTGCCGAAAGAGGTCCGGGAGCGGTGCTTAGCTCTGCAGAGCACCGTACCTTCGTCTTTAGCCTCTCTTCTCGTCTACATCTTAGCAAAAAGCTTTTCCACTCTGTCTGGCAAGGAGAAACTGTGCCAGCACAAAAAACATCTCCCATCGTGTTCTAGAGGCTGCACGGAGGTCTGCCGAGTGTTTTGCAAGAAGAGAAAGAAAGTTGTCCAAAACAGCTTGCAATCGAATGTTCATGTGAATAGAAAAGGCAGGAGAGTGGTCAGGTACTGTTTTCTCTCAGTTGGCAAGCTGCGCACACAATCGCAGTGTTGTACAGCTTGTTTCATCACCTTTGCGAAGTTGCCGCTCTCTCCGGCTCCCGGAGACGAAGAAGCTGCTTTTTCGCCCAAAGACGATTCTGCCGCTCACAGTGCTCTGCGGTGTGCGCCTTCTGCCGAAAGAGGTCCGGGTGCGGTGCTTAGCTCTGCAGAGCACCGTACCTTCGTCTTTAGCCTCTCTTCTCGTCTACATCTTAGCAAAAAGCTTTTCCACTCTGTCTGGCAAGGAGAAACTGTGCCAGCACAGAAAACATCTCCCATCGTGTTCTAGAGGCTGCACGGAGGTCTGCCGAGTGTTTTGCAAGAAGAGAAAGAAAGTTGTCCAAAACAGCTTGCAATCGAATGTTCATGTGAATAGAAAAGGCAGGAGAGTGGTCAGGTACTGTTTTCTCTCAGTTGCCAAGCTGCGCACACAATCGCAGTGTTGTACAGCTTGTTTCATCACCTTTGCCAAGTTGTCGCTCTCTCCGGCTCCCGGAGACGAAGAAGCTGCTTCTTCGCGCAAAGACGATTCTGCCGCTCACAGTGCTCTGCGGTGTGCGCTTTCTGCCGAAAGACGCCCGGGAGCGATGCTTAGCTCTGCAGAGCACCGTACCTTCGTCTTTAGCCTCTCTTCTCGTCTACATCTTAGCAAAAAGCTTTTCCACTCTGTCTGGCAAGGAGAAACTGTGCCAGCACAGAAAACATCTCCCATCGTGTTCTAGAGGCTCCACGGAGGTCTGCCGAGTATTTTGCAAGAAGAGAAAGAAAGTTGTCCAAAACAGCTTGCAATCGAATGTTCATGTGAATAGAAAAGGCAGGAGAGTGGTTAGGTACTGTTTTCTCTCAGTTGGCACGCTGCGCACACAATCGCAGTGTTGTACAGCTTGTTTCATCACCTTTGCGAAGTTGCCGCTCTCTCCGGCTCCCGGAGACGAAGAAGCTGCTTCTTCGCGCAAAGACGATTCTGCCGCTCACAGTGCTCTGCGGTGTGCGCCTTCTGCCGAAAGAGGCCCGGGAGCGGTGCTTAGCTCTGCAGAGCACCGTACTTTCGTCTTTAGCCTCTCTTCTCGTCTACATCTTAGCAAAAAGCTTTTCCACTCTGTCTGGCAAGGAAAAACTGTGCCAGCACAGAAAACATCTCCCATCGTGTTCTAGAGGCTGCACGGAGGTCTGCCGAGTGTTTTGCAAGAAGAGAGAGAAAGTTGTGCAAAACAGCTTGCAATCGAATGTTCATGTGAATAGAAAAGGCAGGAGAGTGGTCAGGTACTGTTTTCTCTCACTTGGCAAGCTGCGCACACAATCGCAGTGTTGTACAGCTTGTTTCATCACCTTTGCGAAGCTGCCGCTCTCTCCGGCTCCCGGAGACGAAGAAGCTGCTTCTTCGCGCAAAGACGATTCTGCCGCTCACAGTGCTCTGCGGTGTGCGTCTGCTGCCGAAAGAGGTCCGGGAGCGGTGCTTAGCTCTGCAGAGCACCGTACCTTCGTCTTTAGCCTCTCTTCTCGTCTACATCTTAGTAAAATCTTTTCGACTCTGTCTGGCAAGGAGAAACTGTGCCAGCACAGAAAACATCTCCCATCGTGTTCTAGAGGCTGCACGGAGGTCTGCTGAGTATTTTGCAAGAAGAGAAAGAAAGTTGTCCAAAACAGCTTGCAATCGAATGTTCATGTGAATAGAAAAGGCCGGAGAGTGGTCAGGTACTGTTTTCTCTCAGTTGGCAAACTGCGCACACAATTGCAGTGTTGTACAGCTTGTTTCATCACCTTTGCGAAGTTGCCGCTCTCTCCGGCTCCCGGAGACGAAGAAGCTGCTTCTTCGCGCAAAGACGATTCTGCCGCTCACAGTGCTCTGCGGTGAGCGCCTTCTGCCGAAAGAGGTCCGGGAGCTGTGCTTAGCTCTGCAGAGCACCGTACCTTCGTCTTTAGCCTCTCTTCTCGTCTACATCTTAGCAAAAAGCTTTTCCACTCTGTCTGGAAAGGAGAAACTGTGCCAGCACAGAAAACATCTCCCATCGTGTTCTAGAGGCTGCACGGAGGTCTGCCGAGTATTTTGCAAGAAGAGAAAGAAAGTTGTCCAAAACAGCTTGCAATCGAATGTTCATGTGAATAGAAAAGGCAGGAGAGTGGTCAGGTACTGTTTTCTCTCAGTTGGCAAGCTGCGCACACAATCGCAGTGTTGTACAGCTTGTTTCATCACCTTTGCGAAGCTGCCGCTCTCTCCGGCTCCCGGAGACGAAGAAGCTGCTTCTTCGCGCAAAGACGATTCTGCCGCTCACAGTGCTCTGCGGTGTGCGCCTTCTGCCGAAAGAGGCCCGGGAGCGGTGCTTAGCTCTGCAGAGCACCGTACCTTCGTCTTTAGCCTCTCTTCTCGTCTACATCTTAGCAAAAAGCTTTTCCACTCTGTCTGGCAAGGAGAAACTGTGCCAGCACAGAAAACATCTCCCATCGTGTTCTAGAGGCTGCACGGAGGTCTGCCGAGTGTTTTGCAAGAAGAGAAAGAAAGTTGTCCAAAACAGCTTGCAATCGAATGTTCATGTGAATAGAAAAGGCAGGAGAGTGGTCAGGTACTGTTTTCTCTCAGTTGGCAAGCTGCGCACACAATCGCAGTGTTGTACAGCTTGTTTCATCACCTTTGCGAAGTTGCAGCTCTCTCCGGCTCCCGGAGACGAAGAAGCTGCTTCTTCGCGCAAAGACGATTCTGCCGCTCACAGTGCTCTGCAGTGTGTGTCTTCTGCCGAAAGAGGCCCGTGAGCTGTGCTTAGCTCTGCAGAGCACCGTACCTTCGTCTTTAGCCTCTCTTCTCGTCTACATCTTAGCAAAAAGCTTTTCCACTCTGTCTGGCAAGGAGAAACTGTGCCAGCACAGAAAACATCTCCCATCGTGTTCTAGAGGCTGCACGCAGGTCTGGCGAGTGTTTTGCAAGAAGAGAAAGAAAGTTGTCCAAAACAGCTTGCAATCGAATGTTCATGTGAATAGAAAAGGCAGGAGAGTGGTCAGGTACTGTTTTCTCTCACTTGGCAAGCTGCGCACACAATCGCAGTGTTGTACAGCTTGTTTCATCACCTTTGCCAAGTTGTCGCTCTCTCCGGCTCCCGGAGACGAAGAAGCTGCTTCTTCGCGCAAAGACGATTCTGCCGCTCACAGTGCTCTGCGGTGTGCGCCTTCTGCCGAAAGAGGCCCGGGAGCGGTGCTTAGCTCTGCAGAGCACCGTACCTTCGTCTTTAGCCTCTCTTCTCGTCTACATCTTAGCAAAAAGCTTTTCCACTCTGTCTGGCAAGGAGAAACTGTGCCAGCACAAAAAACATCTCCCATCGTGTTCTAGAGGCTGCACGGAGGTCTGCCGAGTGTTTTGCAAGAAGAGAAAGAAAGTTGTCCAAAACAGCTTGCAATCGAATGTTCATGTGAATAGAAAAGGCAGGAGAGTGGTCAGGTACTGTTTTCCTCAGTTGGCAAGCTGCGCACACAATTGCAGTGTTGTACAGCTTGTTTCATCACCTTTGCGAAGTTGCCGCTCTCTCCGGCTCCCGGAGACGAAGAAGCTGCTTCTTCGCGCAAAGACGATTCTGCCGCTCACAGTGCTCTGCGGTGTGCGCCTTCTTCCGAAAGAGGCCCGGGAGCGGTGCTTAGCTCTGCAGAGCACCGTACCTTCGTCTTTAGCCTCTCTTCTCGTCTACATCTTAGCAAAAAGCTTTTCCACTCTGTCTGGCAAGGAGAAACTGTGCCAGCACAGAAAACATCTCCCATCGTGTCCTAGAGGCTGCACGGAGGTCTGCCGAGTATTTTGCAAGAAGAGAAAGAAAGTTGTCCAAAACAGCTTGCAATCGAATGTTCATGTGAATAGAAAAGGCCGGAGAGAGGTCAGGTAATGTTTTCTCTCAGTTGGCAAGCTGCGCACACAATTGCAGTGTTGTACAGCTTGTTTCATCACCTTTGCGAAGTTGCCGCTCTCTCCGGCTCCCGGAGACGAAGAAGCTGCTTCTTCGCGCAAAGACGATTCTGCCGCTCACAGTGCTCTGCGGTGTGCGCCTTCTTCCGAAAGAGGCCCGGGAGCGGTGCTTAGCTCTGCAGAGCACCGTACCTTCGTCTTTAGCCTCTCTTCTCGTCTACATCTTAGCAAAAAGCTTTTCCACTCTGTCTGGCAAGGAGAAACTGTGCCAGCACAAAAAACATCTCCCATCGTGTTCTAGAGGCTGCACGGAGGTCTGCCGAGTGTTTTGCAAGAAGAGAAAGAAAGTTGTCCAAAACAGCTTGCAATCGAATGTTCATGTGAATAGAAAAGGCAGGAGAGTGGTCAGGTACTGTTTTCTCTCAGTTGGCAAACTGCGCACACAATCGCAGTGTTGTACAGCTTGTTTCATCACCTTTGCGAAGTTGCCGCTCTCTCCGGCTCCCGGAGACGAAGAAGCTGCTTCTTCGCGCAAAGACGATTCTGCCGCTCACAGTGCTCTGCGGTGTGCGCCTTCTGCCGAAAGAGGTCCGGGAGCGGTGCTTAGCTCTGCAGAGCACCGTACCTTCGTCTTTAGCCTCTCTTCTCGTCTACATCTTAGCAAAAAGCTTTTCCACTCTGTCTGGAAAGGAGAAACTGTGCCACCACAGAAAACATCTCCCATCGTGTTCTAGAGGCTGCACGGAGGTCTGCCGAGTGTTTTGCAAGAAGAGAAAGAAAGTTGTCCAAAACAGCTTCCAATCGAATGTTCATGTGAATAGAAAAGGCAGGAGAGTGGTCAGGTACTGTTTTCTCTCAGTTGGCAAGCTGCGCACACAATCGCAGTGTTGTACAGCTTGTTTCATCACCTTTGCGAAGTTGCCGGGCTCTCCGGCTCCCGGAGACGAAGAAGCTGCTTCTTCGCGCAAAGACGATTCTGCCGCTCACAGTGCTCTGCGGTGTGCGCCTTCTGCCGAAAGAGGCCCGGGAGCTGTGCTTAGCTCTGCAGAGCACCGTACCTTCGTCTTTAGCCTCTCTTCTAGTCTACATCTTAGCAAAAAGCTTTTCCACTCTGTCTGGCAAGGTGAACCTGTGCCAGCACAGAAAATATCTCCCATCGTGTTCTAGAGGCTGCACGCAGGTCTGCCGAGTGTTTTGCAAGAAGAGAAAGAAAGTTGTCCAAAACAGCTTGCAATCGAATGTTCATGTGAATAGAAAAGGCAGGAGAGTGGTCAGGTACTGTTTTCTCTCAGTTGGCAAGCTGCGCACACAATCGCAGTGTTGTACAGCTTGTTTCATCACCTTTGCGAAGTTGCCGCTCACTCCGGCTCCCGGAGACGAAGAAGCTGCTTCTTCGCGCAAAGACGATTCTGCCGCTCACAGTGCTCTGCGGTGTGCGCCTTCTGCCGAAAGAGGCCCGGCAGCGGTGCTTAGCTCTGCAGAGCACCGTACCTTCGTCTTTAGCCTCTCTTCTCGTCTACATCTTAGCAAAAAGCTTTTCCACTCTGTCTGGCAAGGAGAAACTGTGCCAGCACAGAAAACATCTCCCATCGTGTTCTAGAGGCTGCACGCAGGTCTGCCGAGTGTTTTGCAAGAAGAGAAAGAAAGTTGTCCAAAACAGCTTGCAATCGAATGTTCATGTGAATAGAAAAGGCAGGAGAGTGGTCAGGTACTGTTTTCTCTCAGTTGGCAAACTGCGCACACAATCGCAGTGTTGTACAGCTTGTTTCATCACCTTTGCGAAGTTGCCGCTCTCTCCGGCTCCCGGAGACGAAGAAGCTGCTTCTTCGCGCAAAGACGATTCTGCCGCTCACAGTGCTCTGCAGTGTGTGTCTTCTGCCGAAAGAGGCCCGTGAGCTGTGCTTAGCTCTGCAGAGCACCATACCTGCTTCTTTAGCCTCTCTTCTCGTCTACATCTTAGCAAAAAGCTTTTCCACTCTGTCTGGCAAGGAGAAACTGTGCCAGCACAGAAAACATCTCCCATCGTGTTCTAGAGGCTGCACGCAGGTCTGCCGAGTGTTTTGCAAGAAGAGAAAGAAAGTTGTCCAAAACAGCTTGCAATCGAATGTTCATGTGAATAGAAAAGGCAGGAGAGTGGTCAGGTACTGTTTTCTCTCAGTTGGCAAGCTGCGCACACAATCGCAGTGTTGTACAGCTTGTTTCATCACCTTTGCCAAGTTGTCGCTCTCTCCGGCTCCCGGAGACGAAGAAGCTGCTTCTTCGCGCAAAGACGATTCTGCCGCTCACAGTGCTCTGCGCTGTGCGCCTTCTGCCGAAAGAGGCCCGGGAGCGGTGCTTAGCTCTGCAGAGCACCGTACCTTCGTCTTTAGCCTCTCTTCTCGTCTACATCTTAGCAAAAAGCTTTTCCACTCTGTCTGGCAAGGAGAAACTGTGCCAGCACAGAAAACATCTCCCATCGTGTTCTAGAGGCTGCACGGAGGTCTGCCGAGTGTTTTGCAAGAAGAGAAAGAAAGTTGTCCAAAACAGCTTGCAATCGAATGTTCATGTGAATAGAAAAGGCAGGAGAGTGGTCAGGTACTGTTTTCTCTCAGTTGGCAAGCTGCGCACACAATCGCAGTGTTGTACAGCTTGTTTCATCACCTTTGTGAAGCTGCAGCTCTCTCCGGCTCCCGGAGACGAAGAAGCTGCTTCTTCGCGCAAAGACGATTCTGCCGCTCACAGTGCTCTGCGGTGTGCGCCTTTTGCCGAAAGAGGTCCGGGAGCGGTGCTTAGCTCTGCAGAGCACCGTACCTTCGTCTTTAGCCTCTCTTCTCGTCTACATCTTAGCAAAAAGCTTTTCCACTCTGTCTGGCAAGGAGAAACTGTGCCAGCACAAAAAACATCTCCCATCGTGTTCTAGAGGCTGCACGCAGGTCTGCCGAGTGTTTTGCAAGAAGAGAAAGAAAGTTGTCCAAAACAGCTTGCAATCGAATGTTCATGTGAATAGAAAAGGCAGGAGAGTGGTCAGGTACTGTTTTCTCTCAGTTGGCAAGCGGCGCACACAATCGCAGTGTTGTACAGCTTGTTTCATCACCTTTGCGAAGTTGCCGCTCTCTCCGGCTCCCGGAGACGAAGAAGCTGCTTCTTCGCGCAAAGACGATTCTGCCGCTCACAGTGCTCTGTGGTGTGCGCCTTCTGCCGAAAGAGGTCCGGGTGCGGTGCTTAGCTCTGCAGAGCACCGTACCTTCGTCTTTAGCCTCTCTTCTCGTCTACATCTTAGCAAAAAGCTTTTCCACTCTGTCTGGCAAGGAGAAACTGTGCCAGCACAGAAAACATCTCCCATCGTGTTCTAGAGGCTGCACGGAGGTCTGCCGAGTATTTTGCAAGAAGAGAAAGAAAGTTGTCCAAAACAGCTTGCAATCGAATGTTCATGTGAATAGAAAAGGCAGGAGAGTGGTCAGGTACTGTTTTCTCTCAGTTGGCAAGCTGCGCACACAATCGCAGTGTTGTACAGCTTGTTTCATCACCTTTGCCAAGTTGCCGCTCTCTCCGGCTCCCGGAGACGAAGAAGCTGCTTCTTCGCGCAAAGACGATTCTGCCGCTCACAGTGCTCTGCGGTGTGCGCCTTCTGCCGAAAGAGGCCCGGGAGCGGTGCTTAGCTCTGCAGAGCACCGTACCTTCGTCTTTAGCCTCTCTTCTCGTCTACATCTTAGCAAAAAGCTTTTCCACTCTGTCTGGCAAGGAGAAACTTTGCCAGCACAGAAAACATCTCCCATCGTGTTCTAGAGGCTGCACGGAGGTCTGCCGAGTGTTTTGCAAGAAGAGAGAGAAAGTTGTCCAAAACAGCTTGCAATCGAATGTTCATGTGAATAGAAAAGGCAGGAGAGTGGTCAGGTACTGTTTTCTCTCAGTTGGCAAGCTGCGCACACAATCGCAGTGTTGTACAGCTTGTTTCATCACCTTTGCGAAGCTGCCGCTCTCTCCGGCTCCCGGAGACGAAGAACCTACTTCTTCGCGCAAAGACGATTCTGCCGCTCACAGTGCTCTGCGGTGTGCGCCTTCTGCCGAAAGAGGTCCGGGAGCGGTGCTTAGCTCTGCAGAGCACCGTACCTTCGTCTTTAGCCTCTCTTCTCGTCTACATCTTAGCAAAAAGCTTTTCCACTCTGTCTGGCAAGGAGAAACTGTGCCAGCACAGAAAACATCTCCCATCGTGTTCTAGAGGCTGCACGGAGGTCTGCCGAGTATTTTGCAAGAAGAGAAAGAAAGTTGTCCAAAACAGCTTGCAATCGAATGTTCATGTGAATAGAAAAGGCAGGAGAGTGGTCAGGTACTGTTTTCTCTCAGTTGCCAAGCTGCGCACACAATCGCAGTGTTGTACAGCTTGTTTCATCACCTTTGCCAAGTTGTCGCTCTCTCCGGCTCCCGGAGACGAAGAAGCTACTTCTTCGCGCAAAGACGATTCTGCCGCTCACAGTGCTCTGCGCTGTGCGCCTTCTGCCGAAAGAGGCCCGGGAGCGGTGCTTAGCTCTGCAGAGCACCGTACCTTCGTCTTTAGCCTCTCTTCTCGTCTACATCTTAGCAAAAAGCTTTTCCACTCTGTCTGGCAAGGAGAAACTGTGCCAGCACAGAAAACATCTCCCATCGTGTTCTCGAGGCTGCACAGGGGTCTGCCGAGTATTTTGCAAGAAGAGAAAGAAAGTTGTCCAAAACAGCTTGCAATCGAATGATCATGTGAATAGAAAAGGCAGGAGAGTGGTCAGGTACTGTTTTCTCTCAGTTGGCAAGCTGCGCACACAATCGCAGTGTTGTACAGCTTGTTTCATCACCTTTGCGAAGTTGCCGCTCTCTCCGGCTCCCGGAGACGAAGAAGCTGCTTCTTCGCGCAAAGACGATTCTGCCGCTCACAGTGCTCTGCGGTGTGCGCCTTCTGCCGAAAGAGGCCCGGGAGCGGTGCTTAGCTCTGCAGAGCACCGTACCTTCGTCTTTAGCCTCTCTTCTCGTCTACATCTTAGCAAAAAGCTTTTCCACTCTGTCTGGCAAGGAGAAACTGTGCCAGCACAGAAAACATCTCCCATCGTGTTCTAGAGGCTGCACGGAGGTCTGCCGAGTGTTTTGCAAGAAGAGAGAGAAAGTTGTCCAAAACAGCTTGCAATCGAATGTTCATGTGAATAGAAAAGGCAGGAGAGTGGTCAGGTACTGTTTTCTCTCACTTGGCAAACTGCGCACACAATCGCAGTGTTGTACAGCTTGTTTCATCACCTTTGCGAAGCTGCCGCTCTCTCCGGCTCCCGGAGACGAAGAAGCTGCTTCTTCGCGCAAAGACGATTCTGCCGCTCACAGTGCTCTGCGGTGTGCGCCTTCTTCCGAAAGAGGCCCGGGAGCGGTGCTTAGCTCTGCAGAGCACCGTACCTTCGTCTTTAGCCTCTCTTCTCGTCTACATCTTAGCAAAAAGCTTTTCCACTCTGTCTGGCAAGGAGAAACTGTGCCAGCACAAAAAATATCTCCCATCGTGTTCTAGAGGCTGCACGCAGGTCTGCCGAGTGTTTTGCAAGAAGAGAAAGAAAGTTGTCCAAAACAGCTTGCAATCGAATGTTCATGTGAATAGAAAAGGCAGGAGAGTGGTCAGGTACTGTTTTCTCTCAGTTGGCAAGCTGCGCACACAATCGCAGTGTTGTACAGCTTGTTTCATCACCTTTGCGAAGTTGCCGCTCACTCCGGCTCCCGGAGACGAAGAAGCTGCTTCTTCGCGCAAAGACGATTCTGCCGCTCACAGTGCTCTGCGGTGTGCGCCTTCTGCCGAAAGAGGCCCGGGAGCGGTGCTTAGCTCTGCAGAGCACCGTACCTTCGTCTTTAGCCTCTCTTCTCGTCTACATCTTAGCAAAAAGCTTTTCCACTCTGTCTGGCAAGGAGAAACTGTGCCAGCACAGAAAACATCTCCCATCGTCTTCTAGAGGCTGCACGCAGGTCTGCCGAGTGTTTTGCAAGAAGAGAAAGAAAGTTGTCCAAAACAGCTTGCAATCGAATGTTCATGTGAATAGAAAAGGCAGGAGAGTGGTCAGGTACTGTTTTCTCTCAGTTGGCAAGCTGCCCACACAATCGCAGTGTTGTACAGCTTGTTTCATCACCTTTGCGAAGTTGCCGCTCTCTCCGGCTCCCGGAGACGAAGAAGCTGCTTCTTCGCGCAAAGACGATTCTGCCGCTCACAGTGCTCTGCAGTGTGTGTCTTCTGCCGAAAGAGGCCCGTGAGCTGTGCTTAGCTCTGCAGAGCACCATACCTGCTTCTTTAGCCTCTCTTCTCGTCTACATCTTAGCAAAAAGCTTTTCCACTCTGTCTGGCAAGGAGAAACTGTGCCAGCACAGAAAACATCTCCCATCGTGTTCTAGAGGCTCCACGGAGGTCTGCCGAGTGTTTTGCAAGAAGAGAAAGAAAGTTGTCCAAAACAGCTTGCAATCGAATGTTCATGTGAATAGAAAAGGCAGGAGAGTGGTCAGGTACTGTTTTCTCTCAGTTGGCAAGCTGCGCACACAATCGCAGTGTTGTACAGCTTGTTTCATCACCTTTGCCAAGTTGTCGCTCTCTCCGGCTCCCGGAGACGAAGAAGCTGCTTCTTCGCGCAAAGACGATTCTGCCGCTCACAGTGCTCTGCGGTGTGCGCCTTCTGCCGAAAGAGGCCCGGGAGCGGTGCTTAGCTCTGCAGAGCACCGTACCTTCGTCTTTAGCCTCTCTTCTCGTCTACATCTTAGCAAAAAGCTTTTCCACTCTGTCTGGCAAGGAGAAACTGTGCCAGCACAGAAATCATCTCCCATCGTGTTCTAGAGGCTGCACGCAGGTCTGCCGAGTGTTTTTCAAGAAGAGAAAGAAAGTTGTCCAAAACAGCTTGCAATCGAATGTTCATGTGAATAGAAAAGGCAGGAGAGTGGTCAGGTACTGTTTTCTCTCAGTTGGCAAGCTGCCCACACAATCGCAGTGTTGTACAGCTTGTTTCATCACCTTTGCGAAGTTGCCGCTCTCTCCGGCTCCCGGAGACGAAGAAGCTGCTTCTTCGCGCAAAGACGATTCTGCCGCTCACAGTGCTCTGCGGTGTGCGCCTTCTGCCGAAAGAGGCCCGGGAGCGGTGCTTAGCTCTGCAGAGCACCGTACCTTCGTCTTTAGCCTCTCTTCTCGTCTACATCTTAGCAAAAAGCTTTTCCACTCTGTCTGGCAAGGAGAAACTGTGCCAGCACAGAAAACATCTCCCATCGTGTTCTAGAGGCTGCACGGAGGTCTGTCGAGTGTTTTGCAAGAAGAGAGAGAAAGTTGTCCAAAACAGCTTGCAATCGAATGTTCATGTGGATAGAAAAGGCAGGAGAGTGGTCAGGTACTGTTTTCTCTCAGTTGGCAAGCTGCGCACACAATCGCAGTGTTGTACAGCTTGTTTCATCACCTTTGCGAAGCTGCCGCTCTCTCCGGCTCCCGGAGACGTAGAAGCTGCTTCTTCGCGCAAAGACGATTCTGCCGCTCACAGTGCTCTGCGGTGTGCGCCTTCTGCCGAAAGACGCCCGGGAGCGGTGCTTAGCTCTGCAGAGCACCGTACCTTCGTCTTTAGCCTCTCTTCTCGTCTACATCTTAGCAAAAAGCTTTTCCACTCTGTCTGGCAAGGAGAAACTGTGCCAGCACAAAAAACATCTCCCATCGTGTTCTAGAGGCTGCACGGAGGTCTGCCGAGTGTTTTGCAAGAAGAGAAAGAAAGTTGTCCAAAACAGCTTGCAATCGAATGTTCATGTGAATAGAAAAGGCAGGAGAGTGGTCAGGTACTGTTTTCTCTCAGTTGGCAAGCTGCGCACACAATCGCAGTGTTGTACAGCTTGTTTCATCACCTTTGCGAAGTTGCCGCTCTCTCCGGCTCCCGGAGACGAAGAAGCTGCTTCTTCGCGCAAAGACGATTCTGCCGCTCACAGTACTCTGCGGTGTGCGCCTTCTGCCGAAAGAGGCTCGGGAGCGGTGCTTAGCTCTGCAGACCACTATACCTGCTTCTTTAGCCTCTCTTCTCGTCTACATCTTAGCAAAAAGCTTTTCCACTCTGTCTGGCAAGGAGAAACTGTGCCAGCACAGAAAATATCTCCCATCGTGTTCTAGAGGCTGCACGGAGGTCTGCCGAGTGTTTTGCAAGAAGAGAAAGAAAGTTGTCCAAAACAGCTTCCAATCGAATGTTCATGTGAATAGAAAAGGCAGGAGAGTGGTCAGGTACTGTTTTCTCTCAGTTGGCAAGCGGCGCACACAATCGCAGTGTTGTACAGCTTGTTTCATCACCTTTGCGAAGTTGCCGCTCTCTCCGGCTCCCGGAGACGAAGAAGCTGCTTTTTCGCCCAAAGACGATTCTGCCGCTCACAGTGCTCTGCGGTGTTCGCCTTCTGCCGAAAGAGGTCCGGGTGCGGTGCTTAGCTCTGCAGAGCACCGTACCTTCGTCTTTAGCCTCTCTTCTCGTCTACATCTTAGCAAAAAGCTTTTCCACTCTGTCTGGCAAGGAGAAACTCGGCCAGCACAGAAAACATCTCCCATCGTGTTCTAGAGGCTGCACGGAGGTCTGCCGAGTGTTTTGCAAGAAGAGAGAGAAAGTTGTCCAAAACAGCTTGCAATCGAATGTTCATGTGAATAGAAAAGGCAGGAGAGTGGTCAGGTACTGTTTTCTCTCAGTTGGCAAGCTGCGCACACAATCGCAGTGTTGTACAGCTTGTTTCATCACCTTTGCCAAGTTGTCGCTCTCTCCGGCTCCCGGAGACGAAGAAGCTACTTCTTCGCGCAAAGACGATTCTGCCGCTCACAGTGCTCTGCGCTGTGCGCCTTCTGCCGAAAGAGGCCCGGGAGCGGTGCTTAGCTCTGCAGAGCACCGTACCTTCGTCTTTAGCCTCTCTTCTCGTCTACATCTTAGCAAAAAGCTTTTCCACTCTGTCTGGCAAGGAGAAACTGTGCCAGCACAGAAAACATCTCCCATCGTGTTCTCGAGGCTGCACAGGGGTCTGCCGAGTGTTTTGCAAGAAGAGAAAGAAAGTTGTCCAAAACAGCTTGCAATCGAATGTTCATGTGAATAGAAAAGGCAGGAGAGTGGTCAGGTACTGTTTTCTCTCAGTTGGCAAGCTGCGCACACAATCGCAGTGTTGTACAGCTTGTTTCATCACCTTTGCGAAGCTGCCGCTCTCTCCGGCTCCCGGAGACGAAGAAGCTGCTTCTTCGCGCAAAGACGATTCTGCCGCTCACAGTGCTCTGCGGTGTGCGCCTTCTGCCGAAAGAGGCCCGGGAGCTGTGCTTAGCTCTGCAGAGCACCGTACCTTCGTCTTTAGCCTCTCTTCTCGTCTACATCTTAGCAAAAAGCTTTTCCACTCTGTCTGGCAAGGAGAAACTGTGCCAGCACAGAAAACATCTCCCATCGTGTCCTAGAGGCTGCACGGAGGTCTGCCGAGTATTTTGCAAGAAGAGAAAGAAAGTTGTCCAAAACAGCTTGCAATCGAATGTTCATGTGAATAGAAAAGGCCGGAGAGAGGTCAGGTAATGTTTTCTCTCAGTTGGCAAGCTGCGCACACAATTGCAGTGTTGTACAGCTTGTTTCATCACCTTTGCGAAGTTGCCGCTCTCTCCGGCTCCCGGAGACGAAGAAGCTGCTTCTTCGCGCAAAGACGATTCTGCCGCTCACAGTGCTCTGCGGTGTGCGCCTTCTTCCGAAAGAGGCCCGGGAGCGGTGCTTAGCTCTGCAGAGCACCGTACCTTCGTCTTTAGCCTCTCTTCTCGTCTACATCTTAGCAAAAAGCTTTTCCACTCTGTCTGGCAAGGAGAAACTGTGCCAGCACAGAAAACATCTCCCATCGTGTTCTAGAGGCTGCACGGAGGTCTGCCGAGTGTTTTGCAAGAAGAGAAAGAAAGTTGTCCAAAACAGCTTGCAATCGAATGTTCATGTGAATAGAAAAGGCAGGAGAGTGGTCAGGTACTGTTTTCTCTCAGTTGGCAAGCTGCGCACACAATCGCAGTGTTGTACAGCTTGTTTCATCACCTTTGCCAAGTTGTCGCTCTCTCTGGCTCCCGGAGACGAAGAAGCTGCTTCTTCGCGCAAAGACGATTCTGCCGCTCACAGTGCTCTGCGGTGTGCGCCTTCTTCCGAAAGAGGCCCGGGAGCGGTGCTTAGCTCTGCAGAGCACCGTACCTTCGTCTTTAGCCTCTCTTCTCGTCTACATCTTAGCAAAAAGCTTTTCCACTCTGTCTGGCAAGGAGAAACTGTGCCAGCACAAAAAACATCTCCCATCGTGTTCTAGAGGCTGCACGGAGGTCTGCCGAGTGTTTTGCAAGAAGAGAAAGAAAGTTGTCCAAAACAGCTTGCAATCGAATGTTCATGTGAATAGAAAAGGCAGGAGAGTGGTCAGGTACTGTTTTCTCTCAGTTGGCAAACTGCGCACACAATCGCAGTGTTGTACAGCTTGTTTCATCACCTTTGCGAAGTTGCCGCTCTCTCCGGCTCCCGGAGACGAAGAAGCTGCTTCTTCGCGCAAAGACGATTCTGCCGCTCACAGTGCTCTGCGGTGTGCGCCTTCTGCCGAAAGAGGTCCGGGAGCGGTGCTTAGCTCTGCAGAGCACCGTACCTTCGTCTTTAGCCTCTCTTCTCGTCTACATCTTAGCAAAAAGCTTTTCCACTCTGTCTGGAAAGGAGAAACTGTGCCACCACAGAAAACATCTCCCATCGTGTTCTAGAGGCTGCACGGAGGTCTGCCGAGTGTTTTGCAAGAAGAGAAAGAAAGTTGTCCAAAACAGCTTGCAATCGAATGTTCATGTGAATAGAAAAGGCAGGAGAGTGGTCAGGTACTGTTTTCTCTCAGTTGGCAAACTGCGCACACAATCGCAGTGTTGTACAGCTTGTTTCATCACCTTTGCGAAGTTGCCGCTCTCTCCGGCTCCCGGAGACGAAGAAGCTGCTTCTTCGCGCAAAGACGATTCTGCCGCTCACAGTGCTCTGCGGTGTGCGCCTTCTGCCGAAAGAGGCCCGGGAGCTGTGCTTAGCTCTGCAGAGCACCGTACCTTCGTCTTTAGCCTCTCTTCTAGTCTACATCTTAGCAAAAAGCTTTTCCACTCTGTCTGGCAAGGTGAACCTGTGCCAGCACAGAAAACATCTCCCATCGTGTTCTAGAGGCTGCACGGAGGTCTGTCGAGTGTTTTGCAAGAAGAGAAAGAAAGTTGTCCAAAACAGCTTCCAATCGAATGTTCATGTGAATAGAAAAGGCAGGAGAGTGGTCAGGTACTGTTTTCTCTCAGTTGGCAAGCTGCGCACACAATCGCAGTGTTGTACAGCTTGTTTCATCACCTTTGCGAAGTTGCCGCTCTCTCCGGCTCCCGGAGACGAAGAATCTGCTTCTTCGCGCAAAGACGATTCTGCCGCTCACAGTGCTCTGCGGTGTGCGCCTTCTGCCGAAAGAGGCCCGGCAGCGGTGCTTAGCTCTGCAGAGCACCGTACCTTCGTCTTTAGCCTCTCTTCTCGTCTACATCTTAGCAAAAAGCTTTTCCACTCTGTCTGGCAAGGAGAAACTGTGCCAGCACAGAAAACATCTCCCATCGTCTTCTAGAGGCTGCACGGAGGTCTGCCGAGTGTTTTGCAAGAAGAGAAAGAAAGTTGTCCAAAACAGCTTGCAATCGAATGTTCATGTGAATAGAAAAGGCAGGAGAGTGGTCAGGTACTGTTTTCTCTCAGTTGGCAAACTGCGCACACAATCGCAGTGTTGTACAGCTTGTTTCATCACCTTTGCGAAGTTGCCGCTCTCTCCGGCTCCCGGAGACGAAGAAGCTGCTTCTTCGCGCAAAGACGATTCTGCCGCTCACAGTGCTCTGCAATGTGTGTCTTCTGCCGAAAGAGGCCCGTGAGCTGTGCTTAGCTCTGCAGAGCACCATACCTGCTTCTTTAGCCTCTCTTCTCGTCTACATCTTAGCAAAAAGCTTTTCCACTCTGTCTGGCAAGGAGAAACTGTGCCAGCACAGAAAACATCTCCCATCGTGTTCTAGAGGCTGCACGCAGGTCTGCCGAGTGTTTTGCAAGAAGAGAAAGAAAGTTGTCCAAAACAGCTTCCACTCGAATGTTCATGTGAATAGAAAAGGCAGGAGAGTGGTCAGGTACTGTTTTCTCTCAGTTGGCAAGCTGCGCACACAATCGCAGTGTTGTACAGCTTGTTTCATCACCTTTGCCAAGTTGTCGCTCTCTCCGGCTCCCGGAGACGAAGAAGCTGCTTCTTCGCGCAAAGACGATTCTGCCGCTCACAGTGCTCTGCGGTGTGCGCCTTCTGCCGAAAGAGGCCCGGGAGCGGTGCTTAGCTCTGCAGAGCACCGTACCTTCGTCTTTAGCCTCTCTTCTCGTCTACATCTTAGCAAAAAGCTTTTCCACTCTGTCTGGCAAGGAGAAACTGTGCCAGCACAGAAAACATCTCCCATCGTGTTCTAGAGGCTGCACGGAGGTCTGCCGAGTGTTTTGCAAGAAGAGAGAGAAAGTTGTCCAAAACAGCTTGCAATCGAATGTTCATGTGAATAGAAAAGGCAGGAGAGTGGTCAGGTACTGTTTTCTCTCAGTTGCCAAGCTGCGCACACAATCGCAGTGTTGTACAGCTTGTTTCATCACCTTTGCCAAGTTGTCGCTCTCTCCGGCTCCCGGAGACGAAGAAGCTACTTCTTCGCGCAAAGACGATTCTGCCGCTCACAGTGCTCTGCGCTGTGCGCCTTCTGCCGAAAGAGGCCCGGGAGCGGTGCTTAGCTCTGCAGAGCACCGTACCTTCGTCTTTAGCCTCTCTTCTCGTCTACATCTTAGCAAAAAGCTTTTCCACTCTGTCTGGCAAGGAGAAACTGTGCCAGCACAGAAAACATCTCCCATCGTGTTCTAGAGGCTGCACGCAGGTCTGCCGAGTGTTTTGCAAGAAGAGAAAGAAAGTTGTCCAAAACAGCTTGCAATCGAATGTTCATGTGAATAGAAAAGGCAGGAGAGTGGTCAGGTACTGTTTTCTCTCAGTTGGCAAGCTGCGCACACAATCGCAGTGTTGTACAGCTTGTTTCATCACCTTTGCGAAGCTGCAGCTCTCTCCGGCTCCCGGAGACGAAGAAGCTGCTTCTTCGCGCAAAGACGATTCTGCCGCTCACAGTGCTCTGCGGTGTGCGCCTTTTGCCGAAAGAGGTCCGGGAGCGGTGCTTAGCTCTGCAGAGCACCGTACCTTCGTCTTTAGCCTCTCTTCTCGTCTACATCTTAGCAAAAAGCTTTTCCACTCTGTCTGGCAAGGAGAAACTGTGCCAGCACAAAAAACATCTCCCATCGTGTTCTAGAGGCTGCACGCAGGTCTGCCGAGTGTTTTGCAAGAAGAGAAAGAAAGTTGTCCAAAACAGCTTGCAATCGAATGTTCATGTGAATAGAAAAGGCAGGAGAGTGGTCAGGTACTGTTTTCTCTCACTTGGCAAGCTGCGCACACAATCGCAGTGTTGTACAGCTTGTTTCATCACCTTTGCGAAGCTGCCGCTCTCTCCGGCTCCCGGAGACGAAGAAGCTGCTTCTTCGCGCAAAGACGATTCTGCCGCTCACAGTGCTCTGCGGTGTGTGTCTGCTGCCGAAAGAGGTCCGGGAGCGGTGCTTAGCTCTGCAGAGCACCGTAACTTCGTCTTTAGCCTCTCTTCTCGTCTACATCTTAGCAAAATCTTTTCGACTCTGTCTGGCAAGGAGAAACTGTGCCAGCACAGAAAACATCTCCCATCGTGTTCTAGAGGCTACACGGAGGTCTGCCGAGTATTTTGCAAGAAGAGAAAGAAAGTTGTCCAAAACAGCTTGCAATCGAATGTTCATGTGAATAGAAAAGGCAGGAGAGTGGTCAGGTACTGTTTTCTCTCAGTTGGCAAGCTGCGCACACAATCGCAGTGTTGTACAGCTTGTTTCATCACCTTTGCCAAGTTGCCGCTCTCTCCGGCTCCCGGAGACGAAGAAGCTGCTTCTTCGCGCAAAGACGATTCTGCCGCTCACAGTGCTCTGCGGTGTGCGCCTTCTGCCGAAAGAGGTCCGGGAGTGGTGCTTAGCTCTGCAGAGCACCGTACCTTCGTCTTTAGCCTCTCTTCTCGTCTACATCTTAGCAAAAAGCTTTTCCACTCTGTCTGGCAAGGAGAAACTGTGCCAGCACAGAAAACATCTCCCATCGTGTTCTAGAGGCTCCACGGAGGTCTGCCGAGTATTTTGCAAGAAGAGAAAGAAAGTTGTCCAAAACAGCTTGCAATCGAATGTTCATGTGAATAGAAAAGGCAGGAGAGTGGTCAGGTACTGTTTTCTCTCAGTTGGCAAGCTGCGCACACAATCGCAGTGTTGTACAGCTTGTTTCATCACCTTTGCCAAGTTGCCGCTCTCTCCGGCTCCCGGAGACGAAGAAGCTGCTTCTTCGCGCAAAGACGATTCTGCCGCTCACAGTGCTCTGCGGTGTGCGCCTTCTGCCGAAAGAGGCCCGGGAGCGGTGCTTAGCTCTGCAGAGCACTATACCTGCTTCTTTAGCCTCTCTTCTCGTCTACATCTTAGCAAAAAGCTTTTCCACTCTGTCTGGCAAGGAGAAACTGTGCCAGCACAGAAAATATCTCCCATCGTGTTCTAGAGGCTGCACGGAGGTCTGCCGAGTGTTTTGCAAGAAGAGAAAGAAAGTTGTCCAAAACAGCTTCCAATCGAATGTTCATGTGAATAGAAAAGGCAGGAGAGTGGTCAGGTACTGTTTTCTCTCAGTTGGCAAGCTGCGCACACAATCGCAGTGTTGTACAGCATGTTTCATCACCTTTGCCAAGTTGTCGCTCTCTCTGGCTCCCGGAGACGAAGAAGCTGCTTCTTCGCGCAAAGACGATTCTGCCGCTCACAGTGCTCTGCGGTGTGCGCCTTCTTCCGAAAGAGGCCCAGGAGCGGTGCTTAGCTCTGCAGAGCACCGTACCTTCGTCTTTAGCCTCTCTTCTCGTCTACATCTTAGCAAAAAGCTTTTCCACTCTGTCTGGCAAGGAGAAACTGTGCCAGCACAAAAAACATCTCCCATCGTGTTCTAGAGGCTGCACGGAGGTCTGCCGAGTGTTTTGCAAGAAGAGAAAGAAAGTTGTCCAAAACAGCTTGCAATCGAATGTTCATGTGAATAGAAAAGGCAGGAGAGTTGTCAGGTACTGTTTTCTCTCAGTTGGCAAACTGCGCACACAATCGCAGTGTTGTACAGCTTGTTTCATCACCTTTGCGAAGTTGCCGCTCTCTCCGGCTCCCGGAGACGAAGAAGCTGCTTCTTCGCGCAAAGACGATTCTGACGCTCACAGTGCTCTGCGGTGAGCGCCTTCTGCCGAAAGAGGCCCGGGAGCGGTGCTTAGCTCTGCAGAGCACCGTACCTTCGTCTTTAGCCTCTCTTCTCGTCTACATCTTAGCAAAAAGCTTTTCCACTCTGTCTGGAAAGGAGAAACTGTGCCAGCACAGAAAACATCTCCCATCGTGTTCTAGAGGCTGCACGGAGGTCTGCCGAGTGTTTTGCAAGAAGAGAAAGAAAGTTGTCCAAAACAGCTTGCAATCGAATGTTCATGTGAATAGAAAAGGCAGGAGAGTGGTCAGGTACTGTTTTCTCTCAGTTGGCAAGCTGCGCACACAATCGCAGTGTTGTACAGCTTGTTTCATCACCTTTGCGAAGTTGCCGCTCTCTCCGGCTCCCGGAGACGAAGAAGCTGCTTCTTCGCGCAAAGACGATTCTGCCGCTCACAGTGCTCTGCGGTGTGCGCCTTCTGCCGAAAGACGCCCGGGAGCTGTGCTTAGCTCTGCAGAGCACCGTACCTTCGTCTTTAGCCTCTCTTCTAGTCTACATCTTAGCAAAAAGCTTTTCCACTCTGTCTGGCAAGGAGAACATGTGCCAGCACAGAAAACATCTCCCATCGTGTTCTAGAGGCTGCACGCAGGTCTGCCGAGTGTTTTGCAAGAAGAGAAAGAAAGTTGTCCAAAATAGTTTGTAATCGAATGTTCATGTGAATAGAAAAGGCAGGAGAGTGGTCAGGTACTGTTTTCTCTCAGTTGGCAAGCTGCGCACACAATCGCAGTGTTGTACAGCTTGTTTCATCACCTTTGCGAAGCTGCCGCTCTCTCCGGCTCCCGGAGACGAAGAAGCTGCTTCTTCGCGCAAAGACGATTCTGCCGCTCACAGTGCTCTGCGGTGTGCGCCTTCTGCCGAAAGACGCCCGGGAGCTGTGCTTAGCTCTGCAGAGCACCGTACCTTCGTCTTTAGCCTCTCTTCTCGTCTACATCTTAGCAAAAAGCTTTTCCACTCTGTCTGGCAAGGAGAAACTGTGCCAGCACAGAAAACATCTCCCATCGTGTTCTAGAGGCTGCACGGAGGTCTGCCGAGTATTTTGCAAGAAGAGAAAGAAAGTTGTCCAAAACAGCTTCCAATCGAATGTTCATGTGAATAGAAAAGGCAGGAGAGTGGTCAGGTACTGTTTTCTCTCAGTTGGCAAACTGCGCACACAATCGCAGTGTTGTACAGCTTGTTTCATCACCTTTGCGAAGTTGCCGCTCTCTCCGGCTCCCGGAGACGAAGAAGCTGCTTCTTCGCGCAAAGAGGATTCTGCCGCTCACAGTACTCTGCGGTGAGCGCCTTCTGCAGAAAGAGGTCCGGGTGCGGTGCTTAGCTCTGCAGAGCACCGTACCTTCGTCTTTAGCCTCTCTTCTCGTCTACATCTTAGCTAAAAGCTTTTCCACTCTGTCTGGCAAGGAGAAACTGTGCCAGCACAGAAAACATCTCCCATCGTGTTCTAGAGGCTGCACGGAGGTCTGCCGAGTGTTTTGCAAGAAGAGAAAGAAAGTTGTCCAAAACAGCTTGCAATCGAATGTTCATGTGAATAGAAAAGGCAGGAGAGTGGTCACGTACTGTTTTCTCTCAGTTGGCAAGCTGCGCACACAATCGCAGTGTTGTACAGCTTGTTTCATCACCTTTGCGAAGTTGCCGCTCTCTCCGGCTCCCGGAGACGAAGAAGCTGCTTCTTCGCGCAAAGACGATTCTGCCGCTCACAGTGCTCTGCGGTGTGCGCCTTCTGCCGAAAGAGGCCCGGGAGCTGTGCTTAGCTCTGCAGAGCACCGTACCTTCGTCTTTAGCCTCTCTTCTCGTCTACATCTTAGCAAAAAGCTTTTCCACTCTGTCTGGCAAGGAGAAATTGTGCCAGCACAGAAAACATCTCCCATCGTCTTCTAGAGGCTCCACGGAGGTCTGCCGAGTGTTTTGCAAGAAGAGAGAGAAAGTTGTGCAAAACAGCTTGCAATCGAATGTTCATGTGAATAGAAAAGGCAGGAGAGTGGTCAGGTACTGTTTTCTCTCAGTTGGCAAGCTGCCCACACAATCGCAGTGTTGTACAGCTTGTTTCATCACCTTTGCGAAGTTGCCGCTCTCTCCGGCTCCCGGAGACGAAGAAGCTGCTTCTTCGCGCAAAGACGATTCTGCCGCTCACAGTGCTCTGCAGTGTGTGTCTTCTGCCGAAAGAGGCCCGTGAGCTGTGCTTAGCTCTGCAGAGCACCATACCTGCTTCTTTTGCCTCTCTTCTAGTCTACATCTTAGCAAAAAGCTTTTCCACTCTGTCTGGCAAGGAGAAACTGTGCCAGCACAGAAAACATCTCCCATCGTGTTCTAGAGGCTCCACGGAGGTCTGCCGAGTATTTTGCAAGAAGAGAAAGAAAGTTGTCCAAAACAGCTTGCAATCGAATGTTCATGTGAATAGAAAAGGCAGGAGAGTGGTCAGGTACTGTTTTCTCTCAGTTGGCAAGCTGCGCACACAATCGCAGTGTTGTACAGCTTGTTTCATCACCTTTGCGAAGTTGCCGCTCTCTCCGGCTCCCGGAGACGAAGAAGCTGCTTCTTCGCGCAAAGACGATTCTGCCGCTCACAGTGCTCTGCGGTGTGCGCCTTCTGCCGAAAGAGGCCCGGGAGCGGTGCTTAGCTCTGCAGAGCACCGTACCTTCGTCTTTAGCCTCTCTTCTCGTCTACATCTTAGCAAAAAGCTTTTCCACTCTGTCTGGCAAGGAGAAACTGTGCCAGCACAAAAAACATCTCCCATCGTGTTCTAGAGGCTGCACGGAGGTCTGCCGAGTGTTTTGCAAGAAGAGAAAGAAAGTTGTCCAAAACAGCTTGCAATCGAATGTTCATGTGAATAGAAAAGGCAGGAGAGTGGTCAGGTACTGTTTTCTCTCAGTTGGCAAGCTGCGCACACAATCGCAGTGTTGTACAGCTTGTTTCATCACCTTTGCGAAGCTGCCGCTCTCTCCGGCTCCCGGAGACGAAGAAGCTGCTTCTTCGCGCAAAGACGATTCTGCCGCTCACAGTGCTCTGCGGTGTGCGCCTTCTGCCGAAAGAGGTCCGGGAGCGGTGCTTAGCTCTGCAGAGCACCGTACCTTCGTCTTTAGCCTCTCTTCTCGTCTACATCTTAGCAAAAAGCTTTTCCACTCTGTCTGGCAAGGAGAAACTGTGCCAGCACAAAAAACATCTCCCATCGTGTTCTAGAGGCTGCACGGAGGTCTGCCGAGTGTTTTGCAAGAAGAGAAAGAAAGTTGTCCAAAACAGCTTCCAATCGAATGTTCATGTGAATAGAAAAGGCAAGAGAGTGGTCAGGTACTGTTTTCTCTCATTGGCAAGCGGCGCACACAATCGCAGTGTTGTACAGCTTGTTTCATCACCTTTGCGAAGTTGCCGCTCTCTCCGGCTCCCGGAGACGAAGAAGCTGCTTCTTCGCGCAAAGACGATTCTGCCGCTCACAGTGCTCTGCATTGTGTGTCTTCTGCCGAAAGAGGCCCGTGAGCTGTGCTTAGCTCTGCAGAGCACCATACCTGCTTCTTTAGCCTCTCTTCTCGTCTACATCTTAGCAAAAAGCTTTTCCACTCTGTCTGGCAAGGAGAAACTGTGCCAGCACAGAAAACATCTCCCATCGTGTTCTAGAGGCTGCACGGAGGTCTGCCGAGTGTTTTGCAAGAAGAGAAAGAAAGTTGTCCAAAACAGCTTCCACTCGAATGTTCATGTGAATAGAAAAGGCAGGAGAGTGGTCAGGTACTGTTTTCTCTCAGTTGGCAAGCTGCGCACACAATCGCAGTGTTGTACAGCTTGTTTCATCACCTTTGCCAAGTTGTCGCTCTCTCCGGCTCCCGGAGACGAAGAAGCTGCTTCTTCGCGCAAAGACGATTCTGCCGCTCACAGTGCTCTGCGGTGTGCGCCTTCTGCCGAAAGAGGCCCGGGAGCGGTGCTTAGCTCTGCAGAGCACCGTACCTTCGTCTTTAGCCTCTCTTCTCGTCTACATCTTAGCAAAAAGCTTTTCCACTCTGTCTGGCAAGGAGAAACTGTGCCAGCACAGAAAACATCTCCCATCGTGTTCTAGAGGCTGCACGGAGGTCTGCCGAGTGTTTTGCAAGAAGAGAGAGAAAGTTGTCCAAAACAGCTTGCAATCGAATGTTCATGTGAATAGAAAAGGCAGGAGAGTGGTCAGGTACTGTTTTCTCTCAGTTGGCAAACTGCGCACACAATCGCAGTGTTGTACAGCTTGTTTCATCACCTTTGCGAAGTTGCCGCTCTCTCCGGCTCCCGGAGACGAAGAAGCTGCTTCTTCGCGCAAAGACGATTCTGCCGCTCACAGTGCTCTGCAATGTGTGTCTTCTGCCGAAAGAGGCCCGTGAGCTGTGCTTAGCTCTGCAGAGCACCATACCTGCTTCTTTAGCCTCTCTTCTCGTCTACATCTTAGCAAAAAGCTTTTCCACTCTGTCTGGCAAGGAGAAACTGTGCCAGCACAGAAAACATCTCCCATCGTGTTCTAGAGGCTGCACGCAGGTCTGCCGAGTGTTTTGCAAGAAGAGAAAGAAAGTTGTCCAAAACAGCTTCCACTCGAATGTTCATGTGAATAGAAAAGGCAGGAGAGTGGTCAGGTACTGTTTTCTCTCAGTTGGCAAGCTGCGCACACAATCGCAGTGTTGTACAGCTTGTTTCATCACCTTTGCCAAGTTGTCGCTCTCTCCGGCTCCCGGAGACGAAGAAGCTGCTTCTTCGCGCAAAGACGATTCTGCCGCTCACAGTGCTCTGCGGTGTGCGCCTTCTGCCGAAAGAGGCCCGGGAGCGGTGCTTAGCTCTGCAGAGCACCGTACCTTCGTCTTTAGCCTCTCTTCTCGTCTACATCTTAGCAAAAAGCTTTTCCACTCTGTCTGGCAAGGAGAAACTGTGCCAGCACAGAAAACATCTCCCATCGTGTTCTAGAGGCTGCACGGAGGTCTGCCGAGTGTTTTGCAAGAAGAGAGAGAAAGTTGTCCAAAACAGCTTGCAATCGAATGTTCATGTGAATAGAAAAGGCAGGAGAGTGGTCAGGTACTGTTTTCTCTCAGTTGGCAAGCTGCGCACACAATCGCAGTGTTGTACAGCTTGTTTCATCACCTTTGCCAAGTTGTCGCTCTCTCCGGCTCCCGGAGACGAAGAAGCTACTTCTTCGCGCAAAGACGATTCTGCCGCTCACAGTGCTCTGCGCTGTGCGCCTTCTGCCGAAAGAGGCCCGGGAGCGGTGCTTAGCTCTGCAGAGCACCGTACCTTCGTCTTTAGCCTCTCTTCTCGTCTACATCTTAGCAAAAAGCTTTTCCACTCTGTCTGGCAAGGAGAAACTGTGCCAGCACAGAAAACATCTCCCATCGTGTTCTCGAGGCTGCACAGGGGTCTGCCGAGTATTTTGCAAGAAGAGAAAGAAAGTTGTCCAAAACAGCTTGCAATCGAATGATCATGTGAATAGAAAAGGCAGGAGAGTGGTCAGGTACTGTTTTCTCTCAGTTGGCAAGCTGCGCACACAATCGCAGTGTTGTACAGCTTGTTTCATCACCTTTGCGAAGTTGCCGCTCTCTCCGGCTCCCGGAGACGAAGAAGCTGCTTCTTCGCGCAAAGACGATTCTGCCGCTCACAGTGCTCTGCGGTGTGCGCCTTCTGCCGAAAGAGGCCCGGGAGCGGTGCTTAGCTCTGCAGAGCACCGTACCTTCGTCTTTAGCCTCTCTTCTCGTCTACATCTTAGCAAAAAGCTTTTCCACTCTGTCTGGCAAGGAGAAACTGTGCCAGCACAGAAAACATCTCCCATCGTGTTCTAGAGGCTGCACGGAGGTCTGCCGAGTGTTTTGCAAGAAGAGAAAGAAAGTTGTCCAAAACAGCTTGCAATCGAATGTTCATGTGAATAGAAAAGGCAGGAGAGTGGTCAGGTACTGTTTTCTCTCACTTGGCAAACTGCGCACACAATCGCAGTGTTGTACAGCTTGTTTCATCACCTTTGCGAAGCTGCCGCTCTCTCCGGCTCCCGGAGACGAAGAAGCTGCTTCTTCGCGCAAAGACGATTCTGCCGCTCACAGTGCTCTGCGGTGTGCGCCTTCTTCCGAAAGAGGCCCGGGAGCGGTGCTTAGCTCTGCAGAGCACCGTACCTTCGTCTTTAGCCTCTCTTCTCGTCTACATCTTAGCAAAAAGCTTTTCCACTCTGTCTGGCAAGGAGAAACTGTGCCAGCACAGAAAATATCTCCCATCGTGTTCTAGAGGCTGCACGCAGGTCTGCCGAGTGTTTTGCAAGAAGAGAAAGAAAGTTGTCCAAAACAGCTTGCAATCGAATGTTCATGTGAATAGAAAAGGCAGGAGAGTGGTCAGGTACTGTTTTCTCTCAGTTGGCAAGCTGCGCACACAATCGCAGTGTTGTACAGCTTGTTTCATCACCTTTGCCAAGTTGTCGCTCTCTCTGGCTCCCGGAGACGAAGAAGCTGCTTCTTCGCGCAAAGACGATTCTGCCGCTCACAGTGCTCTGCGGTGTGCGCCTTCTGCCGAAAGAGGCCCGGGAGCGGTGCTTAGCTCTGCAGAGCACCGTACCTTCGTCTTTAGCCTCTCTTCTCGTCTACATCTTAGCAAAAAGCTTTTCCACTCTGTCTGGCAAGGAGAAACTGTGCCAGCACAAAAAACATCTCCCATCGTGTTCTAGAGGCTGCACGGAGGTCTGCCGAGTGTTTTGCAAGAAGAGAAAGAAAGTTGTCCAAAACAGCTTGCAATCGAATGTTCATGTGAATAGAAAAGGCAGGAGAGTGGTCAGGTACTGTTTTCTCTCAGTTGGCAAACTGCGCACACAATCGCAGTGTTGTACAGCTTGTTTCATCACCTTTGCGAAGTTGCCGCTCTCTCCGGCTCCCGGAGACGAAGAAGCTGCTTCTTCGCGCAAAGACGATTCTGACGCTCACAGTGCTCTGCGGTGTGCGCCTTCTGCCGAACGACGTCCGGGAGCGGTGCTTAGCTCTGCAGAGCACCGTACCTTCGTCTTTAGCCTCTCTTCTCGTCTACATCTTAGCAAAAAGCTTTTCCACTCTGTCTGGCAAGGAGAAACTGTGCCAGCACAGAAAACATCTCCCATCGTGTTCTAGAGGCTGCACGGAGGTCTGCCGAGTGTTTTGCAAGAAGAGAAAGAAAGTTGTCCAAAACAGCTTGCAATCGAATGTTCATGTGAATAGAAAAGGCAGGAGAGTGGTCAGGTACTGTTTTCTCTCAGTTGGCAAGCTGCGCACACAATCGCAGTGTTGTACAGCTTGTTTCATCACCTTTGCGAAGCTGCAGCTCTCTCCGGCTCCCGGAGACGAAGAAGCTGCTTCTTCGCGCAAAGACGATTCTGCCGCTCACAGTGCTCTGCGGTGTGCGCCTTTTGCCGAAAGAGGTCCGGGAGCGGTGCTTAGCTCTGCAGAGCACCGTACCTTCGTCTTTAGCCTCTCTTCTCGTCTACATCTTAGCAAAAAGCTTTTCCACTCTGTCTGGCAAGGAGAAACTGTGCCAGCACAAAAAACATCTCCCATCGTGTTCTAGAGGCTACACGGAGGTCTGCCGAGTATTTTGCAAGAAGAGAAAGAAAGTTGTCCAAAACAGCTTGCAATCGAATGTTCATGTGAATAGAAAAGGCAGGAGAGTGGTCAGGTACTGTTTTCTCTCAGTTGGCAAGCTGCGCACACAATCGCAGTGTTGTACAGCTTGTTTCATCACCTTTGCCAAGTTGCCGCTCTCTCCGGCTCCCGGAGACGAAGAAGCTGCTTCTTCGCGCAAAGACGATTCTGCCGCTCACAGTGCTCTGCGGTGTGCGCCTTCTGCCGAAAGACGCCCGGGAGCTGTGCTTAGCTCTGCAGAGCACCGTACCTTCGTCTTTAGCCTCTCTTCTAGTCTACATCTTAGCAAAAAGCTTTTCCACTCTGTCTGGCAAGGAGAACCTGTGCCAGCACAGAAAACATCTCCCATCGTGTTCTAGAGGCCGCACGCAGGTCTGCCGAGTGTTTTGCAAGAAGAGAAAGAAAGTTGTCCAAAATAGTTTGTAATCGAATGTTCATGTGAATAGAAAAGGCAGGAGAGTGGTCAGGTACTGTTTTCTCTCAGTTGGCAAGCTGCGCACACAATCGCAGTGTTGTACAGCTTGTTTCATCACCTTTGCGAAGCTGCCACTCTCTCCGGCTCCCGGAGACGAAGAAGCTGCTTCTTCGCGCAAAGACGATTCTGCCGCTCACAGTGCTCTGCGGTGTGCGCCTTCTGCCGAAAGACGCCCGGGAGCTGTGCTTAGCTCTGCAGAGCACCGTACCTTCGTCTTTAGCCTCTCTTCTCGTCTACATCTTAGCAAAAAGCTTTTCCACTCTGTCTGGCAAGGAGAAACTGTGCCAGCACAGAAAACATCTCCCATCGTGTTCTAGAGGCTGCACGGAGGTCTGCCGAGTATTTTGCAAGAAGAGAAAGAAAGTTGTCCAAAACAGCTTCCAATCGAATGTTCATGTGAATAGAAAAGGCAGGAGAGTGGTCAGGTACTGTTTTCTCTCAGTTGGCAAACTGCGCACACAATCGCAGTGTTGTACAGCTTGTTTCATCACCTTTGCGAAGTTGCCGCTCTCTCCGGCTCCCGGAGACGAAGAAGCTGCTTCTTCGCGCAAAGAGGATTCTGCCGCTCACAGTACTCTGCGGTGAGCGCCTTCTGCAGAAAGAGGTCCGGGTGCGGTGCTTAGCTCTGCAGAGCACCGTACCTTCGTCTTTAGCCTCTCTTCTCGTCTACATCTTAGCTAAAAGCTTTTCCACTCTGTCTGGCAAGGAGAAACTGTGCCAGCACAGAAAACATCTCCCATCGTGTTCTAGAGGCTGCACGGAGGTCTGCCGAGTGTTTTGCAAGAAGAGAAAGAAAGTTGTCCAAAACAGCTTGCAATCGAATGTTCATGTGAATAGAAAAGGCAGGAGAGTGGTCACGTACTGTTTTCTCTCAGTTGGCAAGCTGCGCACACAATCGCAGTGTTGTACAGCTTGTTTCATCACCTTTGCGAAGTTGCCGCTCTCTCCGGCTCCCGGAGACGAAGAAGCTGCTTCTTCGCGCAAAGACGATTCTGCCGCTCACAGTGCTCTGCGGTGTGCGCCTTCTGCCGAAAGAGGCCCGGGAGCTGTGCTTAGCTCTGCAGAGCACCGTACCTTCGTCTTTAGCCTCTCTTCTCGTCTACATCTTAGCAAAAAGCTTTTCCACTCTGTCTGGCAAGGAGAAACTGTGCCAGCACAGAAAACATCTCCCATCGTCTTCTAGAGGCTCCACGGAGGTCTGCCGAGTGTTTTGCAAGAAGAGAGAGAAAGTTGTGCAAAACAGCTTGCAATCGAATGTTCATGTGAATAGAAAAGGCAGGAGAGTGGTCAGGTACTGTTTTCTCTCAGTTGGCAAGCTGCCCACACAATCGCAGTGTTGTACAGCTTGTTTCATCACCTTTGCGAAGTTGCCGCTCTCTCCGGCTCCCGGAGACGAAGAAGCTGCTTCTTCGCGCAAAGACGATTCTGCCGCTCACAGTGCTCTGCAGTGTGTGTCTTCTGCCGAAAGAGGCCCGTGAGCTGTGCTTAGCTCTGCAGAGCACCATACCTGCTTCTTTAGCCTCTCTTCTCGTCTACATCTTAGCAAAAAGCTTTTCCACTCTGTCTGGCAAGGAGAAACTGTGCCAGCACAGAAAACATCTCCCATCGTGTTCTAGAGGCTCCACGGAGGTCTGCCGAGTATTTTGCAAGAAGAGAAAGAAAGTTGTCCAAAACAGCTTGCAATCGAATGTTCATGTGAATAGAAAAGGCAGGAGAGTGGTCAGGTACTGTTTTCTCTCAGTTGACAAGCTGCGCACACAATCGCAGTGTTGTACAGCTTGTTTCATCACCTTTGCGAAGTTGCCGCTCTCTCCGGCTCCCGGAGACGAAGAAGCTGCTTCTTCGCGCAAAGACGATTCTGCCGCTCACAGTGCTCTGCGGTGTGCGCCTTCTGCCGAAAGAGGCCCGGGAGCGGTGCTTAGCTCTGCAGAGCACCGTACCTTCGTCTTTAGCCTCTCTTCTCGTCTACATCTTAGCAAAAAGCTTTTCCACTCTGTCTGGCAAGGAGAAACTGTGCCAGCACAAAAAACATCTCCCATCGTGTTCTAGAGGCTGCACGGAGGTCTGCCGAGTGTTTTGCAAGAAGAGAAAGAAAGTTGTCCAAAACAGCTTGCAATCGAATGTTCATGTGAATAGAAAAGGCAGGAGAGTGGTCAGGTACTGTTTTCTCTCAGTTGGCAAGCTGCGCACACAATCGCAGTGTTGTACAGCTTGTTTCATCACCTTTGCGAAGCTGCCGCTCTCTCCGGCTCCCGGAGACGAAGAAGCTGCTTCTTCGCGCAAAGACGATTCTGCCGCTCACAGTGCTCTGCGGTGTGCGCCTTCTGCCGAAAGAGGTCCGGGAGCGGTGCTTAGCTCTGCAGAGCACCGTACCTTCGTCTTTAGCCTCTCTTCTCGTCTACATCTTAGCAAAAAGCTTTTCCACTCTGTCTGGCAAGGAGAAACTGTGCCAGCACAAAAAACATCTCCCATCGTGTTCTAGAGGCTGCACGGAGGTCTGCCGAGTGTTTTGCAAGAAGAGAAAGAAAGTTGTCCAAAACAGCTTCCAATCGAATGTTCATGTGAATAGAAAAGGCAAGAGAGTTGTCAGGTACTGTTTTCTCTCATTGGCAAGCGGCGCACACAATCGCAGTGTTGTACAGCTTGTTTCATCACCTTTGCGAAGTTGCCGCTCTCTCCGGCTCCCGGAGACGAAGAAGCTGCTTCTTCGCGCAAAGACGATTCTGCCGCTCACAGTGCTCTGCAGTGTGTGTCTTCTGCCGAAAGAGGCCCGTGAGCTGTGCTTAGCTCTGCAGAGCACCATACCTGCTTCTTTAGCCTCTCTTCTCGTCTACATCTTAGCAAAAAGCTTTTCCACTCTGTCTGGCAAGGAGAAACTGTGCCAGCACAGAAAACATCTCCCATCGTGTTCTAGAGGCTGCACGCAGGTCTGCCGAGTGTTTTGCAAGAAGAGAAAGAAAGTTGTCCAAAACAGCTTCCACTCGAATGTTCATGTGAATAGAAAAGGCAGGAGAGTGGTCAGGTACTGTTTTCTCTCAGTTGGCAAGCTGCGCACACAATCGCAGTGTTGTACAGCTTGTTTCATCACCTTTGCCAAGTTGTCGCTCTCTCCGGCTCCCGGAGACGAAGAAGCTGCTTCTTCGCGCAAAGACGATTCTGCCGCTCACAGTGCTCTGCGGTGTGCGCCTTCTGCCGAAAGAGGCCCGGGAGCGGTGCTTAGCTCTGCAGAGCACCGTACCTTCGTCTTTAGCCTCTCTTCTCGTCTACATCTTAGCAAAAAGCTTTTCCACTCTGTCTGGCAAGGAGAAACTGTGCCAGCACAGAAAACATCTCCCATCGTGTTCTAGAGGCTGCACGGAGGTCTGCCGAGTGTTTTGCAAGAAGAGAGAGAAAGTTGTCCAAAACAGCTTGCAATCGAATGTTCATGTGAATAGAAAAGGCAGGAGAGTGGTCAGGTACTGTTTTCTCTCAGTTGCCAAGCTGCGCACACAATCGCAGTGTTGTACAGCTTGTTTCATCACCTTTGCCAAGTTGTCGCTCTCTCCGGCTCCCGGAGACGAAGAAGCTACTTCTTCGCGCAAAGACGATTCTGCCGCTCACAGTGCTCTGCGGTGTGCGCCTTCTGCCGAAAGAGGTCCGGGAGCGGTGCTTAGCTCTGCAGAGCACCGTACCTTCGTCTTTAGCCTCTCTTCTCGTCTACATCTTAGCAAAAAGCTTTTCCACTCTGTCTGGCAAGGAGAAACTGTGCCAGCACAGAAAACATCTCCCATCGTGTTCTCGAGGCTGCACAGGGGTCTGCCGAGTATTTTGCAAGAAGAGAAAGAAAGTTGTCCAAAACAGCTTGCAATCGAATGATCATGTGAATAGAAAAGGCAGGAGAGTGGTCAGGTACTGTTTTCTCTCAGTTGCCAAGCTGCGCACACAATCGCAGTGTTGTACAGCTTGTTTCATCACCTTTGCGAAGTTGCCGCTCTCTCCGGCTCCCGGAGACGAAGAAGCTGCTTCTTCGCGCAAAGACGATTCTGCCGCTCACAGTGCTCTGCGGTGTGCGCCTTCTGCCGAAAGAGGCCCGGGAGCGGTGCTTAGCTCTGCAGAGCACCGTACCTTCGTCTTTAGCCTCTCTTCTCGTCTACATCTTAGCAAAAAGCTTTTCCACTCTGTCTGGCAAGGAGAAACTGTGCCAGCACAGAAAACATCTCCCATCGTGTTCTAGAGGCTGCACGGAGGTCTGCCGAGTGTTTTGCAAGAAGAGAGAGAAAGTTGTCCAAAACAGCTTGCAATCGAATGTTCATGTGAATAGAAAAGGCAGGAGAGTGGTCAGGTACTGTTTTCTCTCACTTGGCAAACTGCGCACACAATCGCAGTGTTGTACAGCTTGTTTCATCACCTTTGCGAAGTTGCCGCTCTCTCCGGCTCCCGGAGACGAAGAAGCTGCTTCTTCGCGCAAAGACGATTCTGCCGCTCACAGTGCTCTGCAGTGTGTGTCTTCTGCCGAAAGAGGCCCGTGAGCTGTGCTTAGCTCTGCAGAGCACCATACCTGCTTCTTTAGCCTCTCTTCTCGTCTACATCTTAGCAAAAAGGTTTTCCACTCTGTCTGGCAAGGAGAAACTGTGCCAGCACAGAAAACATCTCCCATCGTGTTCTAGAGGCTGCACGCAGGTCTGCCGAGTGTTTTGCAAGAAGAGAAAGAAAGTTGTCCAAAACAGCTTGCAATCGAATGTTCATGTGAATAGAAAAGGCAGGAGAGTGGTCAGGTACTGTTTTCTCTCAGTTGGCAAGCTGCGCACACAATCGCAGTGTTGTACAGCTTGTTTCATCACCTTTGCCAAGTTGTCGCTCTCTCCGGCTCCCGGAGACGAAGAAGCTGCTTCTTCGCGCAAAGACGATTCTGCCGCTCACAGTGCTCTGCGGTGTGCGCCTTCTGCCGAAAGAGGCCCGGGAGCGGTGCTTAGCTCTGCAGAGCACCGTACCTTCGTCTTTAGCCTCTCTTCTCGTCTACATCTTAGCAAAAAGCTTTTCCACTCTGTCTGGCAAGGAGAAACTGTGCCAGCACAGAAAACATCTCCCATCGTGTTCTAGAGGCTGCACGGAGGTCTGCCGAGTGTTTTGCAAGAAGAGAAAGAAAGTTGTCCAAAACAGCTTGCAATCGAATGTTCATGTGAATAGAAAAGGCAGGAGAGTGGTCAGGTACTGTTTTCTCTCAGTTGGCAAGCTGCGCACACAATCGCAGTGTTGTACAGCTTGTTTCATCACCTTTGCGAAGCTGCAGCTCTCTCCGGCTCCCGGAGACGAAGAAGCTGCTTCTTCGCGCAAAGACGATTCTGCCGCTCACAGTGCTCTGCGGTGTGCGCCTTTTGCCGAAAGAGGTCCGGGAGCGGTGCTTAGCTCTGCAGAGCACCGTACCTTCGTCTTTAGCCTCTCTTCTCGTCTACATCTTAGCAAAAAGCTTTTCCACTCTGTCTGGCAAGGAGAAACTGTGCCAGCACAAAAAACATCTCCCATCGTGTTCTAGAGGCTGCACGCAGGTCTGCCGAGTGTTTTGCAAGAAGAGAAAGAAAGTTGCCCAAAACAGCTTGCAATCGAATGTTCATGTGAATAGAAAAGGCAGGAGAGTGGTCAGGTACTGTTTTCTCTCAGTTGGCAAGCGGCGCACACAATCGCAGTGTTGTACAGCTTGTTTCATCACCTTTGCGAAGTTGCCGCTCTCTCCGGCTCCCGGAGACGAAGAAGCTGCTTCTTCGCGCAAAGACGATTCTGCCGCTCACAGTGCTCTGCGGTGTGCGCCTTCTGCCGAAAGAGGCCCGGGAGCGGTGCTTAGCTCTGCAGAGCACCGTACCTTCGTCTTTAGCCTCTCTTCTCGTCTACATCTTAGCAAAAAGCTTTTCCACTCTGTCTGGCAAGGAGAAACTTTGCCAGCACAGAAAACATCTCCCATCGTGTTCTAGAGGCTGCACGGAGGTCTGCCGAGTGTTTTGCAAGAAGAGAGAGAAAGTTGTCCAAAACAGCTTGCAATCGAATGTTCATGTGAATAGAAAAGGCAGGAGAGTGGTCAGGTACTGTTTTCTCTCACTTGGCAAGCTGCGCACACAATCGCAGTGTTGTACAGCTTGTTTCATCACCTTTGCGAAGTTGCCGCTCTCTCCGGCTCCCGGAGACGAAGAAGCTGCTTCTTCGCGCAAAGACGATTCTGCCGCTCACAGTGCTCTGCGGTGTGCGCCTTCTGCCGAAAGAGGTCCGGGAGCGGTGCTTAGCTCTGCAGAGCACCGTACCTTCGTCTTTAGCCTCTCTTCTCGTCTACATCTTAGCAAAAAGCTTTTCCACTCTGTCTGGCAAGGACAAACTGTGCCAGCACAGAAAACATCTCCCATCGTGTTCTAGAGGCTGCACGGAGGTCTGCCGAGTATTTTGCAAGAAGAGAAAGAAAGTTGTCCAAAACAGCTTGCAATCGAATGTTCATGTGAATAGAAAAGGCAGGAGAGTGGTCAGGTACTGTTTTCTCTCAGTTGCCAAGCTGCGCACACAATCGCAGTGTTGTACAGCTTGTTTCATCACCTTTGCCAAGTTGTCGCTCTCTCCGGCTCCCGGAGACGAAGAAGCTACTTCTTCGCGCAAAGACGATTCTGCCGCTCACAGTGCTCTGCGCTGTGCGCCTTCTGCCGAAAGAGGCCCGGGAGCGGTGCTTAGCTCTGCAGAGCACCGTACCTTCGTCTTTAGCCTCTCTTCTCGTCTACATCTTAGCAAAAAGCTTTTCCACTCTGTCTGGCAAGGAGAAACTGTGCCAGCACAGAAAACATCTCCCATCGTGTTCTCGAGGCTGCACAGGGGTCTGCCGAGTATTTTGCAAGAAGAGAGAGAAAGTTGTCCAAAACAGCTTGCAATCGAATGATCATGTGAATAGAAAAGGCAGGAGAGTGGTCAGGTACTGTTTTCTCTCAGTTGGCAAGCTGCGCACACAATCGCAGTGTTGTACAGCTTGTTTCATCACCTTTGCGAAGTTGCCGCTCTCTCCGGCTCCCGGAGACGAAGAAGCTGCTTCTTCGCGCAAAGACGATTCTGCCGCTCACAGTGCTCTGCGGTGTGCGCCTTCTGCCGAAAGAGGCCCGGGAGCGGTGCTTAGCTCTGCAGAGCACCGTACCTTCGTCTTTAGCCTCTCTTCTCGTCTACATCTTAGCAAAAAGCTTTTCCACTCTGTCTGGCAAGGAGAAACTGTGCCAGCACAGAAAACATCTCCCATCGTGTTCTAGAGGCTGCACGGAGGTCTGCCGAGTGTTTTGCAAGAAGAGAGAGAAAGTTGTCCAAAACAGCTTGCAATCGAATGTTCATGTGAATAGAAAAGGCAGGAGAGTGGTCAGGTACTGTTTTCTCTCACTTGGCAAACTGCGCACACAATCGCAGTGTTGTACAGCTTGTTTCATCACCTTTGCGAAGCTGCCGCTCTCTCCGGCTCCCGGAGACGAAGAAGCTGCTTCTTCGCGCAAAGACCATTCTGCCGCTCACAGTGCTCTGCGGTGTGCGCCTTCTTCCGAAAGAGGCCCGGGAGCGGTGCTTAGCTCTGCAGAGCACCGTACCTTCGTCTTTAGCCTCTCTTCTCGTCTACATCTTAGCAAAAAGCTTTTCCACTCTGTCTGGCAAGGAGAAACTGTGCCAGCACAGAAAACATCTCCCATCGTCTTCTAGAGGCTGCACGCAGGTCTGCCGAGTGTTTTGCAAGAAGAGAAAGAAAGTTGTCCAAAACAGCTTGCAATCGAATGTTCATGTGAATAGAAAAGGCAGGAGAGTGGTCAGGTACTGTTTTCTCTCAGTTGGCAAACTGCGCACACAATCGCAGTGTTGTACAGCTTGTTTCATCACCTTTGCGAAGTTGCCGCTCTCTCCGGCTCCCGGAGACGAAGAAGCTGCTTCTTCGCGCAAAGACGATTCTGCCGCTCACAGTGCTCTGCAGTGTGTGTCTTCTGCCGAAAGAGGCCCGTGAGCTGTGCTTAGCTCTGCAGAGCACCATACCTGCTTCTTTAGCCTCTCTTCTCGTCTACATCTTAGCAAAAAGCTTTTCCACTCTGTCTGGCAAGGAGAAACTGTGCCAGCACAGAAAACATCTCCCATCGTGTTCTAGAGGCTGCACGCAGGTCTGCCGAGTGTTTTGCAAGAAGAGAAAGAAAGTTGTCCAAAACAGCTTGCAATCGAATGATCATGTGAATAGAAAAGGCAGGAGAGTGGTCAGGTACTGTTTTCTCTCAGTTGCCAAGCTGCGCACACAATCGCAGTGTTGTACAGCTTGTTTCATCACCTTTGCGAAGTTGCCGCTCTCTCCGGCTCCCGGAGACGAAGAAGCTGCTTCTTCGCGCAAAGACGATTCTGCCGCTCACAGTGCTCTGCGGTGTGCGCCTTCTGCCGAAAGAGGCCCGGGAGCGGTGCTTAGCTCTGCAGAGCACCGTACCTTCGTCTTTAGCCTCTCTTCTCGTCTACATCTTAGCAAAAAGCTTTTCCACTCTGTCTGGCAAGGAGAAACTGTGCCAGCACAGAAAACATCTCCCATCGTGTTCTAGAGGCTGCACGGAGGTCTGCCGAGTGTTTTGCAAGAAGAGAGAGAAAGTTGTCCAAAACAGCTTGCAATCGAATGTTCATGTGAATAGAAAAGGCAGGAGAGTGGTCAGGTACTGTTTTCTCTCACTTGGCAAACTGCGCACACAATCGCAGTGTTGTACAGCTTGTTTCATCACCTTTGCGAAGTTGCCGCTCTCTCCGGCTCCCGGAGACGAAGAAGCTGCTTCTTCGCGCAAAGACGATTCTGCCGCTCACAGTGCTCTGCAGTGTGTGTCTTCTGCCGAAAGAGGCCCGTGAGCTGTGCTTAGCTCTGCAGAGCACCATACCTGCTTCTTTAGCCTCTCTTCTCGTCTACATCTTAGCAAAAAGCTTTTCCACTCTGTCTGGCAAGGAGAAACTGTGCCAGCACAGAAAACATCTCCCATCGTGTTCTAGAGGCTGCACGCAGGTCTGCCGAGTGTTTTGCAAGAAGAGAAAGAAAGTTGTCCAAAACAGCTTGCAATCGAATGTTCATGTGAATAGAAAAGGCAGGAGAGTGGTCAGGTACTGTTTTCTCTCAGTTGGCAAGCTGCGCACACAATCGCAGTGTTGTACAGCTTGTTTCATCACCTTTGCCAAGTTGTCGCTCTCTCCGGCTCCCGGAGACGAAGAAGCTGCTTCTTCGCGCAAAGACGATTCTGCCGCTCACAGTGCTCTGCGGTGTGCGCCTTCTGCCGAAAGAGGCCCGGGAGCGGTGCTTAGCTCTGCAGAGCACCGTACCTTCGTCTTTAGCCTCTCTTCTCGTCTACATCTTAGCAAAAAGCTTTTCCACTCTGTCTGGCAAGGAGAAACTGTGCCAGCACAGAAAACATCTCCCATCGTGTTCTAGAGGCTGCACGGAGGTCTGCCGAGTGTTTTGCAAGAAGAGAAAGAAAGTTGTCCAAAACAGCTTGCAATCGAATGTTCATGTGAATAGAAAAGGCAGGAGAGTGGTCAGGTACTGTTTTCTCTCCGTTGGCAAGCTGCGCACACAATCGCAGTGTTGTACAGCTTGTTTCATCACCTTTGCGAAGCTGCAGCTCTCTCCGGCTCCCGGAGACGAAGAAGCTGCTTCTTCGCGCAAAGACGATTCTGCCGCTCACAGTGCTCTGCGGTGTGCGCCTTTTGCCGAAAGAGGTCCGGGAGCGGTGCTTAGCTCTGCAGAGCACCGTACCTTCGTCTTTAGCCTCTCTTCTCGTCTACATCTTAGCAAAAAGCTTTTCCACTCTGTCTGGCAAGGAGAAACTGTGCCCGCACAAAAAACATCTCCCATCGTGTTCTAGAGGCTGCACGCAGGTCTGCCGAGTGTTTTGCAAGAAGAGAAAGAAAGTTGCCCAAAACAGCTTGCAATCGAATGTTCATGTGAATAGAAAAGGCAGGAGAGTGGTCAGGTACTGTTTTCTCTCAGTTGGCAAGCGGCGCACACAATCGCAGTGTTGTACAGCTTGTTTCATCACCTTTGCGAAGTTGCCGCTCTCTCCGGCTCCCGGAGACGAAGAAGCTGCTTCTTCGCGCAAAGACGATTCTGCCGCTCACAGTGCTCTGCGGTGTGCGCCTTCTGCCGAAAGAGGCCCGGGAGCGGTGCTTAGCTCTGCAGAGCACCGTACCTTCGTCTTTAGCCTCTCTTCTCGTCTACATCTTAGCAAAAAGCTTTTCCACTCTGTCTGGCAAGGAGAAATTTTGCCAGCACAGAAAACATCTCCCATCGTGTCCTAGAGGCTGCACGTAGGTCTGCCGAGTGTTTTGCAAGAAGAGAGAGAAAGTTGTCCAAAACAGCTTGCAATCGAATGTTCATGTGAATAGAAAAGGCAGGAGAGTGGTCAGGTACTGTTTTCTCTCACTTGGCAAGCTGCGCACACAATCGCAGTGTTGTACAGCTTGTTTCATCACCTTTGCGAAGCTGCCGCTCTCTCCGGCTCCCGGAGACGAAGAAGCTGCTTCTTCGCGCAAAGACGATTCTGCCGCTCACAGTGCTCTGCGGTGTGCGCCTTCTGCCGAAAGAGGTCCGGGAGCGGTGCTTAGCTCTGCAGAGCACCGTACCTTCGTCTTTAGCCTCTCTTCTCGTCTACATCTTAGCAAAAAGCTTTTCCACTCTGTCTGGCAAGGACAAACTGTGCCAGCACAGAAAACATCTCCCATCGTGTTCTAGAGGCTGCACGGAGGTCTGCCGAGTATTTTGCAAGAAGAGAAAGAAAGTTGTCCAAAACAGCTTGCAATCGAATGTTCATGTGAATAGAAAAGGCAGGAGAGTGGTCAGGTACTGTTTTCTCTCAGTTGCCAAGCTGCGCACACAATCGCAGTGTTGTACAGCTTGTTTCATCACCTTTGCCAAGTTGTCGCTCTCTCCGGCTCCCGGAGACGAAGAAGCTACTTCTTCGCGCAAAGACGATTCTGCCGCTCACAGTGCTCTGCGCTGTGCGCCTTCTGCCGAAAGAGGCCCGGGAGCGGTGCTTAGCTCTGCAGAGCACCGTACCTTCGTCTTTAGCCTCTCTTCTCGTCTACATCTTAGCAAAAAGCTTTTCCACTCTGTCTGGCAAGGAGAAACTGTGCCAGCACAGAAAACATCTCCCATCGTGTTCTCGAGGCTGCACAGGGGTCTGCCGAGTATTTTGCAAGAAGAGAAAGAAAGTTGTCCAAAACAGCTTGCAATCGAATGATCATGTGAATAGAAAAGGCAGGAGAGTGGTCAGGTACTGTTTTCTCTCAGTTGGCAAGCTGCGCACACAATCGCAGTGTTGTACAGCTTGTTTCATCACCTTTGCGAAGTTGCCGCTCTCTCCGGCTCCCGGAGACGAAGAAGCTGCTTCTTCGCGCAAAGACGATTCTGCCGCTCACAGTGCTCTGCGGTGTGCGCCTTCTGCCGAAAGAGGCCCGGGAGCGGTGCTTAGCTCTGCAGAGCACCGTACCTTCGTCTTTAGCCTCTCTTCTCGTCTACATCTTAGCAAAAAGCTTTTCCACTCTGTCTGGCAAGGAGAAACTGTGCCAGCACAGAAAACATCTCCCATCGTGTTCTAGAGGCTGCACGGAGGTCTGCCGAGTGTTTTGCAAGAAGAGAGAGAAAGTTGTCCAAAACAGCTTGCAATCGAATGTTCATGTGAATAGAAAAGGCAGGAGAGTGGTCAGGTACTGTTTTCTCTCACTTGGCAAACTGCGCACACAATCGCAGTGTTGTACAGCTTGTTTCATCACCTTTGCGAAGTTGCCGCTCTCTCCGGCTCCCGGAGACGAAGAAGCTGCTTCTTCGCGCAAAGACGATTCTGCCGCTCACAGTGCTCTGCAGTGTGTGTCTTCTGCCGAAAGAGGCCCGTGAGCGGTGCTTAGCTCTGCAGAGCACCATACCTGCTTCTTTAGCCTCTCTTCTCGTCTACATCTTAGCAAAAAGCTTTTCCACTCTGTCTGGCAAGGAGAAACTGTGCCAGCACAGAAAACATCTCCCATCGTGTTCTAGAGGCTGCACGGAGGTCTGCCGAGTGTTTTGCAAGAAGAGAAAGAAAGTTGTCCAAAACAGCTTGCAATCGAATGATCATGTGAATAGAAAAGGCAGGAGAGTGGTCAGGTACTGTTTTCTCTCAGTTGCCAAGCTGCGCACACAATCGCAGTGTTGTACAGCTTGTTTCATCACCTTTGCGAAGTTGCCGCTCTCTCCGGCTCCCGGAGACGAAGAAGCTGCTTCTTCGCGCAAAGACGATTCTGCCGCTCACAGTGCTCTGCGGTGTGCGCCTTCTGCCGAAAGAGGCCCGGGAGCGGTGCTTAGCTCTGCAGAGCACCGTACCTTCGTCTTTAGCCTCTCTTCTCGTCTACATCTTAGCAAAAAGCTTTTCCACTCTGTCTGGCAAGGAGAAACTGTGCCAGCACAGAAAACATCTCCCATCGTGTTCTAGAGGCTGCACGGAGGTCTGCCGAGTGTTTTGCAAGAAGAGAGAGAAAGTTGTCCAAAACAGCTTGCAATCGAATGTTCATGTGAATAGAAAAGGCAGGAGAGTGGTCAGGTACTGTTTTCTCTCACTTGGCAAACTGCGCACACAATCGCAGTGTTGTACAGCTTGTTTCATCACCTTTGCGAAGTTGCCGCTCTCTCCGGCTCCCGGAGACGAAGAAGCTGCTTCTTCGCGCAAAGACGATTCTGCCGCTCACAGTGCTCTGCAGTGTGTGTCTTCTGCCGAAAGAGGCCCGTGAGCTGTGCTTAGCTCTGCAGAGCACCATACCTGCTTCTTTAGCCTCTCTTCTCGTCTACATCTTAGCAAAAAGCTTTTCCACTCTGTCTGGCAAGGAGAAACTGTGCCAGCACAGAAAACATCTCCCATCGTGTTCTAGAGGCTGCACGCAGGTCTGCCGAGTGTTTTGCAAGAAGAGAAAGAAAGTTGTCCAAAACAGCTTGCAATCGAATGTTCATGTGAATAGAAAATGCAGGAGAGTGGTCAGGTACTGTTTTCTCTCAGTTGGCAAGCTGCGCACACAATCGCAGTGTTGTACAGCTTGTTTCATCACCTTTGCCAAGTTGTCGCTCTCTCCGGCTCCCGGAGACGAAGAAGCTGCTTCTTCGCGCAAAGACGATTCTGCCGCTCACAGTGCTCTGCGGTGTGCGCCTTCTGCCGAAAGAGGCCCGGGAGCGGTGCTTAGCTCTGCAGAGCACCGTACCTTCGTCTTTAGCCTCTCTTCTCGTCTACATCTTAGCAAAAAGCTTTTCCACTCTGTCTGGCAAGGAGAAACTGTGCCAGCACAGAAAACATCTCCCATCGTGTTCTAGAGGCTGCACGGAGGTCTGCCGAGTGTTTTGCAAGACAAGAAAGAAAGTTGTCCAAAACAGCTTGCAATCGAATGTTCATGTGAATAGAAAAGGCAGGAGAGTGGTCAGGTACTGTTTTCTCTCAGTTGGCAAGCTGCGCACACAATCGCAGTGTTGTACAGCTTGTTTCATCACCTTTGCGAAGCTGCAGCTCTCTCCGGCTCCCGGAGACGAAGAAGCTGCTTCTTCGCGCAAAGACGATTCTGCCGCTCACAGTGCTCTGCGGTGTGCGCCTTTTGCCGAAAGAGGTCCGGGAGCGGTGCTTAGCTCTGCAGAGCACCGTACCTTCGTCTTTAGCCTCTCTTCTCGTCTACATCTTAGCAAAAAGCTTTTCCACTCTGTCTGGCAAGGAGAAACTGTGCCCGCACAAAAAACATCTCCCATCGTGTTCTAGAGGCTGCACGCAGGTCTGCCGAGTGTTTTGCAAGAAGAGAAAGAAAGTTGCCCAAAACAGCTTGCAATCGAATGTTCATGTGAATAGAAAAGGCAGGAGAGTGGTCAGGTACTGTTTTCTCTCAGTTGGCAAGCGGCGCACACAATCGCAGTGTTGTACAGCTTGTTTCATCACCTTTGCGAAGTTGCCGCTCTCTCCGGCTCCCGGAGACGAAGAAGCTGCTTCTTCGCGCAAAGACGATTCTGCCGCTCACAGTGCTCTGCGGTGTGCGCCTTCTGCCGAAAGAGGCCCGGGAGCGGTGCTTAGCTCTGCAGAGCACCGTACCTTCGTCTTTAGCCTCTCTTCTCGTCTACATCTTAGCAAAAAGCTTTTCCACTCTGTCTGGCAAGGAGAAACTTTGCCAGCACAGAAAACATCTCCCATCGTGTTCTAGAGGCTGCACGGAGGTCTGCCGAGTGTTTTGCAAGAAGAGAGAGAAAGTTGTCCAAAACAGCTTGCAATCGAATGTTCATGTGAATAGAAAAGGCAGGAGAGTGGTCAGGTACTGTTTTCTCTCAGTTGGCAAGCTGCGCACACAATCGCAGTGTTGTACAGCTTGTTTCATCACCTTTGCGAAGCTGCCGCTCTCTCCGGCTCCCGGAGACGAAGAAGCTGCTTCTTCGCGCAAAGACGATTCTGCCGCTCACAGTGCTCTGCGGTGTGCGCCTTCTGCCGAAAGAGGTCCGGGAGCGGTGCTTAGCTCTGCAGAGCACCGTACCTTCGTCTTTAGCCTCTCTTCTCGTCTACATCTTAGCAAAAAGCTTTTCCACTCTGTCTGGCAAGGACAAACTGTGCCAGCACAGAAAACATCTCCCATCGTGTTCTAGAGGCTGCACGGAGGTCTGCCGAGTATTTTGCAAGAAGAGAAAGAAAGTTGTCCAAAACAGCTTGCAATCGAATGTTCATGTGAATAGAAAAGGCAGGAGAGTGGTCAGGTACTGTTTTCTCTCAGTTGCCAAGCTGCGCACACAATCGCAGTGTTGTACAGCTTGTTTCATCACCTTTGCCAAGTTGTCGCTCTCTCCGGCTCCCGGAGACGAAGAAGCTACTTCTTCGCGCAAAGACGATTCTGCCGCTCACAGTGCTCTGCGCTGTGCGCCTTCTGCCGAAAGAGGCCCGGGAGCGGTGCTTAGCTCTGCAGAGCACCGTACCTTCGTCTTTAGCCTCTCTTCTCGTCTACATCGTAGCAAAAAGCTTTTCCACTCTGTCTGGCAAGGAGAAACTGTGCCAGCACAGAAAACATCTCCCATCGTGTTCTCGAGGCTGCACAGGGGTCTGCCGAGTATTTTGCAAGAAGAGAAAGAAAGTTGTCCAAAACAGCTTGCAATCGAATGATCATGTGAATAGAAAAGGCAGGAGAGTGGTCAGGTACTGTTTTCTCTCAGTTGGCAAGCTGCGCACACAATCACAGTGTTGTACAGCTTGTTTCATCACCTTTGCGAAGTTGCCGCTCTCTCCGGCTCCCGGAGACGAAGAAGCTGCTTCTTCGCGCAAAGACGATTCTGCCGCTCACAGTGCTCTGCGGTGTGCGCCTTCTGCCGAAAGAGGCCCGGGAGCGGTGCTTAGCTCTGCAGAGCACCGTACCTTCGTCTTTAGCCTCTCTTCTCGTCTACATCTTAGCAAAAAGCTTTTCCACTCTGTCTGGCAAGGAGAAACTGTGCCAGCACAGAAAACATCTCCCATCGTGTTCTAGAGGCTGCACGGAGGTCTGCCGAGTGTTTTGCAAGAAGAGAGAGAAAGTTGTCCAAAACAGCTTGCAATCGAATGTTCATGTGAATAGAAAAGTCAGGAGAGTGGTCAGGTACTGTTTTCTCTCACTTGGCAAACTGCGCACACAATCGCAGTGTTGTACAGCTTGTTTCATCACCTTTGCGAAGCTGCCGCTCTCTCCGGCTCCCGGAGACGAAGAAGCTGCTTCTTCGCGCAAAGACGATTCTGCCGCTCACAGTGCTCTGCGGTGTGCGCCTTCTTCCGAAAGAGGCCCGGGAGCGGTGCTTAGCTCTGCAGAGCACCGTACCTTCGTCTTTAGCCTCTCTTCTCGTCTACATCTTAGCAAAAAGCTTTTCCACTCTGTCTGGCAAGGAGAAACTGTGCCAGCACAGAAAATATCTCCCATCGTGTTCTAGAGGCTGCACGCAGGTCTGCCGAGTGTTTTGCAAGAAGAGAAAGAAAGTTGTCCAAAACAGCTTGCAATCGAATGTTCATGTGAATAGAAAAGGCAGGAGAGTGGTCAGGTACTGTTTTCTCTCAGTTGGCAAGCTGCGCACACAATCGCAGTGTTGTACAGCTTGTTTCATCACCTTTGCGAAGTTGCCGCTCACTCCGGCTCCCGGAGACGAAGAAGCTGCTTCTTCGCGCAAAGACGATTCTGCCGCTCACAGTGCTCTGCGGTGTGCGCCTTCTGCCGAAAGAGGCCCGGCAGCGGTGCTTAGCTGTGCAGAGCACCGTACCTTCGTCTTTAGCCTCTCTTCTCGTCTACATCTTAGCAAAAAGCTTTTCCACTCTGTCTGGCAAGGAGAAACTGTGCCAGCACAGAAAACATCTCCCATCGTCTTCTAGAGGCTGCACGGAGGTCTGCCGAGTGTTTTGCAAGAAGAGAAAGAAAGTTGTCCAAAACAGCTTGCAATCGAATGTTCATGTGAATAGAAAAGGCAGGAGAGTGGTCAGGTACTGTTTTCTCTCAGTTGGCAAACTGCGCACACAATCGCAGTGTTGTACAGCTTGTTTCATCACCTTTGCGAAGTTGCCGCTCTCTCCGGCTCCCGGAGACGAAGAAGCTGCTTCTTCGCGCAAAGACGATTCTGCCGCTCACAGTGCTCTGCAGTGTGTGTCTTCTGCCGAAAGAGGCCCGTGAGCTGTGCTTAGCTCTGCAGAGCACCATACCTGCTTCTTTAGCCTCTCTTCTCGTCTACATCTTAGCAAAAAGCTTTTCCACTCTGTCTGGCAAGGAGAAACTGTGCCAGCACAGAAAACATCTCCCATCGTGTTCTAGAGGCTGCACGCAGGTCTGCCGAGTGTTTTGCAAGAAGAGAAAGAAAGTTGTCCAAAACAGCTTGCAATCGAATGTTCATGTGAATAGAAAAGGCAGGAGAGTGGTCAGGTACTGTTTTCTCTCAGTTGGCAAGCTGCGCACACAATCGCAGTGTTGTACAGCTTGTTTCATCACCTTTGCCAAGTTGTCGCTCTCTCCGGCTCCCGGAGACGAAGAAGCTGCTTCTTCGCGCAAAGACGATTCTGCCGCTCACAGTGCTCTGCTGTGTGCGCCTTCTGCCGAAAGAGGCCCGGGAGCGGTGCTTAGCTCTGCAGAGCACCGTACCTTCGTCTTTAGCCTCTCTTCTCGTCTACATCTTAGCAAAAAGCTTTTCCACTCTGTCTGGCAAGGAGAAACTGTGCCAGCACAGAAAACATCTCCCATCGTGTTCTAGAGGCTGCACGGAGGTCTGCCGAGTGTTTTGCAAGAAGAGAAAGAAAGTTGTCCAAAACAGCTTGCAATCGAATGTTCATGTGAATAGAAAAGGCAGGAGAGTGGTCAGGTACTGTTTTCTCTCAGTTGGCAAGCGGCGCACACAATCGCAGTGTTGTACAGCTTGTTTCATCACCTTTGCGAAGTTGCCGCTCTCTCCGGCTCCCGGAGACGAAGAAGCTGCTTCTTCGCGCAAAGACGATTCTGCCGCTCACAGTGCTCTGTGGTGTGCGCCTTCTGCCGAAAGAGGTCCGGGTGCGGTGCTTAGCTCTGCAGAGCACCGTACCTTCGTCTTTAGCCTCTCTTCTCGTCTACATCTTAGCAAAAAGCTTTTCCACTCTGTCTGGCAAGGAGAAACTGTGCCAGCACAGAAAACATCTCCCATCGTGTTCTAGAGGCTGCACGGAGGTCTGCCGAGTATTTTGCAAGAAGAGAAAGAAAGTTGTCCAAAACAGCTTGCAATCGAATGTTCATGTGAATAGAAAAGGCAGGAGAGTGGTCAGGTACAGTTTTCTCTCAGTTGGCAAGCTGCGCACACAATCGCAGTGTTGTACAGCTTGTTTCATCACCTTTGCGAAGCTGCCGCTCTCTCCGGCTCCCGGAGACGAAGAAGCTGCTTCTTCGCGCAAAGACGATTCTGCCGCTCACAGTGCTCTGCGGTGTGCGCCTTCTGCCGAAAGAGGTCCGGGAGCGGTGCTTAGCTCTGCAGAGCACCGTACCTTCGTCTTTAGCCTCTCTTCTCGTCTACATCTTAGCAAAAAGCTTTTCCACTCTGTCTGGCAAGGAGAAACTGTGCCAGCACAGAAAACATCTCCCATCGTGTTCTAGAGGCTGCACGGAGGTCTGCCGAGTATTTTGCAAGAAGAGAAAGAAAGTTGTCCAAAACAGCTTGCAATCGAATGTTCATGTGAATAGAAAAGGCAGGAGAGTGGTCAGGTACTGTTTTCTCTCAGTTGCCAAGCTGCGCACACAATCGCAGTGTTGTACAGCTTGTTTCATCACCTTTGCGAAGTTGCCGCTCTCTCCGGCTCCCGGAGACGAAGAAGCTGCTTTTTCGCCCAAAGACGATTCTGCCGCTCACAGTGCTCTGCGGTGTGCGCCTTCTGCCGAAAGAGGTCCGGGAGCGGTGCTTAGCTCTGCAGAGCACCGTACCTTCGTCTTTAGCCTCTCTTCTCGTCTACATCTTAGCAAAAAGCTTTTCCACTCTGTCTGGCAAGGAGAAACTGTGCCAGCACAGAAAACATCTCCCATCGTGTTCTAGAGGCTCCACGGAGGTCTGCCGAGTATTTTGCAAGAAGAGAAAGAAAGTTGTCCAAAACAGCTTGCAATCGAATGTTCATGTGAATAGAAAAGGCAGGAGAGTGGTCAGGTACTGTTTTCTCTCAGTTGGCAAGCTGCGCACACAATCGCAGTGTTGTACAGCTTGTTTCATCACCTTTGCCAAGTTGCCGCTCTCTCCGGCTCCCGGAGACGAAGAAGCTGCTTCTTCGCGCAAAGACGATTCTGCCGCTCACAGTGCTCTGCGGTGTGCGCCTTCTGCCGAAAGAGGCCCGGGAGCGGTGCTTAGCTCTGCAGAGCACCGTACCTTCGTCTTTAGCCTCTCTTCTCGTCTACATCTTAGCAAAAAGCTTTTCCACTCTGTCTGGCAAGGAGAAACTGTGCCAGCACAGAAAACATCTCCCATCGTGTTCTAGAGGCTGCACGCAGGTCTGCCGAGTGTTTTTCAAGAAGAGAAAGAAAGTTGTCCAAAACAGCTTGCAATCGAATGTTCATGTGAATAGAAAAGGCAGGAGAGTGGTCAGGTACTGTTTTCTCTCAGTTGGCAAGCTGCCCACACAATCGCAGTGTTGTACAGCTTGTTTCATCACCTTTGCGAAGTTGCCGCTCTCTCCGGCTCCCGGAGACGAAGAAGCTGCTTCTTCGCGCAAAGACGATTCTGCCGCTCACAGTGCTCTGCGGTGTGCGCCTTCTGCCGAAAGAGGCCCGGGAGCGGTGCTTAGCTCTGCAGAGCACCGTACCTTCGTCTTTAGCCTCTCTTCTCGTCTACATCTTAGCAAAAAGCTTTTCCACTCTGTCTGGCAAGGAGAAACTTTGCCAGCACAGAAAACATCTCCCATCGTGTTCTAGAGGCTGCACGGAGGTCTGCCGAGTGTTTTGCAAGAAGAGAAAGAAAGTTGTCCAAAACAGCTTGCAATCGAATGTTCATGTGAATAGAAAAGGCAGGAGAGTGGTCAGGTACTGTTTTCTCTCAGTTGGCAAGCTGCGCACACAATCGCAGTGTTGTACAGCTTGTTTCATCACCTTTGCGAAGCTGCAGCTCTCTCCGGCTCCCGGAGACGAAGAAGCTGCTTCTTCGCGCAAAGACGATTCTGCCGCTCACAGTGCTCTGCGGTGTGCGCCTTTTGCCGAAAGAGGTCCGGGAGCGGTGCTTAGCTCTGCAGAGCACCGTACCTTCGTCTTTAGCCTCTCTTCTCGTCTACATCTTAGCAAAAAGCTTTTCCACTCTGTCTGGCAAGGAGAAACTGTGCCAGCACAAAAAACATCTCCCATCGTGTTCTAGAGGCTGCACGCAGGTCTGCCGAGTGTTTTGCAAGAAGAGAAAGAAAGTTGTCCAAAACAGCTTGCAATCGAATGTTCATGTGAATAGAAAAGGCAGGAGAGTGGTCAGGTACTGTTTTCTCTCAGTTGGCAAGCGGCGCACACAATCGCAGTGTTGTACAGCTTGTTTCATCACCTTTGCGAAGTTGCCGCTCTCTCCGGCTCCCGGAGACGAAGAAGCTGCTTCTTCGCGCAAAGACGATTCGGCCGCTCACAGTGCTCTGTGGTGTGCGCCTTCTGCCGAAAGAGGTCCGGGTGCGGTGCTTAGCTCTGCAGAGCACCGTACCTTCGTCTTTAGCCTCTCTTCTCGTCTACATCTTAGCAAAAAGCTTTTCCACTCTGTCTGGCAAGGAGAAACTGTGCCAGCACAGAAAACATCTCCCATCGTGTTCTAGAGGCTGCACGGAGGTCTGCCGAGTATTTTGCAAGAAGAGAAAGAAAGTTGTCCAAAACAGCTTGCAATCGAATGTTCATGTGAATAGAAAAGGCAGGAGAGTGGTCAGGTACTGTTTTCTCTCAGTTGGCAAGCTGCGCACACAATCGCAGTGTTGTACAGCTTGTTTCATCACCTTTGCCAAGTTGTCGCTCTCTCCGGCTCCCGGAGACGAAGAAGCTGCTTCTTCGCGCAAAGACGATTCTGCCGCTCACAGTGCTCTGCGGTGTGCGCCTTTTGCCGAAAGAGGCCCGGGAGCGGTGCTTAGCTCTGCAGAGCACCGTACCTTCGTCTTTAGCCTCTCTTCTCGTCTACATCTTAGCAAAAAGCTTTTCCACTCTGTCTGGCAAGGAGAAACTTTGACAGCACAGAAAACATCTCCCATCGTGTTCTAGAGGCTGCACGGAGGTCTGCCGAGTGTTTTGCAAGAAGAGAGAGAAAGTTGTCCAAAACAGCTTGCAATCGAATGTTCATGTGAATAGAAAAGGCAGGAGAGTGGTCAGGTACTGTTTTCTCTCAGTTGGCAAGCTGCGCACACAATCGCAGTGTTGTACAGCTTGTTTCATCACCTTTGCGAAGCTGCCGCTCTCTCCGGCTCCCGGAGACGAAGAAGCTGCTTCTTCGCGCAAAGACGATTCTGCCGCTCACAGTGCTCTGCGGTGTGCGCCTTCTGCCGAAAGAGGTCCGGGAGCGGTGCTTAGCTCTGCAGAGCACCGTACCTTCGTCTTTAGCCTCTCTTCTCGTCTACATCTTAGCAAAAAGCTTTTCCACTCTGTCTGGCAAGGAGAAACTGTGCCAGCACAGAAAACATCTCCCATCGTGTTCTAGAGGCTGCACGGAGGTCTGCCGAGTATTTTGCAAGAAGAGAAAGAAAGTTGTCCAAAACAGCTTGCAATCGAATGTTCATGTGAATAGAAAAGGCAGGAGAGTGGTCAGGTACTGTTTTCTCTCACTTGGCAAGCTGCGCACACAATCGCAGTGTTGTACAGCTTGTTTCATCACCTTTGCGAAGTTGCCGCTCTCTCCGGCTCCCGGAGACGAAGAAGCTGCTTTTTCGCCCAAAGACGATTCTGCCGCTCACAGTGCTCTGCGGTGTGCGCCTTCTGCCGAAAGAGGTCCGGGAGCGGTGCTTAGCTCTGCAGAGCACCGTACCTTCGTCTTTAGCCTCTCTTCTCGTCTACATCTTAGCAAAAAGCTTTTCCACTCTGTCTGGCAAGGAGAAACTGTGCCAGCACAGAAAACATCTCCCATCGTGTTCTAGAGGCTCCACGGAGGTCTGCCGAGTATTTTGCAAGAAGAGAAAGAAAGTTGTCCAAAACAGCTTGCAATCGAATGTTCATGTGAATAGAAAAGGCAGGAGAGTGGTCAGGTACTGTTTTCTCTCAGTTGGCAAGCTGCGCACACAATCGCAGTGTTGTACAGCTTGTTTCATCACCTTTGCCAAGTTGCCGCTCTCTCCGGCTCCCGGAGACGAAGAAGCTGCTTCTTCGCGCAAAGACGATTCTGCCGCTCACAGTGCTCTGCGGTGTGCGCCTTCTGCCGAAAGAGGCCCGGGAGCGGTGCTTAGCTCTGCAGAGCACCGTACCTTCGTCTTTAGCCTCTCTTCTCGTCTACATCTTAGCAAAAAGCTTTTCCACTCTGTCTGGCAAGGAGAAACTGTGCCAGCACAGAAAACATCTCCCATCGTGTTCTAGAGGCTGCACGCAGGTCTGCCGAGTGTTTTTCAAGAAGAGAAAGAAAGTTGTCCAAAACAGCTTGCAATCGAATGTTCATGTGAATAGAAAAGGCAGGAGAGTGGTCAGGTACTGTTTTCTCTCAGTTGGCAAGCTGCCCACACAATCGCAGTGTTGTACAGCTTGTTTCATCACCTTTGCGAAGTTGCCGCTCTCTCCGGCTCCCGGAGACGAAGAAGCTGCTTCTTCGCGCAAAGACGATTCTGCCGCTCACAGTGCTCTGCGGTGTGCGCCTTCTGCCGAAAGAGGCCCGGGAGCGGTGCTTAGCTCTGCAGAGCACCGTACCTTCGTCTTTAGCCTCTCTTCTCGTCTACATCTTAGCAAAAAGCTTTTCCACTCTGTCTGGCAAGGAGAAACTGTGCCAGCACAGAAAACATCTCCCATCGTGTTCTAGAGGCTGCACGGAGGTCTGTCGAGTGTTTTGCAAGAAGAGAGAGAAAGTTGTCCAAAACAGCTTGCAATCGAATGTTCATGTGGATAGAAAAGGCAGGAGAGTGGTCAGGTACTGTTTTCTCTCAGTTGGCAAGCTGCGCACACAATCGCAGTGTTGTACAGCTTGTTTCATCACCTTTGCGAAGCTGCCGCTCTCTCCGGCTCCCGGAGACGTAGAAGCTGCTTCTTCGCGCAAAGACGATTCTGCCGCTCACAGTGCTCTGCGGTGTGCGCCTTCTGCCGAAAGACGCCCGGGAGCGGTGCTTAGCTCTGCAGAGCACCGTACCTTCGTCTTTAGCCTCTCTTCTCGTCTACATCTTAGCAAAAAGCTTTTCCACTCTGTCTGGCAAGGAGAAACTGTGCCAGCACAGAAAACATCTCCCATCGTGTTCTAGAGGCTGCACGGAGGTCTGCCGAGTGTTTTGCAAGAAGAGAAAGAAAGTTGTCCAAAACAGCTTGCAATCGAATGTTCATGTGAATAGAAAAGGAAGGAGAGTGGTCAGGTACTGTTTTCTCTCAGTTGGCAAGCTGCGCACACAATCGCAGTGTTGTACAGCTTGTTTCATCACCTTTGCGAAGTTGCCGCTCTCTCCGGCTCCCGGAGACGAAGAAGCTGCTTCTTCGCGCAAAGACGATTCTGCCGCTCACAGTACTCTGCGGTGTGCGCCTTCTGCCGAAAGAGGCTCGGGAGCGGTGCTTAGCTCTGCAGAGCACTATACCTGCTTCTTTAGCCTCTCTTCTCGTCTACATCTTAGCAAAAAGCTTTTCCACTCTGTCTGGCAAGGAGAAACTGTGCCAGCACAGAAAACATCTCCCATCGTGTTCTCGAGGCTGCACAGGGGTCTGCCGAGTGTTTTGCAAGAAGAGAAAGAAAGTTGTCCAAAACAGCTTGCAATCGAATGTTCATGTGAATAGAAAAGGCAGGAGAGTGGTCAGGTACTGTTTTCTCTCAGTTGGCAAGCTGCGCACACAATCGCAGTGTTGTACAGCTTGTTTCATCACCTTTGCGAAGCTGCCGCTCTCTCCGGCTCCCGGAGACGAAGAAGCTGCTTCTTCGCGCAAAGACGATTCTGCCGCTCACAGTGCTCTGCGGTGTGCGCCTTCTGCCGAAAGAGGCCCGGGAGCGGTGCTTAGCTCTGCAGAGCACCGTACCTTCGTCTTTAGCCTCTCTTCTCGTCTACATCTTAGCAAAAAGCTTTTCCACTCTGTCTGGCAAGGAGAAACTGTGCCAGCACAGAAAACATCTCCCATCGTGTCCTAGAGGCTGCACGGAGGTCTGCCGAGTATTTTGCAAGAAGAGAAAGAAAGTTGTCCAAAACAGCTTGCAATCGAATGTTCATGTGAATAGAAAAGGCAGGAGAGTGGTCAGGTACTGTTTTCTCTCAGTTGGCAAACTGCGCACACAATCGCAGTGTTGTACAGCTTGTTTCATCACCTTTGCGAAGTTGCCGCTCTCTCCGGCTCCCGGAGACGAAGAAGCTGCTTCTTCGCGCAAAGACGATTCTGCCGCTCACAGTGCTCTGCAGTGTGTGTCTTCTGCCGAAAGAGGCCCGTGAGTGTGCTTAGCTCTGCAGAGCACCATACCTGCTTCTTTAGCCTCTCTTCTCGTCTACATCTTAGCAAAAAGCTTTTCCACTCTGTCTGGCAAGGAGAAACTGTGCCAGCACAGAAAACATCTCCCATCGTGTTCTAGAGGCTGCACGCAGGTCTGCCGAGTGTTTTGCAAGAAGAGAAAGAAAGTTGTCCAAAACAGCTTGCAATCGAATGTTCATGTGAATAGAAAAGGCAGGAGAGTGGTCAGGTACTGTTTTCTCTCAGTTGGCAAGCTGCGCACACAATCGCAGTGTTGTACAGCTTGTTTCATCACCTTTGCCAAGTTGTCGCTCTCTCCGGCTCCCGGAGACGAAGAAGCTGCTTCTTCGCGCAAAGACGATTCTGCCGCTCACAGTGCTCTGCGGTGTGCGCCTTCTGCCGAAAGAGGCCCGGGAGCGGTGCTTAGCTCTGCAGAGCACCGTACCTTCGTCTTTAGCCTCTCTTCTCGTCTACATCTTAGCAAAAAGCTTTTCCACTCTGTCTGGCAAGGAGAAACTGTGCCAGCACAGAAAACATCTCCCATCGTGTTCTAGAGGCTGCACGGAGGTCTGCCGAGTGTTTTGCAAGAAGAGAAAGAAAGTTGTCCAAAACAGCTTGCAATCGAATGTTCATGTGAATAGAAAAGGCAGGAGAGTGGTCAGGTACTGTTTTCTCTCAGTTGGCAAGCTGCGCACACAATCGCAGTGTTGTACAGCTTGTTTCATCACCTTTGCGAAGCTGCAGCTCTCTCCGGCTCCCGGAGACGAAGAAGCTGCTTCTTCGCGCAAAGACGATTCTGCCGCTCACAGTGCTCTGCGGTGTGCGCCTTTTGCCGAAAGAGGTCCGGGAGCGGTGCTTAGCTCTGCAGAGCACCGTACCTTCGTCTTTAGCCTCTCTTCTCGTCTACATCTTAGCAAAAAGCTTTTCCACTCTGTCTGGCAAGGAGAAACTGTGCCAGCACAAAAAACATCTCCCATCGTGTTCTAGAGGCTGCACGGAGGTCTGCCGAGTGTTTTGCAAGAAGAGAAAGAAAGTTGTCCAAAACAGCTTGCAATCGAATGTTCATGTGAATAGAAAAGGCAGGAGAGTGGTCAGGTACTGTTTTCTCTCAGTTGGCAAGCTGCGCACACAATCGCAGTGTTGTACAGCTTGTTTCATCACCTTTGCCAAGTTGCCGCTCTCTCCGGCTCCCGGAGACGAAGAAGTTGCTTCTTCGCGCAAAGACGATTCTGCCGCTCACAGTGCTCTGCGGTGTGCGCCTTCTGCCGAAAGAGGCCCGGGAGCGGTGCTTAGCACTGCAGAGCACCGTACCTTCGTCTTTAGCCTCTCTTCTCGTCTACATCTTAGCAAAAAGCTTTTCCACTCTGTCTGGCAAGGAGAAACTGTGCCAGCACAGAAAACATCTCCCATCGTGTTCTAGAGGCTGCACGGAGGTCTGCCGAGTGTTTTGCAAGAAGAGAGAGAAAGTTGTCCAAAACAGCTTGCAATCGAATGTTCATGTTAATAGAAAAGGCAGGAGAGTGGTCAGGTACTGTTTTCTCTCAGTTGGCAAGCTGCGCACACAATCGCAGTGTTGTACAGCTTGTTTCATCACCTTTGCGAAGCTGCCGCTCTCTCCGGCTCCCGGAGACGAAGAAGCTGCTTCTTCGCGCAAAGACGATTCTGCCGCTCACAGTGCTCTGCGGTGTGCGCCTTCTGCCGAAAGAGGTCCGGGAGCGGTGCTTAGCTCTGCAGAGCACCGTACCTTCGTCTTTAGCCTCTCTTCTCGTCTACATCTTAGCAAAAAGCTTTTCCACTCTGTCTGGCAAGGAGAAACTGTGCCAGCACAGAAAACATCTCCCATCGTGTTCTAGAGGCTGCACGGAGGTCTGCCGAGTATTTTGCAAGAAGAGAAAGAAAGTTGTCCAAAACAGCTTGCAATCGAATGTTCATGTGAATAGAAAAGGCAGGAGAGTGGTCACGTACTGTTTTCTCTCACTTGGCAAGCTGCGCACACAATCGCAGTGTTGTACAGCTTGTTTCATCACCTTTGCGAAGTTGCCGCTCTCTCCGGCTCCCGGAGACGAAGAAGCTGCTTTTTCGCCCAAAGACGATTCTGCCGCTCACAGTGCTCTGCGGTGTGCGCCTTCTGCCGAAAGAGGTCCGGGAGCGGTGCTTAGCTCTGCAGAGCACCGTACCTTCGTCTTTAGCCTCTCTTCTCGTCTACATCTTAGCAAAAAGCTTTTCCACTCTGTCTGGCAAGGAGAAACTGTGCCAGCACAGAAAACATCTCCCATCGTGTTCTAGAGGCTCCACGGAGGTCTGCCGAGTATTTTGCAAGAAGAGAAAGAAAGTTGTCCAAAACAGCTTGCAATCGAATGTTCATGTGAATAGAAAAGGCAGGAGAGTGGTCAGGTACTGTTTTCTCTCAGTTGGCAAGCTGCGCACACAATCGCAGTGTTGTACAGCTTGTTTCATCACCTTTGCCAAGTTGCCGCTCTCTCCGGCTCCCGGAGACGAAGAAGCTGCTTCTTCGCGCAAAGACGATTCTGCCGCTCACAGTGCTCTGCGGTGTGCGCCTTCTGCCGAAAGAGGCCCGGGAGCGGTGCTTAGCTCTGCAGAGCACCGTACCTTCGTCTTTAGCCTCTCTTCTCGTCTACATCTTAGCAAAAAGCTTTTCCACTCTGTCTGGCAAGGAGAAACTGTGCCAGCACAGAAAACATCTCCCATCGTGTTCTAGAGGCTGCACAGAGGTCTGCCGAGTGTTTTTCAAGAAGAGAAAGAAAGTTGTCCAAAACAGCTTGCAATCGAATGTTCATGTGCATAAAAAAGGCAGGAGAGTGGTCAGGTACTGTTTTCTCTCAGTTGGCAAGCTGCCCACACAATCGCAGTGTTGTACAGCTTGTTTCATCACCTTTGCGAAGTTGCCGCTCTCTCCGGCTCCCGGAGACGAAGAAGCTGCTTCTTCGCGCAAAGACGATTCTGCCGCTCACAGTGCTCTGCGGTGTGCGCCTTCTGCCGAAAGAGGCCCGGGAGCGGTGCTTAGCTCTGCAGAGCACCGTACCTTCGTCTTTAGCCTCTCTTCTCGTCTACATCTTAGCAAAAAGCTTTTCCACTCTGTCTGGCAAGGAGAAACTGTGCCAGCACAGAAAACATCTCCCATCGTGTTCTAGAGGCTCCACGGAGGTCTGTCGAGTGTTTTGCAAGAAGAGAGAGAAAGTTGTCCAAAACAGCTTGCAATCGAATGTTCATGTGAATAGAAAAGGCAGGAGAGTGGTCAGGTACTGTTTTCTCTCAGTTGGCAAGCTGCGCACACAATCGCAGTGTTGTACAGCTTGTTTCATCACCTTTGCGAAGCTGCCGCTCTCTCCGGCTCCCGGAGACGTAGAAGCTGCTTCTTCGCGCAAAGACGATTCTGCCGCTCACAGTGCTCTGCGGTGTGCGCCTTCTGCCGAAAGAGGCCCGGGAGCGGTGCTTAGCTCTGCAGAGCACCGTACCTTCGTCTTTAGCCTCTCTTCTCGTCTACATCTTAGCAAAAAGCTTTTCCACTCTGTCTGGCAAGGAGAAACTGTGCCAGCACAGAAAACATCTCCCATCGTGTTCTAGAGGCTCCACGGAGGTCTGTCGAGTGTTTTGCAAGAAGAGAGAGAAAGTTGTCCAAAACAGCTTGCAATCGAATGTTCATGTGAATAGAAAAGGCAGGAGAGTGGTCAGGTACTGTTTTCTCTCAGTTGGCAAGCTGCGCACACAATCGCAGTGTTGTACAGCTTGTTTCATCACCTTTGCGAAGCTGCCGCTCTCTCCGGCTCCCGGAGACGTAGAAGCTGCTTCTTCGCGCAAAGACGATTCTGCCGCTCACAGTGCTCTGCGGTGTGCGCCTTCTGCCGAAAGACGCCCGGGAGCGGTGCTTAGCTCTGCAGAGCACCGTACCTTCGTCTTTAGCCTCTCTTCTCGTCTACATCTTAGCAAAAAGCTTTTCCACTCTGTCTGGCAAGGAGAAACTGTGCCAGCACAGAAAACATCTCCCATCGTGTTCTAGAGGCTGCACGGAGGTCTGCCGAGTGTTTTGCAAGAAGAGAAAGAAAGTTGTCCAAAACAGCTTGCAATCGAATGTTCATGTGAATAGAAAAGGCAGGAGAGTGGTCAGGTACTGTTTTCTCTCAGTTGGCAAGCTGCGCACACAATCGCAGTGTTGTACAGCTTGTTTCATCACCTTTGCGAAGTTGCCGCTCTCTCCGGCTCCCGGAGACGAAGAAGCTGCTTCTTCGCGCAAAGACGATTCTGCCGCTCACAGTACTCTGCGGTGTGCGCCTTCTGCCGAAAGAGGCCCGGGAGCGGTGCTTAGCTCTGCAGAGCACTATACCTGCTTCTTTAGCCTCTCTTCTCGTCTACATCTTAGCAAAAAGCTTTTCCACTCTGTCTGGCAAGGAGAAACTGTGCCAGCACAGAAAATATCTCCCATCGTGTTCTAGAGGCTGCACGGAGGTCTGCCGAGTGTTTTGCAAGAAGAGAAAGAAAGTTGTCCAAAACAGCTTCCAATCGAATGTTCATGTGAATAGAAAAGGCAGGAGAGTGGTCAGGTACTGTTTTCTCTCAGTTGGCAAGCTGCGCACACAATCGCTGTGTTGTACAGCTTGTTTCATCACCTTTGCCAAGTTGTCGCTCTCTCCGGCTCCCGGAGACGAAGAAGCTGCTTCTTCGCGCAAAGACGATTCTGCCGCTCACAGTGCTCTGCGGTGTGCGCCTTCTGCCGAAAGAGGCCCGGGAGCGGTGCTTAGCTCTGCAGAGCACCGTACCTTCGTCTTTAGCCTCTCTTCTCGTCTACATCTTAGCTAAAAGCTTTTCCACTCTGTCTGGCAAGGAGAAACTGTGCCAGCACAGAAAACATCTCCCATCGTGTTCTAGAGGCTGCACGGAGGTCTGCCGAGTGTTTTGCAAGAAGAGAAAGAAAGTTGTCCAAAACAGCTTGCAATCGAATGTTCATGTGAATAGAAAAGGCAGGAGAGTGGTCAGGTACTGTTTTCTCTCAGTTGGCAAGCTGCGCACACAATCGCAGTGTTGTAGAGCTTGTTTCATCACCTTTGCGAAGCTGCAGCTCTCTCCGGCTCCCGGAGACGAAGAAGCTGCTTCTTCGCGCAAAGACGATTCTGCCGCTCACAGTGCTCTGCGGTGTGCGCCTTTTGCCGAAAGAGGTCCGGGAGCGGTGCTTAGCTCTGCAGAGCACCGTACCTTCGTCTTTAGCCTCTCTTCTCGTCTACATCTTAGCAAAAAGCTTTTCCACTCTGTCTGGCAAGGAGAAACTGTGCCAGCACAAAAAACATCTCCCATCGTGTTCTAGAGGCTGCACGCAGGTCTGCCGAGTGTTTTGCAAGAAGAGAAAGAAAGTTGTCCAAAACAGCTTGCAATCGAATGTTCATGTGAATAGAAAAGGCAGGAGAGTGGTCAGGTACTGTTTTCTCTCAGTTGGCAAGCGGCGCACACAATCGCAGTGTTGTACAGCTTGTTTCATCACCTTTGCGAAGTTGCCGCTCTCTCCGGCTCCCGGAGACGAAGAAGCTGCTTCTTCGCGCAAAGACGATTCTGCCGCTCACAGTGCTCTGTGGTGTGCGCCTTCTGCCGAAAGATGTCCGGGTGCGGTGCTTAGCTCTGCAGAGCACCGTACCTTCGTCTTTAGCCTCTCTTCTCGTCTACATCTTAGCAAAAAGCTTTTCCACTCTGTCTGGCAAGGAGAAACTGTGCCAGCACAGAAAACATCTCCCATCGTGTTCTAGAGGCTGCACGGAGGTCTGCCGAGTATTTTGCAAGAAGAGAAAGAAAGTTGTCCAAAACAGCTTGCAATCGAATGTTCATGTGAATAGAAAAGGCAGGAGAGTGGTCAGGTACTGTTTTCTCTCAGTTGGCAAGCTGCGCACACAATCGCAGTGTTGTACAGCTTGTTTCATCACCTTTGCCAAGTTGCCGCTCTCTCCGGCTCCCGGAGACGAAGAAGCTGCTTCTTCGCGCAAAGACGATTCTGCCGCTCACAGTGCTCTGCGGTGTGCGCCTTCTGCCGAAAGAGGCCCGGGAGCGGTGCTTAGCACTGCAGAGCACCGTACCTTCGTCTTTAGCCTCTCTTCTCGTCTACATCTTAGCAAAAAGCTTTTCCACTCTGTCTGGCAAGGAGAAACTGTGCCAGCACAGAAAACATCTCCCATCGTGTTCTAGAGGCTGCACGGAGGTCTGCCGAGTGTTTTGCAAGAAGAGAGAGAAAGTTGTCCAAAACAGCTTGCAATCGAATGTTCATGTGAATAGAAAAGGCAGGAGAGTGGTCAGGTACTGTTTTTTCTCAGTTGGCAAGCTGCGCACACAATCGCAGTGTTGTACAGCTTGTTTCATCACCTTTGCGAAGCTGCCGCTCTCTCCGGCTCCCGGAGACGAAGAAGCTGCTTCTTCGCGCAAAGACGATTCTGCCGCTCACAGTGCTCTGCGGTGTGCGCCTTCTGCCGAAAGAGGTCCGGGAGCGGTGCTTAGCTCTGCAGAGCACCGTACCTTCGTCTTTAGCCTCTCTTCTCGTCTACATCTTAGCAAAAAGCTTTTCCACTCTGTCTGGCAAGGAGAAACTGTGCCAGCACAGAAAACATCTCCCATCGTGTTCTAGAGGCTGCACGGAGGTCTGCCGAGTATTTTGCAAGAAGAGAAAGAAAGTTGTCCAAAACAGCTTGCAATCGAATGTTCATGTGAATAGAAAAGGCAGGAGAGTGGTCAGGTACTGTTTTCTCTCACTTGGCAAGCTGCGCACACAATCGCAGTGTTGTACAGCTTGTTTCATCACCTTTGCGAAGTTGCCGCTCTCTCCGGCTCCCGGAGACGAAGAAGCTGCTTTTTCGCCCAAAGACGATTCTGCCGCTCACAGTGCTCTGCGGTGTGCGCCTTCTGCCGAAAGAGGTCCGGGAGCGGTGCTTAGCTCTGCAGAGCACCGTACCTTCGTCTTTAGCCTCTCTTCTCGTCTACATCTTAGCAAAAAGCTTTTCCACTCTGTCTGGCAAGGAGAAACTGTGCCAGCACAGAAAACATCTCCCATCGTGTTCTAGAGGCTCCACGGAGGTCTGCCGAGTATTTTGCAAGAAGAGAAAGAAAGTTGTCCAAAACAGCTTGCAATCGAATGTTCATGTGAATAGAAAAGGCAGGAGAGTGGTCAGGTACTGTTTTCTCTCAGTTGGCAAGCTGCGCACACAATCGCAGTGTTGTACAGCTTGTTTCATCACCTTTGCCAAGTTGCCGCTCTCTCCGGCTCCCGGAGACGAAGAAGCTGCTTCTTCGCGCAAAGACGATTCTGCCGCTCACAGTGCTCTGCGGTGTGCGCCTTCTGCCGAAAGAGGCCCGGGAGCGGTGCTTAGCTCTGCAGAGCACCGTACCTTCGTCTTTAGCCTCTCTTCTCGTCTACATCTTAGCAAAAAGCTTTTCCACTCTGTCTGGCAAGGAGAAACTGTGCCAGCACAGAAAACATCTCCCATCGTGTTCTAGAGGCTGCACAGAGGTCTGCCGAGTGTTTTTCAAGAAGAGAAAGAAAGTTGTCCAAAACAGCTTGCAATCGAATGTTCATGTGAATAGAAAAGGCAGGAGAGTGGTCAGGTACTGTTTTCTCTCAGTTGGCAAGCTGCCCACACAATCGCAGTGTTGTACAGCTTGTTTCATCACCTTTGCGAAGTTGCCGCTCTCTCCGGCTCCCGGAGACGAAGAAGCTGCTTCTTCGCGCAAAGACGATTCTGCCGCTCACAGTGCTCTGCGGTGTGCGCCTTCTGCCGAAAGAGGCCCGGGAGCGGTGCTTAGCTCTGCAGAGCACCGTACCTTCGTCTTTAGCCTCTCTTCTCGTCTACATCTTAGCAAAAAGCTTTTCCACTCTGTCTGGCAAGGAGAAACTGTGCCAGCACAGAAAACATCTCCCATCGTGTTCTAGAGGCTCCACGGAGGTCTGTCGAGTGTTTTGCAAGAAGAGAGAGAAAGTTGTCCAAAACAGCTTGCAATCGAATGTTCATGTGAATAGAAAAGGCAGGAGAGTGGTCAGGTACTGTTTTCTCTCAGTTGGCAAGCTGCGCACACAATCGCAGTGTTGTACAGCTTGTTTCATCACCTTTGCGAAGCTGCCGCTCTCTCCGGCTCCCGGAGACGTAGAAGCTGCTTCTTCGCGCAAAGACGATTCTGCCGCTCACAGTGCTCTGCGGTGTGCGCCTTCTGCCGAAAGACGCCCGGGAGCGGTGCTTAGCTCTGCAGAGCACCGTACCTTCGTCTTTAGCCTCTCTTCTCGTCTACATCTTAGCAAAAAGCTTTTCCACTCTGTCTGTCAAGGAGAAACTGTGCCAGCACAGAAAACATCTCCCATCGTGTTCTAGAGGCTCCACGGAGGTCTGTCGAGTGTTTTGCAAGAAGAGAGAGAAAGTTGTCCAAAACAGCTTGCAATCGAATGTTCATGTGAATAGAAAAGGCAGGAGAGTGGTCAGGTACTGTTTTCTCTCAGTTGGCAAGCTGCGCACACAATCGCAGTGTTGTACAGCTTGTTTCATCACCTTTGCGAAGCTGCCGCTCTCTCCGGCTCCCGGAGACGTAGAAGCTGCTTCTTCGCGCAAAGACGATTCTGCCGCTCACAGTGCTCTGCGGTGTGCGCCTTCTGCCGAAAGACGCCCGGGAGCGGTGCTTAGCTCTGCAGAGCACCGTACCTTCGTCTTTAGCCTCTCTTCTCGTCTACATCTTAGCAAAAAGCTTTTCCACTCTGTCTGGCAAGGAGAAACTGTGCCAGCACAGAAAACATCTCCCATCGTGTTCTAGAGGCTGCACGGAGGTCTGCCGAGTGTTTTGCAAGAAGAGAAAGAAAGTTGTCCAAAACAGCTTGCAATCGAATGTTCATGTGAATAGAAAAGGCAGGAGAGTGGTCAGGTACTGTTTTCTCTCAGTTGGCAAGCTGCGCACACAATCGCAGTGTTGTACAGCTTGTTTCATCACCTTTGCGAAGTTGCCGCTCTCTCCGGCTCCCGGAGACGAAGAAGCTGCTTCTTCGCGCAAAGACGATTCTGCCGCTCACAGTACTCTGCGGTGTGCGCCTTCTGCCGAAAGAGGCCCGGGAGCGGTGCTTAGCTCTGCAGAGCACTATACCTGCTTCTTTAGCCTCTCTTCTCGTCTACATCTTAGCAAAAAGCTTTTCCACTCTGTCTGGCAAGGAGAAACTGTGCCAGCACAGAAAATATCTCCCATCGTGTTCTACAGGCTGCACGGAGGTCTGCCGAGTGTTTTGCAAGAAGAGAAAGAAAGTTGTCCAAAACAGCTTCCAATCGAATGTTCATGTGAATAGAAAAGGCAGGAGAGTGGTCAGGTACTGTTTTCTCTCAGTTGGCAAGCTGCGCACACAATCGCTGTGTTGTACAGCTTGTTTCATCACCTTTGCCAAGTTGTCGCTCTCTCCGGCTCCCGGAGACGAAGAAGCTGCTTCTTCGCGCAAAGACGATTCTGCCGCTCACAGTGCTCTGCGGTGTGCGCCTTCTGCCGAAAGAGGCCCGGGAGCGGTGCTTAGCTCTGCAGAGCACCGTACCTTCGTCTTTAGCCTCTCTTCTCGTCTACATCTTAGCAAAAAGCTTTTCCACTCTGTCTGGCAAGGAGAAACTGTGCCAGCACAAAAAACATCTCCCATCGTGTTCTAGAGGCTGCACGCAGGTCTGCCGAGTGTTTTGCAAGAAGAGAAAGAAAGTTGTCCAAAACAGCTTGCAATCGAATGTTCATGTGAATAGAAAAGGCAGGAGAGTGGTCAGGTACTGTTTTCTCTCACTTGGCAAGCTGCGCACACAATCGCAGTGTTGTACAGCTTGTTTCATCACCTTTGCGAAGCTGCAGCTCTCTCCGGCTCCCGGAGACGAAGAAGCTGCTTCTTCGCGCAAAGACGATTCTGCCGCTCACAGTGCTCTGCGGTGTGCGCCTTTTGCCGAAAGAGGTCCGGGAGCGGTGCTTAGCTCTGCAGAGCACCGTACCTTCGTCTTTAGCCTCTCTTCTCGTCTACATCTTAGCAAAAAGCTTTTCCACTCTGTCTGGCAAGGAGAAACTGTGCCAGCACAAAAAACATCTCCCATCGTGTTCTAGAGGCTGCACGGAGGTCTGCCGAGTGTTTTGCAAGAAGAGAAAGAAAGTTGTCCAAAACAGCTTGCAATCGAATGTTCATGTGAATAGAAAAGGCAGGAGAGTGGTCAGGTACTGTTTTCTCTCACTTGGCAAGCTGCGCACACAATCGCAGTGTTGTACAGCTTGTTTCATCACCTTTGCGAAGCTGCCGCTCTCTCCGGCTCCCGGAGACGAAGAAGCTGCTTCTTCGCGCAAAGACGATTCTGCCGCTCACAGTGCTCTGCGGTGTGTGTCTGCTGCCGAAAGAGGTCCGGGAGCGGTGCTTAGCTCTGCAGAGCACCGTACCTTCGTCTTTAGCCTCTCTTCTCGTCTACATCTTAGCAAAATCTTTTCGACTCTGTCTGGCAAGGAGAAACTGTGCCAGCACAGAAAACATCTCCCATCGTGTTCTAGAGGCTGCACGGAGGTCTGCCGAGTATTTTGCAAGAAGAGAAAGAAAGTTGTCCAAAACAGCTTGCAATCGAATGTTCATGTGAATAGAAAAGGCAGGAGAGTGGTCAGGTACTGTTTTCTCTCAGTTGGCAAGCTGCGCACACAATCGCAGTGTTGTACAGCTTGTTTCATCACCTTTGCGAAGTTGCCGCTCTCTCCGGCTCCCGGAGACGAAGAAGCTGCTTCTTCGCGCAAAGACGATTCTGCCGCTCACAGTGCTCTGCGGTGTGCGCCTTCTGCCGAAAGAGGCCCGGGAGCGGTGCTTAGCTCTGCAGAGCACCGTACCTTCGTCTTTAGCCTCTCTTCTCGTCTACATCTTAGCAAAAAGCTTTTCCACTCTGTCTGGCAAGGAGAAACTGTGCCAGCACAGAAAACATCTCCCATCGTGTTCTAGAGGCTGCACGGGGGTCTGCCAAGTGTTTTGCAAGAAGAGAGAGAAAGTTGTCCAAAACAGCTTGCAATCGAATGTTCATGTGAATAGAAAAGGCAGGAGAGTGGTCAGGTACTGTTTTCTCTCAGTTGGCAAGCTGCGCACACAATCGCAGTGTTGTACAGCTTGTTTCATCACCTTTGCGAAGCTGCCGCTCTCTCCGGCTCCCGGAGACGAAGAAGCTGCTTCTTCGCGCAAAGATGATTCTGCCGCTCACAGTGCTCTGCGGTGTGCGCCTTCTGCCGAAAGAGGTCCGGGAGCGGTGCTTAGCTCTGCAGAGCACCGTACCTTCGTCTTTAGCCTCTCTTCTCGTCTACATCTTAGCAAAAAGCTTTTCCACTCTGTCTGGCAAGGAGAAACTGTGCCAGCACAGAAAACATCTCCCATCGTGTTCTAGAGGCTGCACGGAGGTCTGCCGAGTATTTTGCAAGAAGAGAAAGAAAGTTGTCCAAAACAGCTTGCAATCGAATGTTCATGTGAATAGAAAAGGCAGGAGAGTGGTCAGGTACTGTTTTCTCTCACTTGGCAAGCTGCGCACACAATCGCAGTGTTGTACAGCTTGTTTCATCACCTTTGCGAAGTTGCCGCTCTCTCCGGCTCCCGGAGACGAAGAATCTGCTTTTTCGCCCAAAGACGATTCTGCCGCTCACAGTGCTCTGCGGTGTGCGCCTTCTGCCGAAAGAGGTCCGGGAGCGGTGCTTAGCTCTGCAGAGCACCGTACCTTCGTCTTTAGCCTCTCTTCTCGTCTACATCTTAGCAAAAAGCTTTTCCACTCTGTCTGGCAAGGAGAAACTGTGCCAGCACAGAAAACATCTCCCATCGTGTTCTAGAGGCTCCACGGAGGTCTGCCGAGTATTTTGCAAGAAGAGAAAGAAAGTTGTCCAAAACAGCTTGCAATCGAATGTTCATGTGAATAGAAAAGGCAGGAGAGTGGTCAGGTACTGTTTTCTCTCAGTTGGCAAGCTGCGCACACAATCGCAGTGTTGTACAGCTTGTTTCATCACCTTTGCCAAGTTGCCGCTCTCTCCGGCTCCCGGAGACGAAGAAGCTGCTTCTTCGCGCAAAGACGATTCTGCCGCTCACAGTGCTCTGCGGTGTGCGCCTTCTGCCGAAAGAGGCCCGGGAGCGGTGCTTAGCTCTGCAGAGCACCGTACCTTCGTCTTTAGCCTCTCTTCTCGTCTACATCTTAGCAAAAAGCTTTTCCACTCTGTCTGGCAAGGAGAAACTGTGCCAGCACAGAAAACATCTCCCATCGTGTTCTAGAGGCTGCACAGAGGTCTGCCGAGTGTTTTTCAAGAAGAGAAAGAAAGTTGTCCAAAACAGCTTGCAATCGAATGTTCATGTGAATAGAAAAGGCAGGAGAGTGGTCAGGTACTGTTTTCTCTCAGTTGGCAAGCTGCCCACACAATCGCAGTGTTGTACAGCTTGTTTCATCACCTTTGCGAAGCTGCCGCTCTCTCCGGCTCCCGGAGACGAAGAAGCTGCTTCTTCGCGCAAAGACGATTCTGCCGCTCACAGTGCTCTGCGGTGTGCGCCTTCTGCCGAAAGAGGCCCGGGAGCGGTGCTTAGCTCTGCAGAGCACCGTACCTTCGTCTTTAGCCTCTCTCCTCGTCTACATCTTAGCAAAAAGCTTTTCCACTCTGTCTGGCAAGGAGAAACTGTGCCAGCACAGAAAACATCTCCCATCGTGTTCTAGAGGCTGCACGGAGGTCTGTCGAGTGTTTTGCAAGAAGAGAGAGAAAGTTGTCCAAAACAGCTTGCAATCGAATGTTCATGTGAATAGAAAAGGCAGGAGAGTGGTCAGGTACTGTTTTCTCTCAGTTGGCAAGCTGCGCACACAATCGCAGTGTTGTACAGCTTGTTTCATCACCTTTGCGAAGCTGCCGCTCTCTCCGGCTCCCGGAGACGTAGAAGCTGCTTCTTCGCGCAAAGACGATTCTGCCGCTCACAGTGCTCTGCGGTGTGCGCCTTCTGCCGAAAGACGCCCGGGAGCGGTGCTTAGCTCTGCAGAGCACCGTACCTTCGTCTTTAGCCTCTCTTCTCGTCTACATCTTAGCAAAAAGCTTTTCCACTCTGTCTGGCAAGGAGAAACTGTGCCAGCACAGAAAACATCTCCCATCGTGTTCTAGAGGCTGCACGGAGGTCTGCCGAGTGTTTTGCAAGAAGAGAAAGAAAGTTGTCCAAAACAGCTTGCAATCGAATGTTCATGTGAATAGAAAAGGCAGGAGAGTGGTCAGGTACTGTTTTCTCTCAGTTGGCAAGCTGCGCACACAATCGCAGTGTTGTACAGCTTGTTTCATCACCTTTGCGAAGTTGCCGCTCTCTCCGGCTCCCGGAGACGAAGAAGCTGCTTCTTCGCGCAAAGACGATTCTGCCGCTCACAGTACTCTGCAGTGTGCGCCTTCTGCCGAAAGAGGCCCGGGAGCGGTGCTTAGCTCTGCAGAGCACTATACCTGCTTCTTTAGCCTCTCTTCTCGTCTACATCTTAGCAAAAAGCTTTTCCACTCTGTCTGGCAAGGAGAAACTGTGCCAGCACAGAAAATATCTCCCATCGTGTTCTAGAGGCTGCACGGAGGTCTGCCGAGTGTTTTGCAAGAAGAGAAAGAAAGTTGTCCAAAACAGCTTCCAATCGAATGTTCATGTGAATAGAAAAGGCAGGAGAGTGGTCAGGTACTGTTTTCTCTCAGTTGGCAAGCTGCGCACACAATCGCAGTGTTGTACAGCATGTTTCATCACCTTTGCCAAGTTGTCGCTCTCTCTGGCTCCCGGAGACGAAGAAGCTGCTTCTTCGCGCAAAGACGATTCTGCCGCTCACAGTGCTCTGCGGTGTGCGCCTTCTTCCGAAAGAGGCCCAGGAGCGGTGCTTAGCTCTGCAGAGCACCGTACCTTCGTCTTTAGCCTCTCTTCTCGTCTACATCTTAGCAAAAAGCTTTTCCACTCTGTCTGGCAAGGAGAAACTGTGCCAGCACAAAAAACATCTCCCATCGTGTTCTAGAGGCTGCACGGAGGTCTGCCGAGTGTTTTGCAAGAAGAGAAAGAAAGTTGTCCAAAACAGCTTGCAATCGAATGTTCATGTGAATAGAAAAGGCAGGAGAGTGGTCAGGTACTGTTTTCTCTCAGTTGGCAAACTGCGCACACAATCGCAGTGTTGTACAGCTTGTTTCATCACCTTTGCGAAGTTGCCGCTCTCTCCGGCTCCCGGAGACGAAGAATCTGCTTCTTCGCGCAAAGACGATTCTGACGCTCACAGTGCTCTGCGGTGAGCGCCTTCTGCCGAAAGAGGCCCGGGAGCGGTGCTTAGCTCTGCAGAGCACCGTACCTTCGTCTTTAGCCTCTCTTCTCGTCTACATCTTAGCAAAAAGCTTTTCCACTCTGTCTGGAAAGGAGAAACTGTGCCAGCACAGAAAACATCTCCCATCGTGTTCTAGAGGCTGCACGGAGGTCTGCCGAGTGTTTTGCAAGAAGAGAAAGAAAGTTGTCCAAAACAGCTTCCAATCGAATGTTCATGTGAATAGAAAAGGCAGGAGAGTGGTCAGGTACTGTTTTCTCTCAGTTGGCAAGCTGCGCACACAATCGCAGTGTTGTACAGCTTGTTTCATCACCTTTGCGAAGTTGCCGCTCTCTCCGGCTCCCGGAGACGAAGAAGCTGCTTCTTCGCGCAAAGACGATTCTGCCGCTCACAGTGCTCTGCGGTGTGCGCCTTCTGCCGAAAGACGCCCGGGAGCTGTGCTTAGCTCTGCAGAGCACCGTACCTTCGTCTTTAGCCTCTCTTCTAGTCTACATCTTAGCAAAAAGCTTTTCCACTCTGTCTGGCAAGGAGAACCTGTGCCAGCACAGAAAACATCTCCCATCGTGTTCTAGAGGCTGCACGCAGGTCTGCCGAGTGTTTTGCAAGAAGAGAAAGAAAGTTGTCCAAAATAGTTTGTAATCGAATGTTCATGTGAATAGAAAAGGCAGGAGAGTGGTCAGGTACTGTTTTCTCTCAGTTGGCAAGCTGCGCACACAATCGCAGTGTTGTACAGCTTGTTTCATCACCTTTGCGAAGCTGCCGCTCTCTCCGGCTCCCGGAGACGAAGAAGCTGCTTCTTCGCGCAAAGACGATTCTGCCGCTCACAGTGCTCTGCGGTGTGCGCCTTCTGCCGAAAGACGCCCGGGAGCTGTGCTTAGCTCTGCAGAGCACCGTACCTTCGTCTTTAGCCTCTCTTCTCGTCTACATCTTAGCAAAAAGCTTTTCCACTCTGTCTGGCAAGGAGAAACTGTGCCAGCACAGAAAACATCTCCCATCGTGTTCTAGAGGCTGCACGGAGGTCTGCCGAGTATTTTGCAAGAAGAGAAAGAAAGTTGTCCAAAACAGCTTCCAATCGAATGTTCATGTGAATAGAAAAGGCAGGAGAGTGGTCAGGTACTGTTTTCTCTCAGTTGGCAAACTGCGCACACAATCGCAGTGTTGTACAGCTTGTTTCATCACCTTTGCGAAGTTGCCGCTCTCTCCGGCTCCCGGAGACGAAGAAGCTGCTTCTTCGCGCAAAGAGGATTCTGCCGCTCACAGTACTCTGCGGTGAGCGCCTTCTGCAGAAAGAGGTCCGGGTGCGGTGCTTAGCTCTGCAGAGCACCGTACCTTCGTCTTTAGCCTCTCTTCTCGTCTACATCTTAGCTAAAAGCTTTTCCACTCTGTCTGGCAAGGAGAAACTGTGCCAGCACAGAAAACATCTCCCATCGTGTTCTAGAGGCTGCACGGAGGTCTGCCGAGTGTTTTGCAAGAAGAGAAAGAAAGTTGTCCAAAACAGCTTCCACTCGAATGTTCATGTGAATAGAAAAGGCAGGAGAGTGGTCAGGTACTGTTTTCTCTCAGTTGGCAAGCTGCGCACACAATCGCAGTGTTGTACAGCTTGTTTCATCACCTTTGCCAAGTTGTCGCTCTCTCCGGCTCCCGGAGACGAAGAAGCTGCTTCTTCGCGCAAAGACGATTCTGCCGCTCACAGTGCTCTGCGGTGTGCGCCTTCTGCCGAAAGAGGCCCGGGAGCGGTGCTTAGCTCTGCAGAGCACCGTACCTTCGTCTTTAGCCTCTCTTCTCGTCTACATCTTAGCAAAAAGCTTTTCCACTCTGTCTGGCAAGGAGAAACTGTGCCAGCACAGAAAACATCTCCCATCGTGTTCTAGAGGCTGCACGGAGGTCTGCCGAGTGTTTTGCAAGAAGAGAGAGAAAGTTGTCCAAAACAGCTTGCAATCGAATGTTCATGTGAATAGAAAAGGCAGGAGAGTGGTCAGGTACTGTTTTCTCTCAGTTGCCAAGCTGCGCACACAATCGCAGTGTTGTACAGCTTGTTTCATCACCTTTGCGAAGTTGCCGCTCTCTCCGGCTCCCGGAGACGAAGAAGCTGCTTCTTCGCGCAAAGACGATTCTGCCGCTCACAGTGCTCTGCGCTGTGCGCCTTCTGCCGAAAGAGGTCCGGGTGCGGTGCTTAGCTCTGCAGAGCACCGTACCTTCGTCTTTAGCCTCTCTTCTCGTCTACATCTTAGCAAAAAGCTTTTCCACTCTGTCTGGCAAGGTGAACCTGTGCCAGCACAGAAAACATCTCCCATCGTGTTCTAGAGGCTGCACGGAGGTCTGCCGAGTATTTTGCAAGAAGAGAAAGAAAGTTGTCCAAAACAGCTTGCAATCGAATGTTCATGTGAATAGAAAAGGCAGGAGAGTGGTCAGGTACTGTTTTCTCTCAGTTGGCAAGCTGCGCACACAATCGCAGTGTTGTACAGCTTGTTTCATCACCTTTGCCAAGTTGCCGCTCTCTCCGGCTCCCGGAGACGAAGAAGCTGCTTCTTCGCGCAAAGACGATTCTGCCGCTCACAGTGCTCTGCGGTGTGCGCCTTCTGCCGAAAGACGCCCGGGAGCGGTGCTTAGCACTGCAGAGCACCGTACCTTCGTCTTTAGCCTCTCTTCTCGTCTACATCTTAGCAAAAAGCTTTTCCACTCTGTCTGGCAAGGAGAAACTGTGCCAGCACAGAAAACATCTCCCATCGTGATCTAGAGGCTGCACGGAGGTCTGCCGAGTGTTTTGCAAGAAGAGAGAGAAAGTTGTCCAAAACAGCTTGCAATCGAATGTTCATGTGAATAGAAAAGGCAGGAGAGTGGTCAGGTACTGTTTTCTCTCAGTTGGCAAGCTGCGCACACAATCGCAGTGTTGTACAGCTTGTTTCATCACCTTTGCGAAGCTGCCGCTCTCTCCGGCTCCCGGAGACGAAGAAGCTGCTTCTTCGCGCAAAGACGATTCTGCCGCTCACAGTGCTCTGCGGTGTGCGCCTTCTGCCGAAAGAGGTCCGGGAGCGGTGCTTAGCTCTGCAGAGCACCGTACCTTCGTCTTTAGCCTCTCTTCTCGTCTACATCTTAGCAAAAAGCTTTTCCACTCTGTCTGGCAAGGAGAAACTGTGCCAGCACAGAAAACATCTCCCATCGTGTTCTAGAGGCTGCACGGAGGTCTGCCGAGTATTTTGCAAGAAGAGAAAGAAAGTTGTCCAAAACAGCTTGCAATCGAATGTTCATGTGAATAGAAAAGGCAGGAGAGTGGTCAGGTACTGTTTTCTCTCACTTGGCAAGCTGCGCACACAATCGCACTGTTGTACAGCTTGTTTCATCACCTTTGCGAAGTTGCCGCTCTCTCCGGCTCCCGGAGACGAAGAAGCTGCTTTTTCGCCCAAAGACGATTCTGCCGCTCACAGTGCTCTGCGGTGTGCGCCTTCTGCCGAAAGAGGTCCGGGAGCGGTGCTTAGCTCTGCAGAGCACCGTACCTTCGTCTTTAGCCTCTCTTCTCGTCTACATCTTAGCAAAAAGCTTTTCCACTCTGTCTGGCAAGGAGAAACTGTGCCAGCACAGAAAACATCTCCCATCGTGTTCTAGAGGCTCCACGGAGGTCTGCCGAGTATTTTGCAAGAAGAGAAAGAAAGTTGTCCAAAACAGCTTGCAATCGAATGTTCATGTGAATAGAAAAGGCAGGAGAGTGGTCAGGTACTGTTTTCTCTCAGTTGGCAAGCTGCGCACACAATCGCAGTGTTGTACAGCTTGTTTCATCACCTTTGCCAAGTTGCCGCTCTCTCCGGCTCCCGGAGACGAAGAAGCTGCTTCTTCGCGCAAAGACGATTCTGCCGCTCACAGTGCTCTGCGGTGTGCGCCTTCTGCCGAAAGAGGCCCGGGAGCGGTGCTTAGCTCTGCAGAGCACCGTACCTTCGTCTTTAGCCTCTCTTCTCGTCTACATCTTAGCAAAAAGCTTTTCCACTCTGTCTGGCAAGGAGAAACTGTGCCAGCACAGAAAACATCTCCCATCGTGTTCTAGAGGCTCCACGGAGGTCTGCCGAGTGTTTTTCAAGAAGAGAAAGAAAGTTGTCCAAAACAGCTTGCAATCGAATGTTCATGTGAATAGAAAAGGCAGGAGAGTGGTCAGGTACTGTTTTCTCTCAGTTGGCAAGCTGCCCACACAATCGCAGTGTTGTACAGCTTGTTTCATCACCTTTGCGAAGTTGCCGCTCTCTCCGGCTCCTGGAGACGAAGAAGCTGCTTCTTCGCGCAAAGACGATTCTGCCGCTCACAGTGCTCTGCGGTGTGCGCCTTCTGCCGAAAGAGGCCCGGGAGCGGTGCTTAGCTCTGCAGAGCACCGTACCTTCGTCTTTAGCCTCTCTTCTCGTCTACATCTTAGCAAAAAGCTTTTCCACTCTGTCTGGCAAGGAGAAACTGTGCCAGCACAGAAAACATCTCCCATCGTGTTCTAGAGGCTCCACGGAAGTCTGTCGAGTGTTTTGCAAGAAGAGAGAGAAAGTTGTCCAAAACAGCTTGCAATCGAATGTTCATGTGAATAGAAAAGGCAGGAGAGTGGTCAGGTACTGTTTTCTCTCAGTTGGCAAGCTGCGCACACAATCGCAGTGTTGTACAGCTTGTTTCATCACCTTTGCGAAGCTGCCGCTCTCTCCGGCTCCCGGAGACGTAGAAGCTGCTTCTTCGCGCAAAGACGATTCTGCCGCTCACAGTGCTCTGCGGTGTGCGCCTTCTGCCGAAAGAGGCCCGGGAGCGGTGCTTAGCTCTGCAGAGCACCGTACCTTCGTCTTTAGCCTCTCTTCTCGTCTACATCTTAGCAAAAAGCTTTTCCACTCTGTCTGGCAAGGAGAAACTGTGCCAGCACAGAAAACATCTCCCATCGTGTTCTAGAGGCTCCACGGAGGTCTGTCGAGTGTTTTGCAAGAAGAGAGAGAAAGTTGTCCAAAACAGCTTGCAATCGAATGTTCATGTGAATAGAAAAGGCAGGAGAGTGGTCAGGTACTGTTTTCTCTCAGTTGGCAAGCTGCGCACACAATCGCAGTGTTGTACAGCTTGTTTCATCACCTTTGCGAAGCTGCCGCTCTCTCCGGCTCCCGGAGACGTAGAAGCTGCTTCTTCGCGCAAAGACGATTCTGCCGCTCACAGTGCTCTGCGGTGTGCGCCTTCTGCCGAAAGACGCCCGGGAGCGGTGCTTAGCTCTGCAGAGCACCGTACCTTCGTCTTTAGCCTCTCTTCTCGTCTACATCTTAGCAAAAAGCTTTTCCACTCTGTCTGGCAAGGAGAAACTGTGCCAGCACAGAAAACATCTCCCATCGTGTTCTAGAGGCTGCACGGAGGTCTGCCGAGTGTTTTGCAAGAAGAGAAAGAAAGTTGTCCAAAACAGCTTGCAATCGAATGTTCATGTGAATAGAAAAGGCAGGAGAGTGGTCAGGTACTGTTTTCTCTCAGTTGGCAAGCTGCGCACACAATCGCAGTGTTGTACAGCTTGTTTCATCACCTTTGCGAAGTTGCCGCTCTCTCCGGCTCCCGGAGACGAAGAAGCTGCTTCTTCGCGCAAAGACGATTCTGCCGCTCACAGTACTCTGCGGTGTGCGCCTTCTGCCGAAAGAGGCCCGGGAGCGGTGCTTAGCTCTGCAGAGCACTATACCTGCTTCTTTAGCCTCTCTTCTCGTCTACATCTTAGCAAAAAGCTTTTCCACTCTGTCTGGCAAGGAGAAACTGTGCCAGCACAGAAAACATCTCCCATCGTGTTCTAGAGGCTGCACGGAGGTCTGCCGAGTGTTTTGCAAGAAGAGAAAGAAAGTTGTCCAAAACAGCTTCCAATCGAATGTTCATGTGAATAGAAAAGGCAGGAGAGTGGTCAGGTACTGTTTTCTCTCACTTGGCAAGCTGCGCACACAATCGCAGTGTTGTACAGCATGTTTCATCACCTTTGCCAAGTTGTCGCTCTCTCTGGCTCCCGGAGACGAAGAAGCTGCTTCTTCGCGCAAAGACGATTCTGCCGCTCACAGTGCTCTGCGGTGTGCGCCTTCTTCCGAAAGAGGCCCAGGAGCGGTGCTTAGCTCTGCAGAGCACCGTACCTTCGTCTTTAGCCTCTCTTCTCGTCTACATCTTAGCAAAAAGCTTTTCCACTCTGTCTGGAAAGGAGAAACTGTGCCAGCACAAAAAACATCTCCCATCGTGTTCTAGAGGCTGCACGGAGGTCTGCCGAGTGTTTTGCAAGAAGAGAAAGAAAGTTGTCCAAAACAGCTTCCAATCGAATGTTCATGTGAATAGAAAAGGCAGGAGAGTGGTCAGGTACTGTTTTCTCTCAGTTGGCAAGCTGCCCACACAATCGCAGTGTTGTACAGCTTGTTTCATCACCTTTGCGAAGCTGCCGCTCTCTCCGGCTCCCGGAGACGAAGAAGCTGCTTCTTCGCGCAAAGACGATTCTGCCGCTCACAGTGCTCTGCGGTGTGCGCCTTCTGCCGAAAGACGCCCGGGAGCTGTGCTTAGCTCTGCAGAGCACCGTACCTTCGTCTTTAGCCTCTCTTCTCGTCTACATCTTAGCAAAAAGCTTTTCCACTCTGTCTGGCAAGGAGAAACTGTGCCAGCACAGAAAACATCTCCCATCGTGTTCTAGAGGCTGCACGGAGGTCTGCCGAGTATTTTGCAAGAAGAGAAAGAAAGTTGTCCAAAACAGCTTCCAATCGAATGTTCATGTGAATAGAAAAGGCAGGAGAGTGGTCAGGTACTGTTTTCTCTCAGTTGGCAAACTGCGCACACAATCGCAGTGTTGTACAGCTTGTTTCATCACCTTTGCGAAGTTGCCGCTCTCTCCGGCTCCCGGAGACGAAGAAGCTGCTTCTTCGCGCAAAGAGGATTCTGCCGCTCACAGTACTCTGCGGTGAGCGCCTTCTGCAGAAAGAGGTCCGGGTGCGGTGCTTAGCTCTGCAGAGCACCGTACCTTCGTCTTTAGCCTCTCTTCTCGTCTACATCTTAGCTAAAAGCTTTTCCACTCTGTCTGGCAAGGAGAAACTGTGCCAGCACAGAAAACATCTCCCATCGTGTTCTAGAGGCTGCACGGAGGTCTGCCGAGTGTTTTGCAAGAAGAGAAAGAAAGTTGTCCAAAACAGCTTGCAATCCAATGTTCATGTGAATAGAAAAGGCAGGAGAGTGGTCACGTACTGTTTTCTCTCAGTTGGCAAGCTGCGCACACAATCGCAGTGTTGTACAGCTTGTTTCATCACCTTTGCGAAGTTGCCGCTCTCTCCGGCTCCCGGAGACGAAGAAGCTGCTTCTTCGCGCAAAGACGATTCTGCCGCTCACAGTGCTCTGCGGTGTGCGCCTTCTGCCGAAAGAGGCCCGGGAGCTGTGCTTAGCTCTGCAGAGCACCGTACCTTCGTCTTTAGCCTCTCTTCTCGTCTACATCTTAGCAAAAAGCTTTTCCACTCTGTCTGGCAAGGAGAAACTGTGCCAGCACAGAAAACATCTCCCATCGTCTTCTAGAGGCTCCACGGAGCTCTGCCGAGTGTTTTGCAAGAAGAGAGAGAAAGTTGTGCAAAACAGCTTGCAATCGAATGTTCATGTGAATAGAAAAGGCAGGAGAGTGGTCAGGTACTGTTTTCTCTCAGTTGGCAAGCTGCCCACACAATCGCAGTGTTGTACAGCTTGTTTCATCACCTTTGCGAAGTTGCCGCTCTCTCCGGCTCCCGGAGACGAAGAAGCTGCTTCTTCGCGCAAAGACGATTCTGCCGCTCACAGTGCTCTGCAGTGTGTGTCTTCTGCCGAAAGAGGCCCGTGAGCTGTGCTTAGCTCTGCAGAGCACCATACCTGCTTCTTTAGCCTCTCTTCTCGTCTACATCTTAGCAAAAAGCTTTTCCACTCTGTCTGGCAAGGAGAAACTGTGCCAGCACAGAAACCATCTCCCATCGTGTTCTAGAGGCTCCACGGAGGTCTGCCGAGTGTTTTGCAAGAAGAGAAAGAAAGTTGTCCAAAACAGCTTGCAATCGAATGTTCATGTGAATAGAAAAGGCAGGAGAGTGGTCAGGTACTGTTTTCTCTCAGTTGGCAAGCTGCGCACACAATCGCAGTGTTGTACAGCTTGTTTCATCACCTTTGCGAAGTTGCCGCTCTCTCCGGCTCCCGGAGACGAAGAAGCTGCTTCTTCGCGCAAAGACGATTCTGCCGCTCACAGTGCTCTGCGGTGTGCGCCTTCTGCCGAAAGACGCCCGGGAGCGGTGCTTAGCTCTGCAGAGCACCGTACCTTCGTCTTTAGCCTCTCTTCTCGTCTACATCTTAGCAAAAAGCTTTTCCACTCTGTCTGGCAAGGAGAAACTGTGCCAGCACAAAAAACATCTCCCATCGTGTTCTAGAGGCTGCACGGAGGTCTGCCGAGTGTTTTGCAAGAAGAGAAAGAAAGTTGTCCAAAACAGCTTGCAATCGAATGTTCATGTGAATAGAAAAGGCAGGAGAGTGGTCAGGTACTGTTTTCTCTCACTTGGCAAGCTGCGCACACAATCGCAGTGTTGTACAGCTTGTTTCATCACCTTTGCGAAGCTGCCGCTCTCTCCGGCTCCCGGAGACGAAGAAGCTGCTTCTTCGCGCAAAGACGATTCTGCCGCTCACAGTGCTCTGCGGTGTGCGCCTTCTGCCGAAAGAGGTCCGGGAGCTGTGCTTAGCTCTGCAGAGCACCGTACCTTCGTCTTTAGCCTCTCTTCTCGTCTACATCTTAGCAAAAAGCTTTTCCACTCTGTCTGGCAAGGAGAAACTGTGCCAGCACAAAAAATATCTCCCATCGTGTTCTAGAGGCTGCACGGAGGTCTGCCGAGTGTTTTGCAAGAAGAGAAAGAAAGTTGTCCAAAACAGTTTCCAATCGAATGTTCATGTGAATAGAAAAGGCAAGAGAGTGGTCAGGTACTGTTTTCTCTCATTGGCAAGCGGCGCACACAATCGCAGTGTTGTACAGCTTGTTTCATCACCTTTGCGAAGTTGCCGCTCTCTCCGGCTCCCGGAGACGAAGAAACTGCTTTTTCGCCCAAAGACGATTCTGCCGCTCACAGTGCTCTGCGGTGTGCGCCTTCTGCCGAAAGAGGTCCGGGTGCGGTGCTTAGCTCTGCAGAGCAACGTACCTTCGTCTTTAGCCTCTCTTCTCGTCTACATCTTAGCAAAAAGCTTTTCCACTCTGTCTGGCAAGGAGAAACTGTGCCAGCACAGAAAACATCTCCCATCGTGTTCTAGAGGCTGCACGGAGGTCTGCCGAGTGTTTTGCAAGAAGAGAAAGAAAGTTGTCCAAAACAGCTTGCAATCGAATGTTCATGTGAATAGAAAAGGCAGGAGAGTGGTCAGGTACTGTTTTCTCTCAGTTGGCAAGCTGCGCACACAATCGCAGTGTTGTACAGCTTGTTTCATTACCTTTGCGAAGTTGCCGCTCTCTCCGGCTCCCGGAGACGAAGAAGCTGCTTCTTCGCGCAAAGACGATTCTGCCGCTCACAGTGCTCTGCGGTGTGCGCCTTCTGCCGAAAGAGGCCCGGGAGCGGTGCTTAGCTCTGCAGAGCACCGTACCTTCGTCTTTAGCCTCTCTTCTCGTCTACATCTTAGCAAAAAGCTTTTCCACTCTGTCTGGCAAGGAGAAACTGTGCCAGCACAGAAAACATCTCCCATCGTGTTCTAGAGGCTGCACGGAGGTCTGCCGAGTGTTTTGCAAGAAGAGAGAGAAAGTTGTCCAAAACAGCTTACAATCGAATGTTCATGTGATTACAAAAGGCAGGAGAGTGGTCAGGTACTGTTTTCTCTCAGTTGGCAAGCTGCGCACACAATCGCAGTGTTGTACAGCTTGTTTCATCACCTTTGCGAAGCTGCCGCTCTCTCCGGCTCCCGGAGACGAAGAAGCTACTTCTTCGCGCAAAGACGATTCTGCCGCTCACAGTGCTCTGCGGTGTGCGCCTTCTGCCGAAAGAGGCCCGGGAGCGGTGCTTAGCTCTGCAGAGCACCGTACCTTCGTCTTTAGCCTCTCTTCTCGTCTACATCTTAGCAAAAAGCTTTTCCACTCTGTCTGGCAAGGAGAAACTGTGCCAGCACAAAAAACATCTCCCATCGTGTTCTAGAGGCTGCACGGAGGTCTGCCGAGTGTTTTGCAAGAAGAGAAAGAAAGTTGTCCAAAACAGCTTGCAATCGAATGTTCATGTGAATAGAAAAGGCAGGAGAGTGGTCAGGTACTGTTTTCTCTCAGTTGGCAAGCTGCGCACACAATCGCAGTGTTGTACAGCTTGTTTCATCACCTTTGCGAAGCTGCCGCTCTCTCCGGCTCCCGGAGACGAAGAAGCTGCTTTTTCGCCCAAAGACGATTCTGCCGCTCACAGTGCTCTGCGGTGTGCGCCTTCTGCCGAAAGAGGTCCGGGTGTGGTGCTTAGCTCTGCAGAGCACCGTACCTTCGTCTTTAGCCTCTCTTCTCGTCTACATCTTAGCAAAAAGCTTTTCCACTCTGTCTGGCAAGGAGAAACTGTGCCAGCACAGAAAACATCTCCCATCGTGTTCTAGAGGCTGCACGGAGGTCTGCCGAGTGTTTTGCAAGAAGAGAAAGAAAGTTGTCCAAAACAGCTTCCAATCGAATGTTCATGTGAATAGAAAAGGCAGGAGAGTGGTCAGGTACTGTTTTCTCTCACTTGGCAAGCTGCGCACACAATCGCAGTGTTGTACAGCATGTTTCATCACCTTTGCCAAGTTGTCGCTCTCTCTGGCTCCCGGAGACGAAGAAGCTGCTTCTTCGCGCAAAGACGATTCTGCCGCTCACAGTGCTCTGCGGTGTGCGCCTTCTTCCGAAAGAGGCCCAGGAGCGGTGCTTAGCTCTGCAGAGCACCGTACCTTCGTCTTTAGCCTCTCTTCTCGTCTACATCTTAGCAAAAAGCTTTTCCACTCTGTCTGGAAAGGAGAAACTGTGCCAGCACAAAAAACATCTCCCATCGTGTTCTAGAGGCTGCACGGAGGTCTGCCGAGTGTTTTGCAAGAAGAGAAAGAAAGTTGTCCAAAACAGCTTCCAATCGAATGTTCATGTGAATAGAAAAGGCAGGAGAGTGGTCAGGTACTGTTTTCTCTCAGTTGGCAAGCTGCCCACACAATCGCAGTGTTGTACAGCTTGTTTCATCACCTTTGCGAAGTTGCCGCTCTCTCCGGCTCCCGGAGACGAAGAAGCTGCTTCTTCGCGCAAAGACGATTCTGCCGCTCACAGTGCTCTGCGGTGTGCGCCTTCTGCCGAAAGACGCCCGGGAGCTGTGCTTAGCTCTGCAGAGCACCGTACCTTCGTCTTTAGCCTCTCTTCTCGTCTACATCTTAGCAAAAAGCTTTTCCACTCTGTCTGGCAAGGAGAAACTGTGCCAGCACAGAAAACATCTCCCATCGTGTTCTAGAGGCTGCACGGAGGTCTGCCGAGTATTTTGCAAGAAGAGAAAGAAAGTTGTCCAAAACAGCTTCCAATCGAATGTTCATGTGAATAGAAAAGGCAGGAGAGTGGTCAGGTACTGTTTTCTCTCAGTTGGCAAACTGCGCACACAATCGCAGTGTTGTACAGCTTGTTTCATCACCTTTGCGAAGTTGCCGCTCTCTCCGGCTCCCGGAGACGAAGAAGCTGCTTCTTCGCGCAAAGAGGATTCTGCCGCTCACAGTACTCTGCGGTGAGCGCCTTCTGCAGAAAGAGGTCCGGGTGCGGTGCTTAGCTCTGCAGAGCACCGTACCTTCGTCTTTAGCCTCTCTTCTCGTCTACATCTTAGCTAAAAGCTTTTCCACTCTGTCTGGCAAGGAGAAACTGTGCCAGCACAGAAAACATCTCCCATCGTGTTCTAGAGGCTGCACGGAGGTCTGCCGAGTGTTTTGCAAGAAGAGAAAGAAAGTTGTCCAAAACAGCTTGCAATCGAATGTTCATGTGAATAGAAAAGGCAGGAGAGTGGTCACGTACTGTTTTCTCTCAGTTGGCAAGCTGCGCACACAATCGCAGTGTTGTACAGCTTGTTTCATCACCTTTGCGAAGTTGCCGCTCTCTCCGGCTCCCGGAGACGAAGAAGCTGCTTCTTCGCGCAAAGACGATTCTGCCGCTCACAGTGCTCTGCGGTGTGCGCCTTCTGCCGAAAGAGGCCCGGGAGCTGTGCTTAGCTCTGCAGAGCACCGTACCTTCGTCTTTAGCCTCTCTTCTCGTCTACATCTTAGCAAAAAGCTTTTCCACTCTGTCTGGCAAGGAGAAACTGTGCCAGCACAGAAAACATCTCCCATCGTCTTCTAGAGGCTCCACGGAGCTCTGCCGAGTGTTTTGCAAGAAGAGAGAGAAAGTTGTGCAAAACAGCTTGCAATCGAATGTTCATGTGAATAGAAAAGGCAGGAGAGTGGTCAGGTACTGTTTTCTCTCAGTTGGCAAGCTGCCCACACAATCGCAGTGTTGTACAGCTTGTTTCATCACCTTTGCGAAGTTGCCGCTCTCTCCGGCTCCCGGAGACGAAGAAGCTGCTTCTTCGCGCAAAGACGATTCTGCCGCTCACAGTGCTCTGCAGTGTGTGTCTTCTGCCGAAAGAGGCCCGTGAGCTGTGCTTAGCTCTGCAGAGCACCATACCTGCTTCTTTAGCCTCTCTTCTCGTCTACATCTTAGCAAAAAGCTTTTCCACTCTGTCTGGCAAGGAGAAACTGTGCCAGCACAGAAACCATCTCCCATCGTGTTCTAGAGGCTCCACGGAGGTCTGCCGAGTGTTTTGCAAGAAGAGAAAGAAAGTTGTCCAAAACAGCTTGCAATCGAATGTTCATGTGAATAGAAAAGGCAGGAGAGTGGTCAGGTACTGTTTTCTCTCAGTTGGCAAGCTGCGCACACAATCGCAGTGTTGTACAGCTTGTTTCATCACCTTTGCGAAGTTGCCGCTCTCTCCGGCTCCCGGAGACGAAGAAGCTGCTTCTTCGCGCAAAGACGATTCTGCCGCTCACAGTGCTCTGCGGTGTGCGCCTTCTGCCGAAAGACGCCCGGGAGCGGTGCTTAGCTCTGCAGAGCACCGTACCTTCGTCTTTAGCCTCTCTTCTCGTCTACATCTTAGCAAAAAGCTTTTCCACTCTGTCTGGCAAGGAGAAACTGTGCCAGCACAAAAAACATCTCCCATCGTGTTCTAGAGGCTGCACGGAGGTCTGCCGAGTGTTTTGCAAGAAGAGAAAGAAAGTTGTCCAAAACAGCTTGCAATCGAATGTTCATGTGAATAGAAAAGGCAGGAGAGTGGTCAGGTACTGTTTTCTCTCAGTTGGCAAGCTGCGCACACAATCGCAGTGTTGTACAGCTTGTTTCATCACCTTTGCGAAGCTGCCGCTCTCTCCGGCTCCCGGAGACGAAGAAGCTGCTTCTTCGCGCAAAGACGATTCTGCCGCTCACAGTGCTCTGCGGTGTGCGCCTTCTGCCGAAAGAGGTCCGGGAGCTGTGCTTAGCTCTGCAGAGCACCGTACCTTCGTCTTTAGCCTCTCTTCTCGTCTACATCTTAGCAAAAAGCTTTTCCACTCTGTCTGGCAAGGAGAAACTGTGCCAGCACAAAAAATATCTCCCATCGTGTTCTAGAGGCTGCACGGAGGTCTGCCGAGTGTTTTGCAAGAAGAGAAAGAAAGTTGTCCAAAACAGTTTCCAATCGAATGTTCATGTGAATAGAAAAGGCAAGAGAGTGGTCAGGTACTGTTTTCTCTCATTGGCAAGCGGCGCACACAATCGCAGTGTTGTACAGCTTGTTTCATCACCTTTGCGAAGTTGCCGCTCTCTCCGGCTCCCGGAGACGAAGAAACTGCTTTTTCGCCCAAAGACGATTCTGCCGCTCACAGTGCTCTGCGGTGTGCGCCTTCTGCCGAAAGAGGTCCGGGTGCGGTGCTTAGCTCTGCAGAGCAACGTACCTTCGTCTTTAGCCTCTCTTCTCGTCTACATCTTAGCAAAAAGCTTTTCCACTCTGTCTGGCAAGGAGAAACTGTGCCAGCACAGAAAACATCTCCCATCGTGTTCTAGAGGCTGCACGGAGGTCTGCCGAGTGTTTTGCAAGAAGAGAAAGAAAGTTGTCCAAAACAGCTTGCAATCGAATGTTCATGTGAATAGAAAAGGCAGGAGAGTGGTCAGGTACTGTTTTCTCTCAGTTGGCAAGCTGCGCACACAATCGCAGTGTTGTACAGCTTGTTTCATTACCTTTGCGAAGTTGCCGCTCTCTCCGGCTCCCGGAGACGAAGAAGCTGCTTCTTCGCGCAAAGACGATTCTGCCGCTCACAGTGCTCTGCGGTGTGCGCCTTCTGCCGAAAGAGGCCCGGGAGCGGTGCTTAGCTCTGCAGAGCACCGTACCTTCGTCTTTAGCCTCTCTTCTCGTCTACATCTTAGCAAAAAGCTTTTCCACTCTGTCTGGCAAGGAGAAACTGTGCCAGCACAGAAAACATCTCCCATCGTGTTCTAGAGGCTGCACGGAGGTCTGCCGAGTGTTTTGCAAGAAGAGAGAGAAAGTTGTCCAAAACAGCTTGCAATCGAATGTTCATGTGAATAGAAAAGGCAGGAGAGTGGTCAGGTACTGTTTTCTCTCAGTTGGCAAGCTGCGCACACAATCGCAGTGTTGTACAGCTTGTTTCATCACCTTTGCGAAGCTGCCGCTCTCTCCGGCTCCCGGAGACGAAGAAGCTACTTCTTCGCGCAAAGACGATTCTGCCGCTCACAGTGCTCTGCGGTGTGCGCCTTCTGCCGAAAGAGGTCCGGGAGCGGTGCTTAGCTCTGCAGAGCACCGTACCTTCGTCTTTAGCCTCTCTTCTCGTCTACATCTTAGCAAAAAGCTTTTCCACTCTGTCTGGCAAGGAGAAACTGTGCCAGCACAAAAAACATCTCCCATCGTGTTCTAGAGGCTGCACGGAGGTCTGCCGAGTGTTTTGCAAGAAGAGAAAGAAAGTTGTCCAAAACAGCTTGCAATCGAATGTTCATGTGAATAGAAAAGGCAGGAGAGTGGTCAGGTACTGTTTTCTCTCAGTTGGCAAGCTGCGCACACAATCGCAGTGTTGTACAGCTTGTTTCATCACCTTTGCGAAGCTGCCGCTCTCTCCGGCTCCCGGAGACGAAGAAGCTGCTTTTTCGCCCAAAGACGATTCTGCCGCTCACAGTGCTCTGCGGTGTGCGCCTTCTGCCGAAAGAGGTCCGGGTGTGGTGCTTAGCTCTGCAGAGCACCGTACCTTCGTCTTTAGCCTCTCTTCTCGTCTACATCTTAGCAAAAAGCTTTTCCACTCTGTCTGGCAAGGAGAAACTGTGCCAGCACAGAAAACATCTCCCATCGTGTTCTAGAGGCTGCACGGAGGTCTGCCGAGTGTTTTGCAAGAAGAGAAAGAAAGTTGTCCAAAACAGCTTGCAATCGAATGTTCATGTGAATAGAAAAGGCAGGAGAGTGGTCAGGTACTGTTTTCTCTCAGTTGCCAAGCTGCGCACACAATCGCAGTGTTGTACAGCTTGTTTCATCACCTTTGCCAAGTAGTCGCTCTCTCCGGCTCCCGGAGACGAAGAAGCTGCTTCTTCGCGCAAAGACGATTCTGCCGCTCACAGTGCTCTGCGGTGTGCGCTTTCTGCCGAAAGACGCCCGGGAGCGATGCTTAGCTCTGCAGAGCACCGTACCTTCGTCTTTAGCCTCTCTTCTCGTCTACATCTTAGCAAAAAGCTTTTCCACTCTGTCTGGCAAGGAGAAACTGTGCCAGCACAGAAAACATCTCCCATCGTGTTCTAGAGGCTCCACGGAGGTCTGCCGAGTATTTTGCAAGAAGAGAAAGAAAGTTGTCCAAAACAGCTTGCAATCGAATGTTCATGTGAATAGAAAAGGGCAGGAGAGTGGTTAGGTACTGTTTTCTCTCAGTTGGCACGCTGCGCACACAATCGCAGTGTTGTACAGCTTGTTTCATCACCTTTGCGAAGTGCCGCTCTCTCCGGCTCCCGGAGACGAAGAAGCTGCTTCTTCGCGCAAAGACGATTCTGCCGCTCACAGTGCTCTGCGGTGTGCGCCTTCTGCCGAAAGAGGTCCGGGTGCGGTGCTTAGCTCTGCAGAGCAACGTACCTTCGTCTTTAGCCTCTCTTCTCGTCTACATCTTAGCAAAAAGCTTTTCCACTCTGTCTGGCAAGGAGAAACTGTGCCAGCACAGAAAACATCTCCCATCGTGTTCTAGAGGCTGCACGGAGGTCTGCCGAGTGTTTTGCAAGAAGAGAAAGAAAGTTGTCCAAAACAGCTTGCAATCGAATGTTCATGTGAATAGAAAAGGCAGGAGAGTGGTCAGGTACTGTTTTCTCTCAGTTGGCAAGCTGCGCACACAATCGCAGTGTTGTACAGCTTGTTTCATTACCTTTGCGAAGTTGCCGCTCTCTCCGGCTCCCGGAGACGAAGAAGCTGCTTCTTCGCGCAAAGACGATTCTGCCGCTCACAGTGCTCTGCGGTGTGCGCCTTCTGCCGAAAGAGGCCCGGGAGCGGTGCTTAGCTCTGCAGAGCACCGTACCTTCGTCTTTAGCCTCTCTTCTCGTCTACATCTTAGCAAAAAGCTTTTCCACTCTGTCTGGCAAGGAGAAACTGTGCCAGCACAGAAAACATCTCCCATCGTGTTCTAGAGGCTGCACGGAGGTCTGCCGAGTGTTTTGCAAGAAGAGAGAGAAAGTTGTCCAAAACAGCTTGCAATCGAATGTTCATGTGAATAGAAAAGGCAGGAGAGTGGTCAGGTACTGTTTTCTCTCAGTTGGCAAGCTGCGCACACAATCGCAGTGTTGTACAGCTTGTTTCATCACCTTTGCGAAGCTGCCGCTCTCTCCGGCTCCCGGAGACGAAGAAGCTACTTCTTCGCGCAAAGACGATTCTGCCGCTCACAGTGCTCTGCGGTGTGCGCCTTCTGCCGAAAGAGGTCCGGGAGCGGTGCTTAGCTCTGCAGAGCACCGTACCTTCGTCTTTAGCCTCTCTTCTCGTCTACATCTTAGCAAAAAGCTTTTCCACTCTGTCTGGCAAGGAGAAACTGTGCCAGCACAAAAAACATCTCCCATCGTGTTCTAGAGGCTGCACGGAGGTCTGCCGAGTGTTTTGCAAGAAGAGAAAGAAAGTTGTCCAAAACAGCTTGCAATCGAATGTTCATGTGAATAGAAAAGGCAGGAGAGTGGTCAGGTACTGTTTTCTCTCAGTTGGCAAGCTGCGCACACAATCGCAGTGTTGTACAGCTTGTTTCATCACCTTTGCGAAGCTGCCGCTCTCTCCGGCTCCCGGAGACGAAGAAGCTGCTTTTTCGCCCAAAGACGATTCTGCCGCTCACAGTGCTCTGCGGTGTGCGCCTTCTGCCGAAAGAGGTCCGGGTGTGGTGCTTAGCTCTGCAGAGCACCGTACCTTCGTCTTTAGCCTCTCTTCTCGTCTACATCTTAGCAAAAAGCTTTTCCACTCTGTCTGGCAAGGAGAAACTGTGCCAGCACAGAAAACATCTCCCATCGTGTTCTAGAGGCTGCACGGAGGTCTGCCGAGTGTTTTGCAAGAAGAGAAAGAAAGTTGTCCAAAACAGCTTGCAATCGAATGTTCATGTGAATAGAAAAGGCAGGAGAGTGGTCAGGTACTGTTTTCTCTCAGTTGCCAAGCTGCGCACACAATCGCAGTGTTGTACAGCTTGTTTCATCACCTTTGCCAAGTAGTCGCTCTCTCCGGCTCCCGGAGACGAAGAAGCTGCTTCTTCGCGCAAAGACGATTCTGCCGCTCACAGTGCTCTGCGGTGTGCGCTTTCTGCCGAAAGACGCCCGGGAGCGATGCTTAGCTCTGCAGAGCACCGTACCTTCGTCTTTAGCCTCTCTTCTCGTCTACATCTTAGCAAAAAGCTTTTCCACTCTGTCTGGCAAGGAGAAACTGTGCCAGCACAGAAAACATCTCCCATCGTGTTCTAGAGGCTCCACGGAGGTCTGCCGAGTATTTTGCAAGAAGAGAAAGAAAGTTGTCCAAAACAGCTTGCAATCGAATGTTCATGTGAATAGAAAAGGCAGGAGAGTGGTTAGGTACTGTTTTCTCTCAGTTGGCACGCTGCGCACACAATCGCAGTGTTGTACAGCTTGTTTCATCACCTTTGCGAAGTTGCCGCTCTCTCCGGCTCCCGGAGACGAAGAAGCTGCTTCTTCGCGCAAAGACGATTCTGCCGCTCACAGTGCTCTGCGGTGTGCGCCTTCTGCCGAAAGAGGCCCGGGAGCTGTGCTTAGCTCTGCAGAGCACCGTATTCGTCTTTAGCCTCTCTTCTCGTCTACATCTTAGCAAAAAGCTTTTCCACTCTGTCTGGCAAGGAGAAACTGTGCCAGCACAGAAAACATCTCCCATCGTGTTCTAGAGGCTGCACGCAGGTCTGCCGAGTGTTTTGCAAGAAGAGAAAGAAAGTTGTCCAAAACAGCTTGCAATCGAATGTTCATGTGAATAGAAAAGGCAGGAGAGTGGTCAGGTACTGTTTTCTCTCACTTGGCAAGCTGCCCACACACAATCGCAGTGTTGTACAGCTTGTTTCATCACCTTTGCGAAGTTGCCGCTCTCTCCGGCTCCCGGAGACGAAGAAGCTGCTTCTTCGCGCAAAGACGATTCTGCCGCTCACAGTGCTCTGTGGTGTGCGCCTTCTGCCGAAAGAGGTCCGGGTGCGGTGCTTAGCTCTGCAGAGCACCGTACCTTCGTCTTTAGCCTCTCTTCTCGTCTACATCTTAGCAAAAAGCTTTTCCACTCTGTCTGGCAAGGAGAACTGTGCCAGCACAGAAAACATCTCCCATCGTGTTCTAGAGGCTGCACGGAGGTCTGCCGAGTATTTTGCAAGAAGAGAAAGAAAGTTGTCCAAAACAGCTTGCAATCGAATGTTCATGTGAATAGAAAAGGCAGGAGAGTGGTCAGGTACTGTTTTCTCTCACTTGGCAAGCTGCGCACACAATCGCAGTGTTGTACAGCTTGTTTCATCACCTTTGCGAAGTTGCCGCTCTCTCCGGCTCCCGGAGACGAAGAAGCTGCTTTTTCGCCCAAAGACGATTCTGCCGCTCACAGTGCTCTGCGGTGTGCGCCTTCTGCCGAAAGAGGTCCGGGAGCGGTGCTTAGCTCTGCAGAGCACCGTACCTTCGTCTTTAGCCTCTCTTCTCGTCTACATCTTAGCAAAAAGCTTTTCCACTCTGTCTGGCAAGGAGAAACTGTGCCAGCACAGAAAACATCTCCCATCGTGTTCTAGAGGCTGCACGGAGGTCTGCCGAGTATTTTGCAAGAAGAGAAAGAAAGTTGTCCAAAACAGCTTGCAATCGAATGTTCATGTGAATAGAAAAGGCAGGAGAGTGGTCAGGTACTGTTTTCTCTCAGTTGGCAAACTGCGCACACAATCGCAGTGTTGTACAGCTTGTTTCATCACCTTTGCGAAGTTGCCGCTCTCTCCGGCTCCCGGAGACGAAGAAGCTGCTTCTTCGCGCAAAGAGGATTCTGCCGCTCACAGTACTCTGCGGTGAGCGCCTTCTGCAGAAAGAGGTCCGGGTGCGGTGCTTAGCTCTGCAGAGCACCGTACCTTCGTCTTTAGCCTCTCTTCTCGTCTACATCGTAGCAAAAAGCTTTTCCACTCTGTCTGGCAAGGAGAAACTGTGCCAGCACAGAAAACATCTCCCATCGTGTTCTAGAGGCTGCACGGAGGTCTGCCGAGTGTTTTGCAAGAAGAGAAAGAAAGTTGTCCAAAACAGCTTGCAATCGAATGTTCATGTGAATAGAAAAGGCAGGAGAGTGGTCACGTACTGTTTTCTCTCAGTTGGCAAGCTGCGCACACAATCGCAGTGTTGTACAGCTTGTTTCATCACCTTTGCGAAGTTGCCGCTCTCTCCGGCTCCCGGAGACGAAGAAGCTGCTTCTTCGCGCAAAGACGATTCTGCCGCTCACAGTGCTCTGCGGTGTGCGCCTTCTGCCGAAAGAGGCCCGGGAGCTGTGCTTAGCTCTGCAGAGCACCGTACCTTCGTCTTTAGCCTCTCTTCTCGTCTACATCTTAGCAAAAAGCTTTTCCACTCTGTCTGGCAAGGAGAAACTGTGCCAGCACAGAAAACATCTCCCATCGTCTTCTAGAGGCTCCACGGAGGTCTGCCGAGTGTTTTGCAAGAAGAGAGAGAAAGTTGTGCAAAACAGCTTGCAATCGAATGTTCATGTGAATAGAAAAGGCAGGAGAGTGGTCAGGTACTGTTTTCTCTCAGTTGGCAAGCTGCCCACACAATCGCAGTGTTGTACAGCTTGTTTCATCACCTTTGCGAAGTTGCCGCTCTCTCCGGCTCCCGGAGACGAAGAAGCTGCTTCTTCGCGCAAAGACGATTCTGCCGCTCACAGTGCTCTGCAGTGTGTGTCTTCTGCCGAAAGAGGCCCGTGAGCTGTGCTTAGCTCTGCAGAGCACCATACCTGCTTCTTTAGCCTCTCTTCTCGTCTACATCTTAGCAAAAAGCTTTTCCACTCTGTCTGGCAAGGAGAAACTGTGCCAGCACAGAAAACATCTCCCATCGTGTTCTAGAGGCTCCACGGAGGTCTGCCGAGTGTTTTGCAAGAAGAGAAAGAAAGTTGTCCAAAACAGCTTGCAATCGAATGTTCATGTGAATAGAAAAGGCAGGAGAGTGGTCAGGTACTGTTTTCTCTCAGTTGCCAAGCTGCGCACACAATCGCAGTGTTGTACAGCTTGTTTCATCACCTTTGCGAAGTTGCCGCTCTCTCCGGCTCCCGGAGACGAAGAAGCTGCTTCTTCGCGCAAAGACGATTCTGCCGCTCACAGTGCTCTGCGGTGTGCGCCTTCTGCCGAAAGAGGCCCGGGAGCGGTGCTTAGCTCTGCAGAGCACCGTACCTTCGTCTTTAGCCTCTCTTCTCGTCTACATCTTAGCAAAAAGCTTTTCCACTCTGTCTGGCAAGGAGAAACTGTGCCAGCACAAAAAACATCTCCCATCGTGTTCTAGAGGCTGCACGGAGGTCTGCCGAGTGTTTTGCAAGAAGAGAAAGAAAGTTGTCCAAAACAGCTTCCAATCGAATGTTCATGTGAATAGAAAAGGCAAGAGAGTGGTCAGGTACTGTTTTCTCTCATTGGCAAGCGGCGCACACAATCGCAGTGTTGTACAGCTTGTTTCATCACCTTTGCGAAGTTGCCGCTCTCTCCGGCTCCCGGAGACGAAGAAACTGCTTTTTCGCCCAAAGACGATTCTGCCGCTCACAGTGCTCTGCGGTGTGCGCCTTCTGCCGAAAGAGGTCCGGGTGCGGTGCTTAGCTCTGCAGAGCAACGTACCTTCGTCTTTAGCCTCTCTTCTCGTCTACATCTTAGCAAAAAGCTTTTCCACTCTGTCTGGCAAGGAGAAACTGTGCCAGCACAGAAAACATCTCCCATCGTGTTCTAGAGGCTGCACGGAGGTCTGCCGAGTGTTTTGCAAGAAGAGAAAGAAAGTTGTCCAAAACAGCTTGCAATCGAATGTTCATGTGAATAGAAAAGGCAGGAGAGTGGTCAGGTACTGTTTTCTCTCAGTTGCCAAGCTGCGCACACAATCGCAGTGTTGTACAGCTTGTTTCATCACCTTTGCCAAGTTGTCGCTCTCTCCGGCTCCCGGAGACGAAGAAGCTGCTTCTTCGCGCAAAGACGATTCTGCCGCTCACAGTGCTCTGCGGTGTGTGTCTTCTGCCGAAAGAGGCCCGGGAGCGGTGCTTAGCTCTGCAGAGCACCGTACCTTCGTCTTTAGCCTCTCTTCTCGTCTACATCTTAGCAAAAAGCTTTTCCACTCTGTCTGGCAAGGAGAAACTGTGCCAGCACAGAAAACATCTCCCATCTTGTTCTAGAGGCTCCACGGAGGTCTGCCGAGTATTTTGCAAGAAGAGAAAGAAAGTTGTCCAAAACAGCTTGCAATCGAATGTTCATGTGAATAGAAAAGGCAGGAGAGTGGTCAGGTACTGTTTTCTCTCAGTTGGCAAGCTGCGCACACAATCGCAGTGTGGTACAGCTTGTTTCATCACCTTTGCGAAGTTGCCGCTCTCTCCGGCTCCCGGAGACGAAGAAGCTGCTTCTTCGCGCAAAGACGATTCTGCCGCTCACAGTGCTCTGCATGTGCGCCTTCTGCCGAAAGAGGCCCGGGAGCGGTGCTTAGCTCTGCAGAGCACCGTACCCTTCGTCTTTAGCCTCTCTTCTCGTCTACATCTTAGCAAAAAGCTTTTCCACTCTGTCTGGCAAGGAGAAACTGTGCCAGCACAGAAAACATCTCCCATCGTGTTCTAGAGGCTGCACGGAGGTCTGCCGAGTGTTTTGCAAGAAGAGAGAGAAGTTGTCCAAAACAGCTTGCAATCGAATGTTCATGTGATTACAAAAGGCAGGAGAGTGGTCAGGTACTGTTTTCTCTCAGTTGGCAAGCTGCACACACAATCGCAGTGTTGTACAGCTTGTTTCATCACCTTTGCGAAGCTGCCGCTCTCTCCCGGCTCCCGGAGACGAAGAAGCTGCTTCTTCGCGCAAAGGACGATTCTGCCGCTCACAGTGCTCTGCGGTGTGCGCCTTCTGCCGAAAGAGGCCCGGGAGCGGTGCTTAGCTCTGCAGAGCACCGTACCTTCGTCTTTAGCCTCTCTTCTCGTCTACATCTTAGCAAAAAGCTTTTCCACTCTGTCTGGCAAGGAGAAACTGTGCCAGCACAAAAAACATCTCCCATCGTGTTCTAGAGGCTGCACGGAGGTCTGCCGAGTGTTTTGCAAGAAGAGAAAGAAAGTTGTCCAAAACAGCTTCCAATCGAATGTTCATGTGAATAGAAAAGGCAGGAGAGTGGTCAGGTACTGTTTTCTCTCAGTTGGCAAGCTGCGCACACAATCGCAGTGTTGTACAGCTTGTTTCATCACCTTTGCGAAGCTGCCGCTCTCTCCGGCTCCCGGAGACGAAGAAGCTGCTTTTTCGCGCAAAGACGATTCTGCCGCTCACAGTGCTCTGCGGTGTGCGCCTTCTGCCGAAAGAGGTCCGGGTGCGGTGCTTAGCTCTGCAGAGCACCGTACCTTCGTCTTTAGCCTCTCTTCTCGTCTACATCTTAGCAAAAAGCTTTTCCACTCTGTCTGGCAAGGAGAAACTGTGCCAGGACAGAAAACATCTCCCATCGTGTTCTAGAGGCTGCACGGAGGTCTGCCGAGTGTTTTGCAAGAAGAGAAAGAAAGTTGTCCAAAACAGCTTGCAATCGAATGTTCATGTGAATAGAAAAGGCAGGAGAGTGGTCAGGTACTGTTTTCTCTCAGTTGCCAAGCTGCGCACACAATCGCAGTGTTGTACAGCTTGTTTCATCACCTTTGCCAAGTTGTCGCTCTCTCCGGCTCCCGGAGACGAAGAAGCTGCTTCTTCGCGCAAAGACGATTCTGCCGCTCACAGTGCTCTGCGGTGTGCGCTTTCTGCCGAAAGACGCCCGGGAGCGATGCTTAGCTCTGCAGAGCACCGTACCTTCGTCTTTAGCCTCTCTTCTCGTCTACATCTTAGCAAAATGCTTTTCCACTCTGTCTGGCAAGGAGAAACTGTGCCAGCACAGAAAACATCTCCCATCGTGTTCTAGAGGCTCCACGGAGGTCTGCCGAGTATTTTGCAAGAAGAGAAAGAAAGTTGTCCAAAACAGCTTGCAATCGAATGTTCATGTGAATAGAAAAGGCAGGAGAGTGGTTAGGTACTGTTTTCTCTCAGTTGGCACGCTGCGCACACAATCGCAGTGTTGTACAGCTTGTTTCATCACCTTTGCGAAGTTGCCGCTCTCTCCGGCTCCCGGAGACGAAGAAGCTGCTTCTTCGCGCAAAGACGATTCTGCCGCTCACAGTGCTCTGCGGTGTGCGCCTTCTGCCGAAAGAGGCCCGGGAGCTGTGCTTAGCTCTGCAGAGCACCGTACCTTCGTCTTTAGCCTCTCTTCTCGTCTACATCTTAGCAAAAAGCTTTTCCACTCTGTCTGGCAAGGAGAAACTGTGCCAGCACAGAAAACATCTCCCATCGTGTTCTAGAGGCTGCACGGAGGTCTGCCGAGTGTTTTGCAAGAAGAGAGAGAAAGTTGTGCAAAACAGCTTGCAATCGAATGTTCATGTGAATAGAAAAGGCAGGAGAGTGGTCAGGTACTGTTTTCTCTCACTTGGCAAGCTGCGCACACAATCGCAGTGTTGTACAGCTTGTTTCATCACCTTTGCGAAGCTGCCGCTCTCTCCGGCTCCCGGAGACGAAGAAGCTGCTTCTTCGCGCAAAGACGATTCTGCCGCTCACAGTGCTCTGCGGTGTGTGTCTGCTGCCGAAAGAGGTCCGGGAGCGGTGCTTAGCTCTGCAGAGCACCGTACCTTCGTCTTTAGCCTCTCTTCTCGTCTACATCTTAGCAAAATCTTTTCCACACTGTCTGGCAAGGAGAAACTGTGCCAGCACAGAAAACATCTCCCATCGTGTTCTAGAGGCTGCACGGAGGTCTGCTGAGTATTTTGCAAGAAGAGAAAGAAAGTTGTCCAAAACAGCTTGCAATCGAATGTTCATGTGAATAGAAAAGGCCGGAGAGTGGTCAGGTACTGTTTTCTCTCAGTTGGCAAACTGCGCACACAATTGCAGTGTTGTACAGCTTGTTTCATCACCTTTGCGAAGTTGCCGCTCTCTCCGGCTCCCGGAGACGAAGAAGCTGCTTCTTCGCGCAAAGACGATTCTGCCGCTCACAGTGCTCTGCGATGAGCGCCTTCTGCCGAAAGAGGTCCGGGAGCTGTGCTTAGCTCTGCAGTGCACCGTACCTTCGTCTTTAGCCTCTCTTCTCGTCTACATCTTAGCAAAAAGCTTTTCCACTCTGTCTGGCAAGGAGAAACTGTGCCAGCACAGAAAACATCTCCCATCGTGTTCTAGAGGCTGCACGGAGGTCTGCCGAGTATTTTGCAAGAAGAGAAAGAAAGTTGTCCAAAACAGCTTGCAATCGAATGTTCATGTGAATAGAAAAGGCAGGAGAGTGGTCCGGTACTGTTTTCTCTCAGTTGGCAAGCTGCGCACACAATCGCAGTGTTGTACAGCTTGTTTCATCACCTTTGCGAAGCTGCCGCTCACTCCGGCTCCCGGAGACGAAGAAGCTGCTTCTTCGCGCAAAGACGATTCTGCCGCTCACAGTGCTCTGCGGTGTGTGTCTGCTGCCGAAAGAGGTCCGGGAGCGGTGCTTAGCTCTGCAGAGCACCGTACCTTCGTCTTTAGCCTCTCTTCTCGTCTACATCTTAGCAAAATCTTTTCGACTCTGTCTGGCAAGGAGAAACTGTGCCAGCACAGAAAACATCTCCCATCGTGTTCTAGAGGCTGCACGGAGGTCTGCTGAGTATTTTGAAAGAAGAGAAAGAAAGTTGTCCAAAACAGCTTGCAATCGAATGTTCATGTGAATAGAAAAGGCAGGAGAGTGGTCAGGTACTGTTTTCTCTCAGTTGGCAAACTGCGCACACAATTGCAGTGTTGTACAGCTTGTTTCATCACCTTTGCGAAGTTGCCGCTCTCTCCGGCTCCCGGAGACGAAGAAGCTGCTTCTTCGCGCAAAGACGATTCTGCCGCTCACAGTGCTCTGCGGTGAGCGCCTTCTGCCGAAAGAGGTCCGGGAGCTGTGCTTAGCTCTGCAGAGCACCGTACCTTCGTCTTTAGCCTCTCTTCTCGTCTACATCTTAGCAAAAAGCTTTTCCACTCTGTCTGGCAAGGAGAAACTGTGCCAGCACAGAAAACATCTCCCATCGTGTTCTAGAGGCTGCACGGAGGTCTGCCGAGTATTTTGCAAGAAGAGAAAGAAAGTTGTCCAAAACAGCTTGCAATCGAATGTTCATGTGAATAGAAAAGGCACGAGAGTGGTCCGGTACTGTTTTCTCTCAGTTGGCAAGCTGCGCACACAATCGCAGTGTTGTACAGCTTGTTTCATCACCTTTGCGAAGCTGCCGCTCACTCCGGCTCCCGGAGACGAAGAAGCTGCTTCTTCGCGCAAAGACGATTCTGCCGCTCACAGTGCTCTGCGGTGTGCGCCTTCTGCCGAAAGACGCCCGGGAGCGGTGCTTAGCTCTGCAGAGCACCGTACCTTCGTCTTTAGCCTCTCTTCTCGTCTACATCTTAGCAAAAAGCTTTTCCACTCTGTCTGGCAAGGAGAAACTGTGCCAGCACAGAAAACATCTCCCATCGTCTTCTAGAGGCTGCACGGAGGTCTGCCGAGTGTTTTGCAAGAAGAGAAAGAAAGTTGTCCAAAACAGCTTGCAATCGAATGTTCATGTGAATAGAAAAGGCAGGAGAGTGGTCAGGTACTGTTTTCTCTCAGTTGGCAAGCTGCGCACACAATCGCAGTGTTGTACAGCTTGTTTCATCACCTTTGCGAAGTTGCAGCTCTCTCCGGCTCCCGGAGACGAAGAAGCTGCTTCTTCGCGCAAAGACGATTCTGCCGCTCACAGTGCTCTGCAGTGTGTCTCTTCTGCCGAAAGAGGCCCGTGAGCTGTGCTTAGCTCTGCAGAGCACCGTACCTTCGTCTTTAGCCTCTCTTCTCGTCTACATCTTAGCAAAAAGCTTTTCCACTCTGTCTGGCAAGGAGAAACTGTGCCAGCACAGAAAACATCTCCCATCGTGTTCTAGAGGCTGCACGCAGGTCTGGCGAGTGTTTTGCAAGAAGAGAAAGAAAGTTGTCCAAAACAGCTTGCAATCGAATGTTCATGTGAATAGAAAAGGCAGGAGAGTGGTCAGGTACTGTTTTCTCTCACTTGGCAAGCTGCGCACACAATCGCAGTGTTGTACAGCTTGTTTCATCACCTTTGCCAAGTTGTCGCTCTCTCCGGCTCCCGGAGACGAAGAAGCTGCTTCTTCGCGCAAAGACGATTCTGCCGCTCACAGTGCTCTGCGGTGTGCGCCTTCTGCCGAAAGAGGCCCGGGAGCGGTGCTTAGCTCTGCAGAGCACCGTACCTTCGTCTTTAGCCTCTCTTCTCGTCTACATCTTAGCAAAAAGCTTTTCCACTCTGTCTGGCAAGGAGAAACTGTGCCAGCACAAAAAACATCTCCCATCGTGTTCTAGAGGCTGCACGGAGGTCTGCCGAGTGTTTTGCAAGAAGAGAAAGAAAGTTGTCCAAAACAGCTTGCAATCGAATGTTCATGTGAATAGAAAAGGCAGGAGAGTGGTCAGGTACTGTTTTCTCTCAGTTGGCAAGCGGCGCACACAATCGCAGTGTTGTACAGCTTGTTTCATCACCTTTGCGAAGTTGCCGCTCTCTCCGGCTCCCGGAGACGAAGAAGCTGCTTTTTCGCCCAAAGACGATTCTGCCGCTCACAGTGCTCTGCGGTGTGCGCCTTCTGCCGAAAGAGGTCCGGGAGCGGTGCTTAGCTCTGCAGAGCACCGTACCTTCGTCTTTAGCCTCTCTTCTCGTCTACATCTTAGCAAAAAGCTTTTCCACTCTGTCTGGCAAGGAGAAACTGTGCCAGCACAGAAAACATCTCCCATCGTGTTCTAGAGGCTGCACGGAGGTCTGCCGAGTGTTTTGCAAGAAGAGAAAGAAAGTTGTCCAAAACAGCTTCCAATCGAATGTTCATGTGAATAGAAAAGGCCGGGGAGTGGTCAGGTACTGTTTTCTCTCAGTTGGCAAACTGCGCACACAATCGCAGTGTTGTACAGCTTGTTTCATCACCTTTGCGAAGTTGCCGCTCTCTCCGGCTCCCGGAGACGAAGAAGCTACTTCTTCGCGCAAAGACGATTCTGCCGCTCACAGTGCTCTGCGGTGTGCGCCTTCTGCCGAAAGAGGTCCGGGTGCGGTGCTTAGCTCTGCAGAGCACCGTACCTTCGTCTTTAGCCTCTCTTCTCGTCTACATCTTAGCAAAAAGCTTTTCCACTCTGTCTGGCAAGGAGAAACTGTGCCAGCACAGAAAACATCTCCCATCGTCTTCTAGAGGCTGCACGGAGGTCTGCCGAGTGTTTTGCAAGAAGAGAAAGAAAGTTGTCCAAAACAGCTTGCAATCGAATGTTCATGTGAATAGAAAAGGCAGGAGAGTGGTCAGGTACTGTTTTCTCTCACTTGGCAAGCTGCGCACACAATCGCAGTGTTGTACAGCTTGTTTCATCACCTTTGCGAAGCTGCCGCTCTCTCCGGCTCCCGGAGACGAAGAAGCTGCTTCTTCGCGCAAAGACGATTCTGCCGCTCACAGTGCTCTGCGGTGTGTGTCTGCTGCCGAAAGAGGTCCGGGAGCGGTGCTTAGCTCTGCAGAGCACCGTACCTTCGTCTTTAGCCTCTCTTCTCGTCTACATCTTAGCAAAATCTTTTCCACACTGTCTGGCAAGGAGAAACTGTGCCAGCACAGAAAACATCTCCCATCGTGTTCTAGAGGCTGCACGGAGGTCTGCTGAGTATTTTGCAAGAAGAGAAAGAAAGTTGTCCAAAACAGCTTCCAATCGAATGTTCATGTGAATAGAAAAGGCAGGAGAGTGGTCAGGTACTGTTTTCTCTCAGTTGGCAAACTGCGCACACAATTGCAGTGTTGTACAGCTTGTTTCATCACCTTTGCGAAGTTGCCGCTCTCTCCGGCTCCCGGAGACGAAGAAGCTGCTTCTTCGCGCAAAGACGATTCTGCCGCTCACAGTGCTCTGCGATGAGCGCCTTCTGCCGAAAGAGGTCCGGGAGCTGTGCTTAGCTCTGCAGTGCACCGTACCTTCGTCTTTAGCCTCTCTTCTCGTCTACATCTTAGCAAAAAGCTTTTCCACTCTGTCTGGCAAGGAGAAACTGTGCCAGCACAGAAAACATCTCCCATCGTGTTCTAGAGGCTGCACGGAGGTCTGCCGAGTATTTTGCAAGAAGAGAAAGAAAGTTGTCCAAAACAGCTTGCAATCGAATGTTCATGTGAATAGAAAAGGCAGGAGAGTGGTCCGGTACTGTTTTCTCTCAGTTGGCAAGCTGCGCACACAATCGCAGTGTTGTACAGCTTGTTTCATCACCTTTGCGAAGCTGCCGCTCACTCCGGCTCCCGGAGACGAAGAAGCTGCTTCTTCGCGCAAAGACGATTCTGCCGCTCACAGTGCTCTGCGGTGTGTGTCTGCTGCCGAAAGAGGTCCGGGAGCGGTGCTTAGCTCTGCAGAGCACCGTACCTTCGTCTTTAGCCTCTCTTCTCGTCTACATCTTAGCAAAATCTTTTCGACTCTGTCTGGCAAGGAGAAACTGTGCCAGCACAGAAAACATCTCCCATCGTGTTCTAGAGGCTGCACGGAGGTCTGCTGAGTATTTTGAAAGAAGAGAAAGAAAGTTGTCCAAAACAGCTTGCAATCGAATGTTCATGTGAATAGAAAAGGCAGGAGAGTGGTCAGGTACTGTTTTCTCTCAGTTGGCAAACTGCGCACACAATTGCAGTGTTGTACAGCTTGTTTCATCACCTTTGCGAAGTTGCCGCTCTCTCCGGCTCCCGGAGACGAAGAAGCTGCTTCTTCGCGCAAAGACGATTCTGCCGCTCACAGTGCTCTGCGGTGAGCGCCTTCTGCCGAAAGAGGTCCGGGAGCTGTGCTTAGCTCTGCAGAGCACCGTACCTTCGTCTTTAGCCTCTCTTCTCGTCTACATCTTAGCAAAAAGCTTTTCCACTCTGTCTGGCAAGGAGAAACTGTGCCAGCACAGAAAACATCTCCCATCGTGTTCTAGAGGCTGCACGGAGGTCTGCCGAGTATTTTGCAAGAAGAGAAAGAAAGTTGTCCAAAACAGCTTGCAATCGAATGTTCATGTGAATAGAAAAGGCACGAGAGTGGTCCGGTACTGTTTTCTCTCAGTTGGCAAGCTGCGCACACAATCGCAGTGTTGTACAGCTTGTTTCATCACCTTTGCGAAGCTGCCGCTCACTCCGGCTCCCGGAGACGAAGAAGCTGCTTCTTCGCGCAAAGACGATTCTGCCGCTCACAGTGCTCTGCGGTGTGCGCCTTCTGCCGAAAGACGCCCGGGAGCGGTGCTTAGCTCTGCAGAGCACCGTACCTTCGTCTTTAGCCTCTCTTCTCGTCTACATCTTAGCAAAAAGCTTTTCCACTCTGTCTGGCAAGGAGAAACTGTGCCAGCACAGAAAACATCTCCCATCGTCTTCTAGAGGCTGCACGGAGGTCTGCCGAGTGTTTTGCAAGAAGAGAAAGAAAGTTGTCCAAAACAGCTTGCAATCGAATGTTCATGTGAATAGAAAAGGCAGGAGAGTGGTCAGGTACTGTTTTCTCTCAGTTGGCAAACTGCGCACACAATCGCAGTGTTGTACAGCTTGTTTCATCACCTTTGCGAAGTTGCAGCTCTCTCCGGCTCCCGGAGACGAAGAAGCTGCTTCTTCGCGCAAAGACGATTCTGCCGCTCACAGTGCTCTGCAGTGTGTCTCTTCTGCCGAAAGAGGCCCGTGAGCTGTGCTTAGCTCTGCAGAGCACCGTACCTTCGTCTTTAGCCTCTCTTCTCGTCTACATCTTAGCAAAAAGCTTTTCCACTCTGTCTGGCAAGGAGAAACTGTGCCAGCACAGAAAACATCTCCCATCGTGTTCTAGAGGCTGCACGGAGGTCTGCCGAGTGTTTTGCAAGAAGAGAAAGAAAGTTGTCCAAAACAGCTTGCAATCCAATGTTCATGTGAATAGAAAAGGCAGGAGAGTGGTCAGGTACTGTTTTCTCTCACTTGGCAAGCTGCGCACACAATCGCAGTGTTGTACAGCTTGTTTCATCACCTTTGCCAAGTTGTCGCTCTCTCCGGCTCCCGGAGACGAAGAAGCTGCTTCTTCGCGCAAAGACGATTCTGCCGCTCACAGTGCTCTGCGGTGTGCGCCTTCTGCCGAAAGAGGCCCGGGAGCGGTGCTTAGCTCTGCAGAGCACCGTACCTTCGTCTTTAGCCTCTCTTCTCGTCTACATCTTAGCAAAAAGCTTTTCCACTCTGTCTGGCAAGGAGAAACTGTGCCAGCACAAAAAACATCTCCCATCGTGTTCTAGAGGCTGCACGGAGGTCTGCCGAGTGTTTTGCAAGAAGAGAAAGAAAGTTGTCCAAAACAGCTTGCAATCGAATGTTCATGTGAATAGAAAAGGCAGGAGAGTGGTCAGGTACTGTTTTCTCTCAGTTGGCAAGCGGCGCACACAATCGCAGTGTTGTACAGCTTGTTTCATCACCTTTGCGAAGTTGCCGCTCTCTCCGGCTCCCGGAGACGAAGAAGCTGCTTTTTCGCGCAAAGACGATTCTGCCGCTCACAGTGCTCTGCGGTGTGCGCCTTCTGCCGAAAGAGGTCCGGGTGCGGTGCTTAGCTCTGCAGAGCACCGTACCTTCGTCTTTAGCCTCTCTTCTCGTCTACATCTTAGCAAAAAGCTTTTCCACTCTGTCTGGCAAGGAGAAACTGTGCCAGCACAGAAAACATCTCCCATCGTCTTCTAGAGGCTGCACGGAGGTCTGCCGAGTGTTTTGCAAGAAGAGAAAGAAAGTTGTCCAAAACAGCTTGCAATCGAATGTTCATGTGAATAGAAAAGGCAGGAGAGTGGTCAGGTACTGTTTTCTCTCACTTGGCAAGCTGCGCACACAATCGCAGTGTTGTACAGCTTGTTTCATCACCTTTGCGAAGTTGCCGCTCTCTCCGGCTCCCGGAGACGAAGAAGCTGCTTCTTCGCGCAAATACGATTCTGCCGCTCACAGTGCTCTGCGGTGTGTGTCTGCTGCCGAAAGAGGTCCGGGAGCGGTGCTTAGCTCTGCAGAGCACCGTACCTTCGTCTTTAGCCTCTCTTCTCGTCTACATCTTAGCAAAATCTTTTCGACTCTGTCTGGCAAGGAGAAACTGTGCCAGCACAGAAAACATCTCCCATCGTGTTCTAGAGGCTGCACGGAGGTCTGCTGAGTATTTTGCAAGAAGAGAAAGAAAGTTGTCCAAAACAGCTTGCAATCGAATGTTCATGTGAATAGAAAAGGCCGGAGAGTGGTCAGGTACTGTTTTCTCTCAGTTGGCAAACTGCGCACACAATTGCAGTGTTGTACAGCTTGTTTCATCACCTTTGCGAAGTTGCCGCTCTCTCCGGCTCCCGGAGACGAAGAAGCTGCTTCTTCGCGCAAAGACGATTCTGCCGCTCACAGTGCTCTGCGGTGTGCGCCTTCTGCCGAAAGAGGCCCGGGAGCTGTGCTTAGCTCTGCAGAGCACCGTACCTTCGTCTTTAGCCTCTCTTCTCGTCTACATCTTAGCAAAAAGCTTTTCCACTCTGTCTGGCAAGGGGAACCTGTGCCAGCACAGAAAACATCTCCCATCGTGTTCTAGAGGCTGCACGGAGGTCTGTCGAGTGTTTTGCAAGAAGAGAAAGAAAGTTGTCCAAAACAGCTTGCAATCGAATGTTCATGTGAATAGAAAAGGCAGGAGAGTGGTCAGGTACTGTTTTCTCTCAGTTGGCAAGCTGCGCACACAATCGCAGTGTTGTACAGCTTGTTTCATCACCTTTGCGAAGTTGCCGCTCACTCCGGCTCCCGGAGACGAAGAATCTGCTTCTTCGCGCAAAGACGATTCTGCCGCTCACAGTGCTCTGCGGTGTGCGCCTTCTGCCGAAAGAGGCCCGGGAGCGGTGCTTAGCTGTGCAGAGCACCGTACCTTCGTCTTCAGCCTCTCTTCTCGTCTACATCTTAGCAAAAAGCTTTTCCACTCTGTCTGGCATGGAGAAACTGTGCCAGCACAAAAAACATCTCCCATCGTGTTCTAGAAGCTGCACGGAGGTCTGCCGAGTGTTTTGCAAGAAGAGAAAGAAAGTTGTCCAAAACAGCTTGCAATCGAAGGTTCATGTGAATAGAAAAGGCAGGAGAGTGGTCAGGTACTGTTTTCTCTCAGTTGGCAAGCTGCGCACACAATCGCAGTGTTGTACAGCTTGTTTCATCACCTTTGCGAAGTTGCCGCTCTCTCCGGCTCCCGGAGACGAAGAAGCTGCTTCTTCGCGCAAAGACGATTCTGCCGCTCACAGTGCTCTGCGGTGTGCGCCTTCTGCCGAAAGAGGCCCGGGAGCGGTGCTTAGCTCTGCAGAGCACCATACCTGCTTCTTTAGCCTCTCTTCTCGTCTACATCTTAGCAAAAAGCTTTTCCACTCTGTCTGGCAAGGAGAAACTGTGCCAGCACAGAAAACATCTCCCATCGTGTTCTAGAAGCTGCACGGATATCTGCCGAGTGTTTTGCAAGAAGAGAAAGAAAGTTGTCCAAAACAGCTTGCAATCGAATGTTCATGTGAATAGAAAAGGCAGGAGAGTGGTCAGGTACTGTTTTCTCTCACTTGGCAAGCTGCGCACACAATCGCAGTGTTGTACAGCTTGTTTCATCACCTTTGCGAAGTTGCCGCTCTCTCCGGCTCCCGGAGACGAAGAAGCTGCTTCTTCGCGCAAAGACGATTCTGCCGCTCACAGTGCTCTGCGGTGTGCGCCTTCTGCCGAAAGACGCCCGGGAGCGGTGCTTAGCTCTGCAGAGCACCGTACCTTCGTCTTTAGCCTCTCTTCTCATCTACATCTTAGCAAAAAGCTTTTCCACTCTGTCTGGCAAGGAGAAACTGTGCCAGCACAGAAAACATCTCCCATCGTGTTCTAGAGGCTGCACGGAGGTCTGCCGAGTGTTTTGCAAGAAGAGAAAGAAAGTTGTCCAAAACAGCTTGCAATCCAATGTTCATGTGAATAGAAAAGGCAGGAGAGTGGTCCGGTACTGTTTTCTCTCAGTTGGCAAGCTGCGCACACAATCGCAGTGTTGTACAGCTTGTTTCATCACCTTTGCGAAGTTGCCGCTCTCTCCGGCTCCCGGAGACGAAGAAGCTGCTTCTTCGCGCAAAGACGATTCTGCCGCTCACAGTGCTCTGCGGTGTGCGCCTTCTGCCGAAAGACGCCCGGGAGCGGTGCTTAGCTCTGCAGAGCACCGTACCTTCGTCTTTAGCGTCTGCTCTCGTCTACATCTTAGCAAAAAGCTTTTCCACTCTGTCTGTCAAGGAGAAACTGTGCCAGCACAGAAAACATCTCCCATCGTGTTCTAGAAGTTGCACGGAGGTCTGCCGAGTGTTTTGCAAGAAGAGAAAGAAAGTTGTCCAAAACAGCTTGCAATCGAATGTTCATGTGATTAGAAAATGCAGGAGAGTGGTCAGGTACTGTTTTGTCTCAGTTGGCAAGCTGCGCACACAATCGCAGTGTTGTACAGCTTGTTTCATCACCTTTGCGAAGTTGCCGCTCTCTCCAGCTCCCGGAGACGAAGAAGCTGCTTCTTCGCGCAAAGACGATTCTGCCGCTCACAGTGCTCTGCGGTGTGCGCCTTCTGCCGAAAGAGGTCCGGGAGCGGTGCTTAGCTCTGCAGAGCACCGTACCTTCGTCTTTAGCCTCTCTTCTCGTCTACATCTTAGCAAAAAGCTTTTCCACTCTGTCTGGCAAGGAGAAACTGTGCCAGCACAGAAAACATCTCCCATCGTGTTCTAGAGGCTGCACGGAGGTCTGCCGAGTGTTTTGCAAGAAGAGAAAGAAAGTTGTCCAAAACAGCTTCCAATCGAATGTTCATGTGATTAGAAAATGCAGGAGAGTGGTCAGGTACTGTTTTCTCTCAGTTGGCAAGCTGCGCACACAATCGCAGTGTTGTACAGCTTGTTTCATCACCTTTGCGAAGTTGCCGCTCTCTCCGGCTCCCGGAGACGAAGAAGCTGCTTCTTCGCGCAAAGACGATTCTGCCGCTCACAGTGCTCTGCGGTGTGCGCCTTCTGCCGAAAGAGGTCCGGGAGCGGTGCTTAGCTCTGCAGAGCACCGTACCTTCGTCTTTAGCCTCTCTTCTCGTCTACATCTTAGCAAAAAGCTTTTCCACTCTGTCTGGCAAGGAGAAACTGTGCCAGCACAGAAAACATCTCCCATCGTGTTCTAGAGGCTGCACGGAGGTCGGTCTGCCGAGTGTTTTGCAAGAAGAGAAAGAAAGTTGTCCAAAACAGCTTGCAATCGAATGTTCATGTGAATAGAAAAGGCAGGAGAGTGGTCAGGTACTGTTTTCTCTCACTTGGCAAGCTGCGCACACAATCGCAGTGTTGTACAGCTTGTTTCATCACCTTTGCGAAGCTGCCGCTCTCTCCGGCTCCGGAGACGAAGAAGCTGCTTCTTCGCGCAAAGACGATTCTGCCGCTCACAGTGCTCTGCGGTGTGCGCCTTCTGCCGAAAGACGCCCGGGAGCGGTGCTTAGCTCTGCAGAGCACCGTACCTTCGTCTTTAGCCTCTCTTCTCGTCTACATCTTAGCAAAAAGCTTTTCCACTCTGTCTGGCAAGGAGAAACTGTGCCAGAACAAAAAACATCTCCCACCGTGTTCTACAAGCTGCACGGAGGTCTGCCGAGTGTTTTGCAAGAAGAGAAAGAAAGTTGTCCAAAACAGCTTGCAATCGAATGTTCATGTGAATAGAAAAGGCAGGAGAGTGGTCAGGTATTGTTTTCTCTCAGTTGGCAAACTGCGCACACAATCGCAGTGTTGTACAGCTTGTTTCATCACCTTTGCGAGGTTGCCGCTCTATCCGGCTCCCGGAGACGAAGAAGCTGCTTCTTCGCGCAAAGACGATTTTGCCGCTCACAGTGCTCTGCGGTGTGCGCCTTCTGCCGAAAGAGGTCCGGGAGCGGTGCTTAGCTCTGCAGAGCACCGTACCTTCGTCTTTAGCCTCTCTTCTCGTCTACATCTTAGCAAAAAGCTTTTCCACTCTGTCTGGCAAGGAGAAACTGTGCCAGCACAGAAAACATCTCCCATCGTGTTCTAGAGGCTCCACGGAGGTCTGCCGAGTGTTTTGCAAGAAGAGAAAGAAAGTTGTCCAAAACAGCTTGCAATCGAATGTTCATGTGAATAGAAAAGGCAGGAGAGTGGTCAGGTACTGTTTTCTCTCAGTTGGCAAGCTGCGCACACAATCGCAGTGTTGTAGAGCTTGTTTCATCACCTTTGCGAAGTTGCCGCTCTCTCCGGCTCCCGGAGACGAAGAAGCTGCTTCTTCGCGCAAAGACGATTCTGCCGCTCACAGTGCTCTGCGGTGTGCGCCTTCTGCCGAAAGAGGCCCGGGAGCGGTGCTTAGCTCTGCAGAGCACCGTACCTTCGTCTTTAGCCTCTCTTCTCGTCTACATCTTAGCAAAAAGCTTTTCCACTCTGTCTGGCAAGGAGAAACTGTGCCAGCACAAAAAACATCTCCCATCGTGTTCTAGAGGCTGCACGGAGGTCTGCCGAGTGTTTTGCAAGAAGAGAAAGAAAGTTGTCCAAAACAGCTTGCAATCGAATGTTCATGTGAATAGAAAAGGCAGGAGAGTGGTCAGGTACTGTTTTCTCTCAGTTGGCAAGCTGCGCACACAATCGCAGTGTTGTACAGCTTGTTTCATCACCTTTGCGAAGCTGCCGCTCTCTCCGGCTCCCGGAGACGAAGAAGCTGCTTCTTCGCGCAAAGACGATTCTGCCGCTCACAGTGCTCTGCGGTGTGCGCCTTCTGCCGAAAGAGGTCCGGGAGCTGTGCTTAGCTCTGCAGAGCACCGTACCTTCGTCTTTAGCCTCTCTTCTCGTCTACATCTTAGCAAAAAGCTTTTCCACTCTGTCTGGCAAGGAGAAACTGTGCCAGCACAGAAAACATCTCCCATCGTGTTCTAGAGGCTGCACGGAGGTCTGCCGAGTGTTTTGCAAGAAGAGAAAGAAAGTTGTCCAAAACAGCTTCCAATCGAATGTTCATGTGAATAGAAAAGGCAAGAGAGTGGTCAGGTACTGTTTTCTCTCATTGGCAAGCGGCGCACACAATCGCAGTGTTGTACAGCTTGTTTCATCACCTTTGCGAAGTTGCCGCTCTCTCCGGCTCCCGGAGACGAAGAAACTGCTTTTTCGCCCAAAGACGATTCTGCCGCTCACAGTGCTCTGCGGTGTGCGCCTTCTGCCGAAAGAGGTCCGGGTGCGGTGCTTAGCTCTGCAGAGCAACGTACCTTCGTCTTTAGCCTCTCTTCTCGTCTACATCTTAGCAAAAAGCTTTTCCACTCTGTCTGGCAAGGAGAAACTGTGCCAGCACAGAAAACATCTCCCATCGTGTTCTAGAGGCTGCACGGAGTTCTGCCGAGTGTTTTGCAAGAAGAGAAAAAAAGTTGTCCAAAACAGCTTGCAATCGAATGTTCATGTGAATAGAAAAGGCAGGAGAGTGGTCAGGTACTGTTTTCTCTCAGTTGGCAAGCTGCGCACACAATCGCAGTGTTGTACAGCTTGTTTCATCACCTTTGCGAAGCTGCCGCTCTCTCCGGCTCCCGGAGACGAAGAAGCTGCTTTTTCGCCCAAAGACGATTCTGCCGCTCACAGTGCTCTGCGGTGTGCGCCTTCTGCCGAAAGAGGTCCGGGTGCGGTGCTTAGCTCTGCAGAGCACCGTACCTTCGTCTTTAGCCTCTCTTCTCGTCTACATCTTAGCAAAAAGCTTTTCCACTCTGTCTGGCAAGGAGAAACTGTGCCAGCACAGAAAACATCTCCCATCGTGTTCTAGAGGCTGCACGGAGGTCTGCCGAGTGTTTTGCAAGAAGAGAAAGAAAGTTGTCCAAAACAGCTTGCAATCGAATGTTCATGTGAATAGAAAAGGCAGGAGAGTGGTCAGGTACTGTTTTCTCTCAGTTGCCAAGCTGCGCACACAATCGCAGTGTTGTACAGCTTGTTTCATCACCTTTGCCAAGTTGTCGCTCTCTCCGGCTCCCGGAGACGAAGAAGCTGCTTCTTCGCGCAAAGACGATTCTGCCGCTCACAGTGCTCTGCGGTGTGCGCTTTCTGCCGAAAGACGCCCGGGAGCGATGCTTAGCTCTGCAGAGCACCGTACCTTCGTCTTTAGCCTCTCTTCTCGTCTACATCTTAGCAAAAAGCTTTTCCACTCTGTCTGGCAAGGAGAAACTGTGCCAGCACAGAAAACATCTCCCATCGTGTTCTAGAGGCTCCACGGAGGTCTGCCGAGTATTTTGCAAGAAGAGAAAGAAAGTTGTCCAAAACAGCTTGCAATCGAATGTTCATGTGAATAGAAAAGGCAGGAGAGTGGTTAGGTACTGTTTTCTCTCAGTTGGCACGCTGCGCACACAATCGCAGTGTTGTACAGCTTGTTTCATCACCTTTGCGAAGTTGCCGCTCTCTCCGGCTCCCGGAGACGAAGAAGCTGCTTCTTCGCGCAAAGACGATTCTGCCGCTCACAGTGCTCTGCGGTGTGCGCCTTCTGCCGAAAGAGGCCCGGGAGCTGTGCTTAGCTCTGCAGAGCACCGTACCTTCGTCTTTAGCCTCTCTTCTCGTCTACATCTTAGCAAAAAGCTTTTCCACTCTGTCTGGCAAGGAGAAACTGTGCCAGCACAGAAAACATCTCCCATCGTGTTCTAGAAGCTGCACGGAGGTCTGCCGACTGTTTTGCAAGAAGAGAAAGAAAGTTGTCCAAAACAGCTTGCAATCGAAGGTTCATGTGAATAGAAAAGGCAGGAGAGTGGTCAGGTACTGTTTTCTCTCAGTTGGCAAGCTGCGCACACAATCGCAGTGTTGTACAGCTTGTTTCATCACCTTTGCGAAGTTGCCGCTCTCTCCGGCTCCCGGAGACGAAGAAGCTGCTTCTTCGCGCAAAGACGATTCTGCCGCTCACAGTGCTCTGCGGTGTGCGCCTTCTGCCGAAAGAGGCCCGGGAGCGGTGCTTAGCTCTGCAGAGCACCATACCTGCTTCTTTAGCCTCTCTTCTCGTCTACATCTTAGCAAAAAGCTTTTCCACTCTGTCTGGCAAGGAGAAACTGTGCCAGCACAGAAAACATCTCCCATCGTGTTCTAGAAGCTGCACGGATATCTGCCGAGTGTTTTGCAAGAAGAGAAAGAAAGTTGTCCAAAACAGCTTGCAATCGAATGTTCATGTGAATAGAAAAGGCAGGAGAGTGGTCAGGTACTGTTTTCTCTCACTTGGCAAGCTGCGCACACAATCGCAGTGTTGTACAGCTTGTTTCATCACCTTTGCGAAGTTGCCGCTCTCTCCGGCTCCCGGAGACGAAGAAGCTGCTTCTTCGCGCAAAGACGATTCTGCCGCTCACAGTGCTCTGCGGTGTGCGCCTTCTGCCGAAAGACGCCCGGGAGCGGTGCTTAGCTCTGCAGAGCACCGTACCTTCGTCTTTAGCCTCTCTTCTCATCTACATCTTAGCAAAAAGCTTTTCCACTCTGTCTGTCAAGGAGAAACTGTGCCAGCACAGAAAACATCTCCCATCGTGTTCTAGAAGTTGCACGGAGGTCTGCCGAGTGTTTTGCAAGAAGAGAAAGAAAGTTGTCCAAAACAGCTTGCAATCGAATGTTCATGTGATTAGAAAATGCAGGAGAGTGGTCAGGTACTGTTTTGTCTCAGTTGGCAAGCTGCGCACACAATCGCAGTGTTGTACAGCTTGTTTCATCACCTTTGCGAAGTTGCCGCTCTCTCCAGCTCCCGGAGACGAAGAAGCTGCTTCTTCGCGCAAAGACGATTCTGCCGCTCACAGTGCTCTGCGGTGTGCGCCTTCTGCCGAAAGAGGTCCGGGAGCGGTGCTTAGCTCTGCAGAGCACCGTACCTTCGTCTTTAGCCTCTCTTCTCGTCTACATCTTAGCAAAAAGCTTTTCCACTCTGTCTGGCAAGGAGAAACTGTGCCAGCACAGAAAACATCTCCCATCGTGTTCTAGAGGCTGCACGGAGGTCTGCCGAGTGTTTTGCAAGAAGAGAAAGAAAGTTGTCCAAAACAGCTTGCAATCGAATGTTCATGTGATTAGAAAATGCAGGAGAGTGGTCAGGTACTGTTTTCTCTCAGTTGGCAAGCTGCGCACACAATCGCAGTGTTGTACAGCTTGTTTCATCACCTTTGCGAAGTTGCCGCTCTCTCCGGCTCCCGGAGACGAAGAAGCTGCTTCTTCGCGCAAAGACGATTCTGCCGCTCACAGTGCTCTGCGGTGTGCGCCTTCTGCCGAAAGAGGCCCGGGAGCGGTGCTTAGCTCTGCAGAGCACCGTACCTTCGTCTTTAGCCTCTCTTCTCGTCTACATCTTAGCAAAAAGCTTTTCCACTCTGTCTGGCAAGGAGAAACTGTGCCAGCACAGAAAACATCTCCCATCGTGTTCTAGAGGCTGCACGGAGGTCTGCCGAGTGTTTTGCAAGAAGAGAAAGAAAGTTGTCCAAAACAGCTTGCAATCGAATGTTCATGTGAATAGAAAAGGCAGGAGAGTGGTCAGGTACTGTTTTCTCTCACTTGGCAAGCTGCGCACACAATCGCAGTGTTGTACAGCTTGTTTCATCACCTTTGCGAAGCTGCCGCTCTCTCCGGCTCCGGAGACGAAGAAGCTGCTTCTTCGCGCAAAGACGATTCTGCCGCTCACAGTGCTCTGCGGTGTGCGCCTTCTGCCGAAAGACGCCCGGGAGCGGTGCTTAGCTCTGCAGAGCACCGTACCTTCGTCTTTAGCCTCTCTTCTCGTCTACATCTTAGCAAAAAGCTTTTCCACTCTGTCTGGCAAGGAGAAACTGTGCCAGAACAAAAAACATCTCCCACCGTGTTCTACAAGCTGCACGGAGGTCTGCCGAGTGTTTTGCAAGAAGAGAAAGAAAGTTGTCCAAAACAGCTTGCAATCGAATGTTCATGTGAATAGAAAAGGCAGGAGCGTGGTCAGGTATTGTTTTCTCTCAGTTGGCAAACTGCGCACACAATCGCAGTGTTGTACAGCTTGTTTCATCACCTTTGCGAGGTTGCCGCTCTATCCGGCTCCCGGAGACGAAGAAGCTGCTTCTTCGCGCAAAGACGATTTTGCCGCTCACAGTGCTCTGCGGTGTGCGCCTTCTGCCGAAAGAGGTCCGGGAGCGGTGCTTAGCTCTGCAGAGCACCGTACCTTCGTCTTTAGCCTCTCTTCTCGTCTACATCTTAGCAAAAAGCTTTTCCACTCTGTCTGGCAAGGAGAAACTGTGCCAGCACAGAAAACATCTCCCATCGTATTCTAGACGCTATACGGAGGTCTGCCGAGTGTTTTGCAAGAAGAGAAAGAAAGTTGTCCAAAACAGCTTGCAATCGAATGTTCATGTGAATAGAAAAGGCAGGAGAGTGGTCAGGTACTGTTTTCTCTCAGTTGGCAAGCTGCGCACACAATCGCAGTGTTGTACAGCTTGTTTCATCACCTTTGCCAAGTTGCCGCTCTCTCCGGCTCCCGGAGACGAAGAAGCTGCTTCTTCGCCCAAAGACGATTCTGCCGCTCACAGTGCTCTGCGGTGTGCGCCTTCTGCCGAAAGAGGCCCGGGAGCGGTGCTTAGCTCTGCAGAGCACCGTACCTTCGTCTTTAGCCTCTCTTCTCGTCTACATCTTAGCAAAAAGCTTTTCCACTCTGTCTGGCAAGGAGAAACTGTGCCAGCACAGAAAACATCTCCCATCGTGTTCTAGAGGCTGCACGGAGGTCTGCCGAGTGTTTTGCAAGAAGAGAAAGAAAGTTGTCCAAAACAGCTTGCAATCGAATATTCATGTGAATAGAAAAGGCAGGAGAGTGGTCAGGTACTGTTTTCTCTCAGTTGGCAAGCTGCGCACACAATCGCAGTGTTGTACAGCTTGTTTCATCACCTTTGCGAAGTTGCCGCTCTCTCCGGCTCCCGGAGACGAAGAAGCTGCTTCTTCGCGCAAAGACGATTCTGCCGCTCACAGTGCTCTGCGGTGTGCGCCTTCTGCCGAAAGAGGCCCGGGAGCGGTGCTTAGCTCTGCAGAGCACCATACCTGCTTCTTTAGCCTCTCTTCTCGTCTACATCTTAGCAAAAAGCTTTTCCACTCTGTCTGGCAAGGAGAAACTGTGCCAGCACAGAAAACATCTCCCATCGTGTTCTAGAAGCTGCACGGATATCTGCCGAGTGTTTTGCAAGAAGAGAAAGAAAGTTGTCCAAAACAGCTTGCAATCGAATGTTCATGTGATTAGAAAATGCAGGAGAGTGGTCAGGTACTGTTTTCTCTCAGTTGGCAAGCTGCGCACACAATCGCAGTGTTGTACAGCTTGTTTCATCACCTTTGCCAAGTTGCCGCTCTCTCCGGCTCCCGGAGACGAAGAAGCTGCTTCTTCGCGCAAAGACGATTCTGCCGCTCACAGTGCTCTGCGGTGTGCGCCTTCTGCCGAAAGACGCCCAAGAGTGGTGCTTAGCTCTTTAGAGCACCGTACCTTCGTCTTTAGCCTCTCTTCTCATCTACATCTTAGCAAAAAGCTTTTCCACTCTGTCTGGCAAGGAGAAACTGTGCCAGCACAGAAAACATCTCCCATCGTGTTCTAGAGGCTGCACGGAGGTCTGCCGAGTGTTTTGCAAGAAGAGAAAGAAAGTTGTCCAAAACAGCTTGCAATCGAATGTTCATGTGAATAGAAAATGCAGGAGAGTGGTCAGGTACTGTTTTCTCTCACTTGGCAAGCTGCGCACACAATCGCAGTGTTGTACAGCTTGTTTCATCACCTTTGCGAAGTTGCCGCTCTCTCCGGCTCCCGGAGACGAAGAAGCTGCTTCTTCGCGCAAAGACGATTCTGCCGCTCACAGTGCTCTGCGGTGTGCGCCTTCTGCCGAAAGACGCCCGGGAGCGGTGCTTAGCTCTGCAGAGCACCGTACCTTCGTCTTTAGCCTCTCTTCTCGTCTACATCTTAGCAAAAAGCTTTTCCACTCTGTCTGGCAAGGAGAAACTGTGCCAGCACAGAAAACATCTCCCATCGTGTTCTAGAGGCTGCACGGAGGTCTGCCGAGTGTTTTGCAAGAAGAGAAAGAAAGTTGTCCAAAACAGCTTGCAATCGAATGTTCATGTGATTAGAAAATGCAGGAGAGTGGTCAGGTACTGTTTTGTCTCAGTTGGCAAGCTGCGCACACAATCGCAGTGTTGTACAGCTTGTTTCATCACCTTTGCGAAGTTGCCGCTCTCTCCAGCTCCCGGAGACGAAGAAGCTGCTTCTTCGCGCAAAGACGATTCTGCCGCTCACAGTGCTCTGCGGTGTGCGCCTTCTGCCGAAAGAGGTCCGGGAGCGGTGCTTAGCTCTGCAGAGCACCGTACCTTCGTCTTTAGCCTCTCTTCTCGTCTACATCTTAGCAAAAAGCTTTTCCACTCTGTCTGGCAAGGAGAAACTGTGCCAGCACAGAAAACATCTCCCATCGTGTTCTAGAGGCTGCACGGAGGTCTGCCGAGTGTTTTGCAAGAAGAGAAAGAAAGTTGTCCAAAACAGCTTCCAATCGAATGTTCATGTGATTAGAAAATGCAGGAGAGTGGTCAGGTACTGTTTTCTCTCAGTTGGCAAGCTGCGCACACAATCGCAGTGTTGTACAGCTTGTTTCATCACCTTTGCGAAGTTGCCGCTCTCTCCGGCTCCCGGAGACGAAGAAGCTGCTTCTTCGCGCAAAGACGATTCTGCCGCTCACAGTGCTCTGCGGTGTGCGCCTTCTGCCGAAAGAGGTCCGGGAGCGGTGCTTAGCTCTGCAGAGCACCGTACCTTCGTCTTTAGCCTCTCTTCTCGTCTACATCTTAGCAAAAAGCTTTTCCACTCTGTCTGGCAAGGAGAAACTGTGCCAGCACAGAAAACATCTCCCATCGTGTTCTAGAGGCTGCACGGAGGTCTGCCGAGTGTTTTGCAAGAAGAGAAAGAAAGTTGTCCAAAACAGCTTGCAATCGAATGTTCATGTGAATAGAAAAGGCAGGAGAGTGGTCAGGTACTGTTTTCTCTCACTTGGCAAGCTGCGCACACAATCGCAGTGTTGTACAGCTTGTTTCATCACCTTTGCGAAGCTGCCGCTCTCTCCGGCTCCGGAGACGAAGAAGCTGCTTCTTCGCGCAAAGACGATTCTGCCGCTCACAGTGCTCTGCGGTGTGCGCCTTCTGCCGAAAGACGCCCGGGAGCGGTGCTTAGCTCTGCAGAGCACCGTACCTTCGTCTTTAGCCTCTCTTCTCGTCTACATCTTAGCAAAAAGCTTTTCCACTCTGTCTGGCAAGGAGAAACTGTGCCAGAACAAAAAACATCTCCCACCGTGTTCTACAAGCTGCACGGAGGTCTGCCGAGTGTTTTGCAAGAAGAGAAAGAAAGTTGTCCAAAACAGCTTGCAATCGAATGTTCATGTGAATAGAAAAGGCAGGAGAGTGGTCAGGTATTGTTTTCTCTCAGTTGGCAAACTGCGCACACAATCGCAGTGTTGTACAGCTTGTTTCATCACCTTTGCGAGGTTGCCGCTCTATCCGGCTCCCGGAGACGAAGAAGCTGCTTCTTCGCGCAAAGACGATTTTGCCGCTCACAGTGCTCTGCGGTGTGCGCCTTCTGCCGAAAGAGGTCCGGGAGCGGTGCTTAGCTCTGCAGAGCACCGTACCTTCGTCTTTAGCCTCTCTTCTCGTCTACATCTTAGCAAAAAGCTTTTCCACTCTGTCTGGCAAGGAGAAACTGTGCCAGCACAGAAAACATCTCCCATCGTATTCTAGACGCTATACGGAGGTCTGCCGAGTGTTTTGCAAGAAGAGAAAGAAAGTTGTCCAAAACAGCTTGCAATCGAATGTTCATGTGAATAGAAAAGGCAGGAGAGTGGTCAGGTACTGTTTTCTCTCAGTTGGCAAGCTGCGCACACAATCGCAGTGTTGTACAGCTTGTTTCATCACCTTTGCCAAGTTGCCGCTCTCTCCGGCTCCCGGAGACGAAGAAACTGCTTCTTCGCCCAAAGACGATTCTGCCGCTCACAGTGCTCTGCGGTGTGCGCCTTCTGCCGAAAGAGGCCCGGGAGCGGTGCTTAGCTCTGCAGAGCACCGTACCTTCGTCTTTAGCCTCTCTTCTCGTCTACATCTTAGCAAAAAGCTTTTCCACTCTGTCTGGCAAGGAGAAACTGTGCCAGCACAGAAAACATCTCCCATCGTGTTCTAGAGGCTGCACGGAGGTCTGCCGAGTGTTTTGCAAGAAGAGAAAGAAAGTTGTCCAAAACAGCTTGCAATCGAATATTCATGTGAATAGAAAAGGCAGGAGAGTGGTCAGGTACTGTTTTCTCTCAGTTGGCAAGCTGCGCACACAATCGCAGTGTTGTACAGCTTGTTTCATCACCTTTGCGAAGTTGCCGCTCTCTCCGGCTCCCGGAGACGAAGAAGCTGCTTCTTCGCGCAAAGACGATTCTGCCGCTCACAGTGCTCTGCGGTGTGCGCCTTCTGCCGAAAGAGGCCCGGGAGCGGTGCTTAGCTCTGCAGAGCACCATACCTGCTTCTTTAGCCTCTCTTCTCGTCTACATCTTAGCAAAAAGCTTTTCCACTCTGTCTGGCAAGGAGAAACTGTGCCAGCACAGAAAACATCTCCCATCGTGTTCTAGAAGCTGCACGGATATCTGCCGAGTGTTTTGCAAGAAGAGAAAGAAAGTTGTCCAAAACAGCTTGCAATCGAATGTTCATGTGATTAGAAAATGCAGGAGAGTGGTCAGGTACTGTTTTCTCTCAGTTGGCAAGCTGCGCACACAATCGCAGTGTTGTACAGCTTGTTTCATCACCTTTGCCAAGTTGCCGCTCTCTCCGGCTCCCGGAGACGAAGAAGCTGCTTCTTCGCGCAAAGACGATTCTGCCGCTCACAGTGCTCTGCGGTGTGCGCCTTCTGCCGAAAGACGCCCAAGAGTGGTGCTTAGCTCTTTAGAGCACCGTACCTTCGTCTTTAGCCTCTCTTCTCATCTACATCTTAGCAAAAAGCTTTTCCACTCTGTCTGGCAAGGAGAAACTGTGCCAGCACAGAAAACATCTCCCATCGTGTTCTAGAGGCTGCACGGAGGTCTGCCGAGTGTTTTGCAAGAAGAGAAAGAAAGTTGTCCAAAACAGCTTGCAATCCAATGTTCATGTGAATAGAAAAGGCAGGAGAGTGGTCAGGTACTGTTTTCTCTCCGTTGGCAAGCTGCGCACACAATCGCAGTGTTGTACAGCTTGTTTCATCACCTTTGCGAAGTTGCCGCTCTCTCCGGCTCCCGGAGACGAAGAAGCTGCTTCTTCGCGCAAAGACGATTCTGCCGCTCACAGTGCTCTGCGGTGTGCGCCTTCTGCCGAAAGACGCCCGGGAGCGGTGCTTAGCTCTGCAGAGCACCGTACCTTCGTCTTTAGCCTCTCTTCTCGTCTACATCTTAGCAAAAAGCTTTTCCACTCTGTCTGGCAAGGAGAAACTGTGCCAGCACAGAAAACATCTCCCATCGTGTTCTAGAGGCTGCACGGAGGTCTGCCGAGTGTTTTGCAAGAAGAGAAAGAAAGTTGTCCAAAACAGCTTGCAATCCAATGTTCATGTGAATAGAAAAGGCAGGAGAGTGGTCCGGTACTGTTTTCTCTCAGTTGGCAAGCTGCGCACACAATCGCAGTGTTGTACAGCTTGTTTCATCACCTTTGCCAAGTTGCCGCTCTCTCCGGCTCCCGGAGACGAAGAAGCTGCTTCTTCGCGCAAAGACGATTCTGCCGCTCACAGTGCTCTGCGGTGTGCGCCTTCTGCCGAAAGACGCCCGGGAGCGGTGCTTAGCTCTGCAGAGCACCGTACCTTCGTCTTTAGCGTCTGCTCTCGTCTACATCTTAGCAAAAAGCTTTTCCACTCTGTCTGGCAAGGAGAAACTGTGCCAGCACAGAAAACATCTCCCATCGTGTTCTAGAGGCTGCACGGAGGTCTGCCGAGTGTTTTGCAAGAAGAGAAAGAAAGTTGTCCAAAACAGCTTGCAATCGAATGTTCATGTGAATAGAAAAGGCAGGAGAGTGGTCAGGTACTGTTTTCTCTCAGTTGGCAAGCTGCGCACACAATCGCAGTGTTGTACAGCTTGTTTCATCACCTTTGCGAAGTTGCCGCTCTCTCCGGCTCCCGGAGACGAAGTAGCTGCTTCTTCGCGCAAAGACGATTCTGCCGCTCACAGTGCTCTGCGGTGTGCGCCTTCTGCCGAAAGAGGTCCGGGAGCTGTGCTTAGCTCTGCAGAGCACCGTACCTTCGTCTTTAGCCTCTCTTCTCGTCTACATCTTAGCAAAAAGCTTTTCCACTCTGTCTGGCAAGGAGAAACTGTGCCAGCACAGAAAACATCTCCCATCGTGTTCTAGAGGCTGCACGGAGGTCTGCCGAGTGTTTTGCAAGAAGAGAAAGAAAGTTGTCCAAAACAGCTTGCAATTGAATATTCATGTGATTAGAAAATGCAGGAGAGTGGTCAGGTACTGTTTTCTCACAGTTGTCATGCTGCGCACACAATCGCAGTGTTGTACAGCTTGTTTCATCACCTTTGCGAAGTTGCCGCTCTCTCCGGCTCCCGGAGACGAAGAAGCTGCTTCTTCGCGCAAAGACGATTCTGCCGCTCACAGTGCTCTGCGGTGTGCGCCTTCTGCCGAAAGAGCCCCGGGAGCGGTGCTTAGCTCTGCAGAGCACCGTACCTTCGTCTTTAGCCTCTCTTCTCGTCTACATCTTAGCAAAAAGCTTTTCCACTCTGTCTGGCATGGAGAAACTGTGCCAGCACAGAAAACATCTCCCATCGTGTTCTAGAGGCTGCACGGAGGTCTGCCGAGTGTTTTGCAAGAAGAGAAAGAAAGTTGTCCAAAACAGCTTGCAATCGAATGTTCATGTGAATAGAAAAGGCAGGAGAGTGGTCAGGTACTGTTTTCTCTCACTTGGCAAGCTGCGCACACAATCGCAGTGTTGTACAGCTTGTTTCATCACCTTTGCGAAGCTGCCGCTCTCTCCGGCTCCCGGAGACGAAGAAGCTGCTTCTTCGCGCAAAGACGATTCTGCCGCTCACAGTGCTCTGCGGTGTGCGCCTTCTGCCGAAAGACGCCCGGGAGCGGTGCTTAGCTCTGCAGAGCACCGTACCTTCGTCTTTAGCCTCTCTTCTCGTCTACATCTTAGCAAAAAGCTTTTCCACTCTGTCTGGCAAGGAGAAACTGTGCCAGCACAGAAAACATCTCCCATCGTGTTCTAGAGGCTGCACGGAGGTCTGCCGAGTGTTTTGCAAGAAGAGAAAGAAAGTTGTCCAAAACAGCTTGCAATCGAATGTTCATGTGAATAGAAAAGGCAGGAGAGTGGTCAGGTACTGTTTTCTCTCAGTTGGCAAGCTGCGCACACAATCGCAGTGTTGTACAGCTTGTTTCATCACCTTTGCCAAGTTGCCGCTCTCTCCGGCTCCCGGAGACGAAGAAGCTGCTTCTTCGCGCAAAGACGATTCTGCCGCTCACAGTGCTCTGCGGTGTGCGCCTTCTGCCGAAAGACGCCCGGGAGCGGTGCTTAGCTCTGCAGAGCACCGTACCTTCGTCTTCAGCCTCTCTTCTCGTCTACATCTTAGCAAAAAGCTTTTCCACTCTGTCTGTCAAGGAGAAACTGTGCCAGCACAAAAAACATCTCCCATCGTGTTCTAGAAGTTGCACGGAGGTCTGCCGAGTGTTTTGCAAGAAGAGAAAGAAAGTTGTCCAAAACAGCTTGCAATCGAATGTTCATGTGATTAGAAAAGGCAGGAGAGTGGTCAGGTACTGTTTTGTCTCAGTTGGCAAGCTGCGCACACAATCGCAGTGTTGTACAGCTTGTTTCATCACCTTTGCGAAGTTGCCGCTCTCTCCGGCTCCCGGAGACGAAGAAGCTGCTTCTTCGCGCAAAGACGATTCTGCCGCTCACAGTGCTCTGCGGTGTGCGCCTTCTGCCGAAAGAGGTCCGGGAGCGGTGCTTAGCTCTGCAGAGCACCGTACCTTCGTCTTTAGCGTCTGCTCTCGTCTACATCTTAGCAAAAAGCTATTCCACTCTGTCTGGCAAGGAGAAACTGTGCCAGCACAGAAAACATCTCCCATCGTGTTCTAGAGGCTGCACGGAGGTCTGCCGAGTGTTTTGCAAGAAGAGAAAGAAAGTTGTCCAAAACAGCTTGCAATCCAATGTTCATGTGAATAGAAAAGGCAGGAGAGTGGTCAGGTACTGTTTTCTCTCAGTTGGCAAGCTGCGCACACAATCGCAGTGTTGTACAGCTTGTTTCATCACCTTTGCGAAGTTGCCGCTCTCTCCGGCTCCCGGAGACGAAGAAGCTGCTTCTTCGCGCAAAGACGATTCTGCCGCTCACAGTGCTCTGCGGTGTGCGCCTTCTGCCGAAAGAGCCCCGGGAGCGGTGCTTAGCTCTGCAGAGCACCGTACCTTCGTCTTTAGCCTCTCTTCTCGTCTACATCTTAGCAAAAAGCTTTTCCACTCTGTCTGGCATGGAGAAACTGTGCCAGCACAGAAAACATCTCCCATCGTGTTCTAGAGGCTGCACGGAGGTCTGCCGAGTGTTTTGCAAGAAGAGAAAGAAAGTTGTCCAAAACAGCTTGCAATCGAATGTTCATGTGAATAGAAAAGGCAGGAGAGTGGTCAGGTACTGTTTTCTCTCACTTGGCAAGCTGCGCACACAATCGCAGTGTTGTACAGCTTGTTTCATCACCTTTGCGAAGCTGCCGCTCTCTCCGGCTCCCGGAGACGAAGAAGCTGCTTCTTCGCGCAAAGACGATTCTGCCGCTCACAGTGCTCTGCGGTGTGCGCCTTCTGCCGAAAGACGACCGGGAGCGGTGCTTAGCTCTGCAGAGCACCGTACCTTCGTCTTCAGCCTCTCTTCTCGTCTACATCTTAGCAAAAAGCTTTTCCACTCTGTCTGTCAAGGAGAAACTGTGCCAGCACAAAAAACATCTCCCATCGTGTTCTAGAAGTTGCACGGAGGTCTGCCGAGTGTTTTGCAAGAAGAGAAAGAAAGTTGTCCAAAACAGCTTGCAATCGAATGTTCATGTGATTAGAAAAGGCAGGAGAGTGGTCAGGTACTGTTTTCTCTCAGTTGGCAAGCTGCGCACACAATCGCAGTGTTGTACAGCTTGTTTCATCACCTTTGCCAAGTTGCCGCTCTCTCCGGCTCCCGGAGACGAAGAAGCTGCTTCTTCGCGCAAAGACGATTCTGCCGCTCACAGTGCTCTGCGGTGTGCGCCTTCTGCCGAAAGAGGTCCGGGAGCGGTGCTTAGCTCTGCAGAGCACCGTACCTTCGTCTTTAGCGTCTGCTCTCGTCTACATCTTAGCAAAAAGCTTTTCCACTCTGTCTGGCAAGGAGAAACTGTGCCAGCACAGAAAACATCTCCCATCGTGTTCTAGAGGCTGCACGGAGGTCTGCCGAGTGTTTTGCAAGAAGAGAAAGAAAGTTGTCCAAAACAGCTTGCAATCCAATGTTCATGTGAATAGAAAAGGCAGGAGAGTGGTCAGGTACTGTTTTCTCTCAGTTGGCAAGCTGCGCACACAATCGCAGTGTTGTACAGCTTGTTTCATCACCTTTGCGAAGTTGCCGCTCTCTCCGGCTCCCGGAGACGAAGAAGCTGCTTCTTCGCGCAAAGACGATTCTGCCGCTCACAGTGCTCTGCGGTGTGCGCCTTCTGCCGAAAGACGCCCGGGAGCGGTGCTTAGCTCTGCAGAGCACCGTACCTTCGTCTTTAGCCTCTCTTCTCGTCTACATCTTAGCAAAAAGCTTTTCCACTCTGTCTGGCAAGGAGAAACTGTGCCAGCACAGAAAACATCTCCCATCGTGTTCTAGAGGCTGCACGGAGGTCTGCCGAGTGTTTTGCAAGAAGAGAAAGAAAGTTGTCCAAAACAGCTTGCAATCGAAGGTTCATGTGAATAGAAAAGGCAGGAGAGTGGTCAGGTACTGTTTTCTCTCCGTTGGCAAGCTGCGCACACAATCGCAGTGTTGTACAGCTTGTTTCATCACCTTTGCGAAGTTGCCGCTCTCTCCGACTCCCGGAGACGAAGAAGCTGTTTCTTCGCGCAAAGACGATTCTGCCGCTCACAGTGCTCTGCATTGTGCGCCTTCTGCCGAAAGAGGTCCGGGAGCGGTGCTTAGCTCTGCAGAGCACCGTACCTTCGTCTTTAGCCTCTCTTCTCGTCTACATCTTAGCAAAAAGCTTTTCCACTGTGTCTGGCAAGTAGAAACTGTGCCAGCACAAAAAACATCTCCCATCGTGTTCTAGAGGCTGCACGGAGGTCTGCCGAGTGTTTTGCAAGAAGAGAAAGAAAGTTGTCCAAAACAGCTTGCAATCGAATGTTCATGTGAATAGAAAAGGCAGGAGAGTGGTCAGGTACTGTTTTCTCTCAGTTGGCAAGCTGCGCACACAATCGCAGTGTTGTACAGCTTGTTTCATCACCTTTGCGAAGTTGCCGCTCTCTCCGGCTCCCGGAGACGAAGAAGCTGCTTCTTCGCGCAAAGACGATTCTGCCGCTCACAGTGCTCTGCGGTGTGCGCCTTCTGCCGAAAGAGGTCCGGGAGCGGTGCTTAGCTCTGCAGAGCACTGTACCTTCGTCTTTAGCCTCTCTTCTCGTCTACATCTTAGCAAAAAGCTTTTCCACTCTGTCTGGCAAGGAGAAACTGTGCCAGCACAGAAAACATCTCCCATCGTGTTCTAGAGGCTGCACGGAGGTCTGCCGAGTGTTTTGCAAGAAGAGAAAGAAAGTTGTCCAAAACAGCTTGCAATCGAATGTTCATGTGAATAGAAAAGGCAGGAGAGTGGTCAGGTACTGTTTTCTCTCAGTTGGCAAGCTGCGCACACAATCGCAGTGTTGTACAGCTTGTTTCATCACCTTTGCGAAGCTGCCGCTCTCTCCGGCTCCGGAGACGAAGAAGCTGCTTCTTCGCGCAAAGACGATTCTGCCGCTCACAGTGCTCTGCGGTGTGTGCCTCCTGCCGAAAGAGGCCCGGGAGCGGTGCTTAGGTCTGCAAAGCACCGTACCTTCTTCTTTAGCCTCTCTTCTCGTCTACATCTTAGCAAAAAGCTTTTCCACTCTGTCTGGCAAGGAGAAACTGTGCCAGCACAGAAAACATCTCCCATCGTGTTCTAGAGGCTGCACGGAGGTCTGCCGAGTGTTTTGCAAGAAGAGAAAGAAAGTTGTCCAAAACAGCTTGCAATCGAATGTTCATGTGAATAGAAAAGGCAGGAGAGTGGTCAGGTACTGTTTTCTCTCAGTTGGCAAGCTGCGCACACAATCGCAGTGTTGTACAGCTTGTTTCATCACCTTTGCGAAGTTGCCGCTCTCTCCGGCTCCCGGAGACGAAGAAGCTGCTTCTTCGCGCAAAGACGATTCTGCCGCTCACAGTGCTCTGCGGTGTGCGCCTTCTGCCGAAAGACGCCCGGGAGCGGTGCTTAGCTCTGCAGAGCACCGTACCGTCGTCTTTAGCCTCTCTTCTCGTCTACATCTTAGCAAAAAGCTTTTCCACTCTGTCTGGCAAGGAGAAACTGTGCCAGCACAAAAAACATCTCCCATCGTGTTCTAGAAGCTGCACGGAGGTCTGCCGAGTGTTTTGCAAGAAGAGAAAGAAAGTTGTCCAAAACAGCTTGCAATCGAATGTTCATGTGAATAGAAAAGGCAGGAGAGTGGTCAGGTACTGTTTTCTCTCAGTTGGCAAGCTGCGCACACAATCGCAGTGTTGTACAGCTTGTTTCATCACCTTTGCGAAGTTGCCGCTCTCTCCGGCTCCCGGAGACGAAGAAGCTGCTTCTTCGCGCAAAGACGATTCTGCCGCTCACAGTGCTCTGCGGTGTGCGCCTTCTGCCGAAAGACGCCCGGGAGCGGTGCTTAGCTCTGCAGAGCACCGTACCTTCGTCTTTAGCCTCTCTTCTCGTCTACATCTTAGCAAAAATCTTTTCCACTCTGTCTGGCAAGTAGAAACTGTGCCAGCACAGAAAACATCTCCCATCGTGTTCTAGAGGCTGCACGGAGGTCTGCCGAGTGTTTTGCAAGAAGAGAAAGAAAGTTGTCCAAAACAGCTTGCAATCGAATGTTCATGTGAATAGAAAAGGCAGGAGAGTGGTCAGGTACTGTTTTCTCTCAGTTGGCAAGCTGCGCACACAATCGCAGTGTTGTACAGCTTGTTTCATCACCTTTGCGAAGTTGCCGCTCTCTCCGGCTCCCGGAGACGAAGAAGCTGCTTCTTCGCGCAAAGACGATTCTGCCGCTCACAGTGCTCTGCGGTGTGCGCCTTCTGCCGAAAGACGCCCGGGAGCGGTGCTTAGCTCTGCAGAGCACCGTACCTTCGTCTTTAGCCTCTCTTCTCGTCTACATCTTAGCAAAAAGCTTTTCCACTGTGTCTGGCAAGGAGAAACTGTGCCAGCACAGAAAACATCTCCCATCGTGTTCTAGAGGCTGCACGGAGGTCTGCCGAGTGTTTTGCAAGAAGAGAAAGAAAGTTGTTCAAAACAGCTTGCAATCGAATGTTCATGTGAATAGAAAAGGCAGGAGAGTGGTCAGGTACTGTTTTCTCTCAGTTGGCAAGCTGCGCACACAATCGCAGTGTTGTACAGCTTGTTTCATCACCTTTGCGAAGTTGCCGCTCTCTCCGGCTCCCGGAGACGAAGAAGCTGCTTCTTCGCGCAAAGACGATTCTGCCGCTCACAGTGCTCTGCGGTGTGCGTCTTCTGCCGAAAGACGCCCGGGAGCGGTGCTTAGCTCTGCAGAGCACCGTACCTTCGTCTTTAGCGTCTGCTCTCGTCTACATCTTAGCAAAAAGCTTTTCCACTCTGTCTGGCAAGGAGAAACTGTGCCAGCACAGAAAACATCTCCCATCGTGTTCTAGAGGCTGCACGGAGGTCTGCCGAGTGTTTTGCAAGAAGAGAAAGAAAGTTGTCCAAAACAGCTTGCAATTGAATATTCATGTGATTAGAAAATGCAGGAGAGTGGTCAGGTACTGTTTTCTCACAGTTGTCATGCTGCGCACACAATCGCAGTGTTGTACAGCTTGTTTCATCACCTTTGCGAAGTTGCCGCTCTCTCCGGCTCCCGGAGACGAAGAAGCTGCTTCTTCGCGCAAAGACGATTCTGCCGCTCACAGTGCTCTGCGGTGTGCGCCTTCTGCCGAAAGAGGTCCGGGAGCGGTGCTTAGCTCTGCAGAGCACCGTACCTTCGTCTTTAGCCTCTCTTCTCGTCTACATCTTAGCAAAAAGCTTTTCCACTCTGTCTGGCATGGAGAAACTGTGCCAGCACAGAAAACATCTCCCATCGTGTTCTAGAGGCTGCACGGAGGTCTGCCGAGTGTTTTGCAAGAAGAGAAAGAAAGTTGTCCAAAACAGCTTGCAATCGAATGTTCATGTGAATAGAAAAGGCAGGAGAGTGGTCAGGTACTGTTTTCTCTCACTTGGCAAGCTGCGCACACAATCGCAGTGTTGTACAGCTTGTTTCATCACCTTTGCGAAGCTGCCGCTCTCTCCGGCTCCCGGAGACGAAGAAGCTGCTTCTTCGCGCAAAGACGATTCTGCCGCTCACAGTGCTCTGCGGTGTGCGCCTTCTGCCGAAAGACGCCCGGGAGCGGTGCTTAGCTCTGCAGAGCACCGTACCTTCGTCTTTAGCCTCTCTTCTCGTCTACATCTTAGCAAAAAGCTTTTCCACTCTGTCTGGCAAGGAGAAACTGTGCCAGCACAGAAAACATCTCCCATCGTGTTCTAGAGGCTGCACGGAGGTCTGCCGAGTGTTTTGCAAGAAGAGAAAGAAAGTTGTCCAAAACAGCTTGCAATCGAATGTTCATGTGAATAGAAAAGGCAGGAGAGTGGTCAGGTACTGTTTTCTCTCAGTTGGCAAGCTGCGCACACAATCGCAGTGTTGTACAGCTTGTTTCATCACCTTTGCCAAGTTGCCGCTCTCTCCGGCTCCCGGAGACGAAGAAGCTGCTTCTTCGCGCAAAGACGATTCTGCCGCTCACAGTGCTCTGCGGTGTGCGCCTTCTGCCGAAAGACGACCGGGAGCGGTGCTTAGCTCTGCAGAGCACCGTACCTTCGTCTTCAGCCTCTCTTCTCGTCTACATCTTAGCAAAAAGCTTTTCCACTCTGTCTGTCAAGGAGAAACTGTGCCAGCACAAAAAACATCTCCCATCGTGTTCTAGAAGTTGCACGGAGGTCTGCCGAGTGTTTTGCAAGAAGAGAAAGAAAGTTGTCCAAAACAGCTTGCAATCGAATGTTCATGTGATTAGAAAAGGCAGGAGAGTGGTCAGGTACTGTTTTCTCTCACTTGGCAAGCTGCGCACACAATCGCAGTGTTGTACAGCTTGTTTCATCACCTTTGCGAAGTTGCCGCTCTCTCCGGCTCCCGGAGACGAAGAAGCTGCTTCTTCGCGCAAAGACGATTCTGCCGCTCACAGTGCTCTGCGGTGTGCGCCTTCTGCCGAAAGAGGTCCGGGAGCGGTGCTTAGCTCTGCAGAGCACCGTACCTTCGTCTTTAGCCTCTCTTCTCGTCTACATCTTAGCAAAAAGCTTTTCCACTCTGTCTGGCAAGGAGAAACTGTGCCAGCACAGAAAACATCTCCCATCGTGTTCTAGAAGCTGCACGGAGGTCTGCCGAGTGTTTTGCAAGAAGAGAAAGAAAGTTGTCCAAAACAGCTTGCAATCGAATGTTCATGTGAATAGAAAAGGCAGGAGAGTGGTCAGGTACTGTTTTCTCTCACTTGGCAAGCTGCGCACACAATCGCAGTGTTGTACAGCTTGTTTCATCACCTTTGCGAAGCTGCCGCTCTCTCCGGCTCCGGAGACGAAGAAGCTGCTTCTTCGCGCAAAGACGATTCTGCCGCTCACAGTGCTCTGCGGTGTGTGCCTCCTGCCGAAAGAGGCCCGGGAGCGGTGCTTAGGTCTGCAAAGCACCGTACCTTCTTCTTTAGCCTCTCTTCTCGTCTACATCTTAGCAAAAAGCTTTTCCACTCTGTCTGGCAAGGAGAAACTGTGCCAGCACAGAAAACATCTCCCATCGTGTTCTAGAGGCTGCACGGAGGTCTGCCGAGTGTTTTGCAAGAAGAGAAAGAAAGTTGTCCAAAACAGCTTGCAATCGAATGTTCATGTGAATAGAAAAGGCAGGAGAGTGGTCAGGTACTGTTTTCTCTCAGTTGGCAAGCTGCGCACACAATCGCAGTGTTGTACAGCTTGTTTCATCACCTTTGCGAAGTTGCCGCTCTCTCCGGCTCCCGGAGACGAAGAAGCTGCTTCTTCGCGCAAAGACGATTCTGCCGCTCACAGTGCTCTGCGGTGTGCGCCTTCTGCCGAAAGACGCCCGGGAGCGGTGCTTAGCTCTGCAGAGCACCGTACCGTCGTCTTTAGCCTCTCTTCTCGTCTACATCTTAGCAAAAAGCTTTTCCACTCTGTCTGGCAAGGAGAAACTGTGCCAGCACAAAAAACATCTCCCATCGTGTTCTAGAAGCTGCACGGAGGTCTGCCGAGTGTTTTGCAAGAAGAGAAAGAAAGTTGTCCAAAACAGCTTGCAATCGAATGTTCATGTGAATAGAAAAGTCAGGAGAGTGGTCAGGTACTGTTTTCTCTCAGTTGGCAAGCTGCGCACACAATCGCAGTGTTGTACAGCTTGTTTCATCACCTTTGCGAAGTTGCCGCTCTCTCCGGCTCCCGGAGACGAAGAAGCTGCTTCTTCGCGCAAAGACGATTCTGCCGCTCACAGTGCTCTGCGGTGTGCGCCTTCTGCCGAAAGACGACCGGGAGCGGTGCTTAGCTCTGCAGAGCACCGTACCTTCGTCTTTAGCCTCTCTTCTCGTCTACATCTTAGCAAAAATCTTTTCCACTCTGTCTGGCAAGTAGAAACTGTGCCAGCACAGAAAACATCTCCCATCGTGTTCTAGAGGCTGCACGGAGGTCTGCCGAGTGTTTTGCAAGAAGAGAAAGAAAGTTGTCCAAAACAGCTTGCAATCGAATGTTCATGTGAATAGAAAAGGCAGGAGAGTGGTCAGGTACTGTTTTCTCTCACTTGGCAAGCTGCGCACACAATCGCAGTGTTGTACAGCTTGTTTCATCACCTTTGCGAAGCTGCCGCTCTCTCCGGCTCCCGGAGACGAAGAAGCTGCTTCTTCGCGCAAAGACGATTCTGCCGCTCACAGTGCTCTGCGGTGTGCGCCTTCTGCCGAAAGACGCCCGGGAGCGGTGCTTAGCTCTGCAGAGCACCGTACCTTCGTCTTTAGCCTCTCTTCTCGTCTACATCTTAGCAAAAAGCTTTTCCACTCTGTCTGGCAAGGAGAAACTGTGCCAGCACAGAAAACATCTCCCATCGTGTTCTAGAGGCTGCACGGAGGTCTGCCGAGTGTTTTGCAAGAAGAGAAAGAAAGTTGTTCAAAACAGCTTGCAATCGAATGTTCATGTGAATAGAAAAGGCAGGAGAGTGGTCAGGTACTGTTTTCTCTCAGTTGGCAAGCTGCGCACACAATCGCAGTGTTGTACAGCTTGTTTCATCACCTTTGCGAAGTTGCCGCTCTCTCCGGCTCCCGGAGACGAAGAAGCTGCTTCTTCGCGCAAAGACGATTCTGCCGCTCACAGTGCTCTGCGGTGTGCGTCTTCTGCCGAAAGACGCCCGGGAGCGGTGCTTAGCTCTGCAGAGCACCGTACCTTCGTCTTTAGCGTCTGCTCTCGTCTACATCTTAGCAAAAAGCTTTTCCACTCTGTCTGGCAAGGAGAAACTGTGCCAGCACAGAAAACATCTCCCATCGTGTTCTAGAGGCTGCACGGAGGTCTGCCGAGTGTTTTGCAAGAAGAGAAAGAAAGTTGTCCAAAACAGCTTGCAATCGAATGTTCATGTGAATAGAAAAGGCAGGAGAGTGGTCAGGTACTGTTTTCTCTCAGTTGGCAAGCTGCGCACACAATCGCAGTGTTGTACAGCTTGTTTCATCACCTTTGCCAAGTTGCCGCTCTCTCCGGCTCCCGGAGACGAAGAAGCTGCTTCTTCGCGCAAAGACGATTCTGCCGCTCACAGTGCTCTGCGGTGTGCGCCTTCTGCCGAAAGACGCCCGGGAGCGGTGCTTAGCTCTGCAGAGCACCGTACCTTCGTCTTTAGCCTCTCTTCTCATCTACATCTTAGCAAAAAGCTTTTCCACTCTGTCTGGCAAGGAGAAACTGTGCCAGCACAGAAAACATCTCCCATCGTGTTCTAGAGGCTGCACGGAGGTCTGCCGAGTGTTTTGCAAGAAGAGAAAGAAAGTTGTCCAAAACAGCTTGCAATCCAATGTTCATGTGAATAGAAAAGGCAGGAGAGTGGTCAGGTACTGTTTTCTCTCAGTTGGCAAGCTGCGCACACAATCGCAGTGTTGTACAGCTTGTTTCATCACCTTTGCGAAGTTTCCGCTCTCTCCGGCTCCCGGAGACGAAGAAGCTGTTTCTTCGCGCAAAGACGATTCTGCCGCTCACAGTGCTCTGCATTGTGCGCGTTCTCCCGAAAGACGCCCGGGAGCGGTGCTTAGCTCTGCAGAGCACCGTACCTTCGTCTTTAGCCTCTCTTCTCGTCTACATCTTAGCAAAAAGCTTTTCCACTCTGTCTGGCAAGGAGAAACTGTGCCAGCACAGAAAACATCTCCCATCGTATTCTAGACGCTATACGGAGGTCTGCCGAGTGTTTTGCAAGAAGAGAAAGAAAGTTGTCCAAAACAGCTTGCAATCGAATGTTCATGTGAATAGAAAAGGCAGGAGAGTGGTCAGGTACTGTTTTCTCTCAGTTGGCAAGCTGCGCACACAATCGCAGTGTTGTACAGCTTGTTTCATCACCTTTGCCAAGTTGCCGCTCTCTCCGGCTCCCGGAGACGAAGAAGCTGCTTCTTCGCGCAAAGACGATTCTGCCGCCTACAGTGCTCTGCGGTGTGCGCCTTCTGCCGAAAGACGCCCGGGAGCGGTGCTTAGCTCTGCAGAGCACCGTACCTTCGTCTTTAGCCTCTCTTCTCGTCTACATCTTAGCAAAAAGCTTTTCCACTCTGTCTGGCAAGGAGAAACTGTGCCAGCACAGAAAACATCTCCCATCGTGTTCTAGAGGCTGCACGGAGGTCTGCCGAGTGTTTTGCAAGAAGAGAAAGAAAGTTGTCCAAAACAGCTTGCAATTGAATATTCATGTGATTAGAAAATGCAGGAGAGTGGTCAGGTACTGTTTTCTCACAGTTGTCATGCTGCGCACACAATCGCAGTGTTGTACAGCTTGTTTCATCACCTTTGCGAAGTTGCCGCTCTCTCCGGCTCCCGGAGACGAAGAAGCTGCTTCTTCGCGCAAAGACGATTCTGCCGCTCACAGTGCTCTGCGGTGTGCGCCTTCTGCCGAAAGAGGTCCGGGAGCGGTGCTTAGCTCTGCAGAGCACCGTACCTTCGTCTTTAGCCTCTCTTCTCGTCTACATCTTAGCAAAAAGCTTTTCCACTCTGTCTGGCATGGAGAAACTGTGCCAGCACAGAAAACATCTCCCATCGTGTTCTAGAGGCTGCACGGAGGTCTGCCGAGTGTTTTGCAAGAAGAGAAAGAAAGTTGTCCAAAACAGCTTGCAATCGAATGTTCATGTGAATAGAAAAGGCAGGAGAGTGGTCAGGTACTGTTTTCTCTCACTTGGCAAGCTGCGCACACAATCGCAGTGTTGTACAGCTTGTTTCATCACCTTTGCGAAGCTGCCGCTCTCTCCGGCTCCCGGAGACGAAGAAGCTGCTTCTTCGCGCAAAGACGATTCTGCCGCTCACAGTGCTCTGCGGTGTGCGCCTTCTGCCGAAAGACGCCCGGGAGCGGTGCTTAGCTCTGCAGAGCACCGTACCTTCGTCTTTAGCCTCTCTTCTCGTCTACATCTTAGCAAAAAGCTTTTCCACTCTGTCTGGCAAGGAGAAACTGTGCCAGCACAGAAAACATCTCCCATCGTGTTCTAGAGGCTGCACGGAGGTCTGCCGAGTGTTTTGCAAGAAGAGAAAGAAAGTTGTCCAAAACAGCTTGCAATCCAATGTTCATGTGAATAGAAAAGGCAGGAGAGTGGTCAGGTACTGTTTTCTCTCAGTTGGCAAGCTGCGCACACAATCGCAGTGTTGTACAGCTTGTTTCATCACCTTTGCCAAGTTGCCGCTCTCTCCGGCTCCCGGAGACGAAGAAGCTGCTTCTTCGCGCAAAGACGATTCTGCCGCTCACAGTGCTCTGCGGTGTGCGCCTTCTGCCGAAAGACGACCGGGAGCGGTGCTTAGCTCTGCAGAGCACCGTACCTTCGTCTTCAGCCTCTCTTCTCGTCTACATCTTAGCAAAAAGCTTTTCCACTCTGTCTGTCAAGGAGAAACTGTGCCAGCACAAAAAACATCTCCCATCGTGTTCTAGAAGTTGCACGGAGGTCTGCCGAGTGTTTTGCAAGAAGAGAAAGAAAGTTGTCCAAAACAGCTTGCAATCGAATGTTCATGTGATTAGAAAAGGCAGGAGAGTGGTCAGGTACTGTTTTCTCTCAGTTGGCAAGCTGCGCACACAATCGCAGTGTTGTACAGCTTGTTTCATCACCTTTGCGAAGTTGCCGCTCTCTCCGGCTCCCGGAGACGAAGAAGCTGCTTCTTCGCGCAAAGACGATTCTGCCGCTCACAGTGCTCTGCGGTGTGCGCCTTCTGCCGAAAGAGGTCCGGGAGCGGTGCTTAGCTCTGCAGAGCACCGTACCTTCGTCTTTAGCCTCTCTTCTCGTCTACATCTTAGCAAAAAGCTTTTCCACTCTGTCTGGCAAGGAGAAACTGTGCCAGCACAGAAAACATCTCCCATCGTGTTCTAGAAGCTGCACGGAGGTCTGCCGAGTGTTTTGTAAGAAGAGAAAGAAAGTTGTCCAAAACAGCTTCCAATCGAATGTTCATGTGAATAGAAAAGGCAGGAGAGTGGTCAGGTACTGTTTTCTCTCACTTGGCAAGCTGCGCACACAATCGCAGTGTTGTACAGCTTGTTTCATCACCTTTGCGAAGCTGCCGCTCTCTCCGGCTCCGGAGACGAAGAAGCTGCTTCTTCGCGCAAAGACGATTCTGCCGCTCACAGTGCTCTGCGGTGTGTGCCTCCTGCCGAAAGAGGCCCGGGAGCGGTGCTTAGGTCTGCAAAGCACCGTACCTTCTTCTTTAGCCTCTCTTCTCGTCTACATCTTAGCAAAAAGCTTTTCCACTCTGTCTGGCAAGGAGAAACTGTGCCAGCACAGAAAACATCTCCCATCGTGTTCTAGAGGCTGCACGGAGGTCTGCCGAGTGTTTTGCAAGAAGAGAAAGAAAGTTGTCCAAAACAGCTTGCAATCGAATGTTCATGTGAATAGAAAAGGCAGGAGAGTGGTCAGGTACTGTTTTCTCTCAGTTGGCAAGCTGCGCACACAATCGCAGTGTTGTACAGCTTGTTTCATCACCTTTGCCAAGTTGCCGCTCTCTCCGGCTCCCGGAGACGAAGAAGCTGCTTCTTCGCGCAAAGACGATTCTGCCGCTCACAGTGCTCTGCGGTGTGCGCCTTCTGCCGAAAGACGCCCGGGAGCGGTGCTTAGCTCTGCAGAGCACCGTACCGTCGTCTTTAGCCTCTCTTCTCGTCTACATCTTAGCAAAAAGCTTTTCCACTCTGTCTGGCAAGGAGAAACTGTGCCAGCACAAAAAACATCTCCCATCGTGTTCTAGAAGCTGCACGGAGGTCTGCCGAGTGTTTTGCAAGAAGAGAAAGAAAGTTGTCCAAAACAGCTTGCAATCGAATGTTCATGTGAATAGAAAAGGCAGGAGAGTGGTCAGGTACTGTTTTCTCTCAGTTGGCAAGCTGCGCACACAATCGCAGTGTTGTACAGCTTGTTTCATCACCTTTGCCAAGTTGCCGCTCTCTCCGGCTCCCGGAGACGAAGAAGCTGCTTCTTCGCGCAAAGACGATTCTGCCGCTCACAGTGCTCTGCGGTGTGCGCCTTCTGCCGAAAGACGCCCGGGAGCGGTGCTTAGCTCTGCAGAGCACCGTACCGTCGTCTTTAGCCTCTCTTCTCGTCTACATCTTAGCAAAAAGCTTTTCCACTCTGTCTGGCAAGGAGAAACTGTGCCAGCACAAAAAACATCTCCCATCGTGTTCTAGAAGCTGCACGGAGGTCTGCCGAGTGTTTTGCAAGAAGAGAAAGAAAGTTGTCCAAAACAGCTTGCAATCGAATGTTCATGTGAATAGAAAAGGCAGGAGAGTGGTCAGGTACTGTTTTCTCTCAGTTGGCAAGCTGCGCACACAATCGCAGTGTTGTACAGCTTGTTTCATCACCTTTGCCAAGTTGCCGCTCTCTCCGGCTCCCGGAGACGAAGAAGCTGCTTCTTCGCGCAAAGACGATTCTGCCGCTCACAGTGCTCTGCGGTGTGCGCCTTCTGCCGAAAGACGACCGGGAGCGGTGCTTAGCTCTGCAGAGCACCGTACCTTCGTCTTTAGCCTCTCTTCTCGTCTACATCTTAGCAAAAATCTTTTCCACTCTGTCTGGCAAGTAGAAACTTTGCCAGCACAGAAAACATCTCCCATCGTGTTCTAGAGGCTGCACGGAGGTCTGCCGAGTGTTTTGCAAGAAGAGAAAGAAAGTTGTCCAAAACAGCTTGCAATCGAATGTTCATGTGAATAGAAAAGGCAGGAGAGTGGTCAGGTACTGTTTTCTCTCACTTGGCAAGCTGCGCACACAATCGCAGTGTTGTACAGCTTGTTTCATCACCTTTGCGAAGCTGCCGCTCTCTCCGGCTCCCGGAGACGAAGAAGCTGCTTCTTCGCGCAAAGACGATTCTGCCGCTCACAGTGCTCTGCGGTGTGCGCCTTCTGCCGAAAGACGCCCGGGAGCGGTGCTTAGCTCTGCAGAGCACCGTACCTTCGTCTTTAGCCTCTCTTCTCGTCTACATCTTAGCAAAAAGCTTTTCCACTCTGTCTGGCAAGTAGAAACTGTGCCAGCACAGAAAACATCTCCCATCGTGTTCTAGAGGCTGCACGGAGGTCTGCCGAGTGTTTTGCAAGAAGAGAAAGAAAGTTGTCCAAAACAGCTTGCAATCGAATGTTCATGTGAATAGAAAAGGCAGGAGAGTGGTCAGGTACTGTTTTCTCTCACTTGGCAAGCTGCGCACACAATCGCAGTGTTGTACAGCTTGTTTCATCACCTTTGCGAAGCTGCCGCTCTCTCCGGCTCCCGGAGACGAAGAAGCTGCTTCTTCGCGCAAAGACGATTCTGCCGCTCACAGTGCTCTGCGGTGTGCGCCTTCTGCCGAAAGACGCCCGGGAGCGGTGCTTAGCTCTGCAGAGCACCGTACCTTCGTCTTTAGCCTCTCTTCTCGTCTACATCTTAGCAAAAAGCTTTTCCACTCTGTCTGGCAAGGAGAAACTGTGCCAGCACAGAAAACATCTCCCATCGTGTTCTAGAGGCTGCACGGAGGTCTGCCGAGTGTTTTGCAAGAAGAGAAAGAAAGTTGTTCAAAACAGCTTGCAATCGAATGTTCATTTGAATAGAAAAGGCAGGAGAGTGGTCAGGTACTGTTTTCTCTCAGTTGGCAAGCTGCGCACACAATCGCAGTGTTGTACAGCTTGTTTCATCACCTTTGCCAAGTTGCCGCTCTCTCCGGCTCCCGGAGACGAAGAAGCTGCTTCTTCGCGCAAAGACGATTCTGCCGCTCACAGTGCTCTGCGGTGTGCGCCTTCTGCCGAAAGAGGTCCGGGAGCGGTGCTTAGCTCTGCAGAGCACCGTACCTTCGTCTTTAGCCTCTCTTCTCGTCTACATCTTAGCAAAAAGCTTTTCCACTCTGTCTGGCAAGGAGAAACTGTGCCAGCACAGAAAACATCTCCCATCGTGTTCTAGAGGCTGCACGGAGGTCTGCCGAGTGTTTTGCAAGAAGAGAAAGAAAGTTGTCCAAAACAGCTTGCAATCGAATGTTCATGTGAATAGAAAAGGCAGGAGAGTGGTCAGGTACTGTTTTCTCTCACTTGGCAAGCTGCGCACACAATCGCAGTGTTGTACAGCTTGTTTCATCACCTTTGCGAAGCTGCCGCTCTCTCCGGCTCCGGAGACGAAGAAGCTGCTTCTTCGCGCAAAGACGATTCTGCCGCTCACAGTGCTCTGCGGTGTGTGCCTCCTGCCGAAAGAGGCCCGGGAGCGGTGCTTAGGTCTGCAAAGCACCGTACCTTCTTCTTTAGCCTCTCTTCTCGTCTACATCTTAGCAAAAAGCTTTTCCACTCTGTCTGGCAAGGAGAAACTGTGCCAGCACAGAAAACATCTCCCATCGTGTTCTAGAGGCTGCACGGAGGTCTGCCGAGTGTTTTGCAAGAAGAGAAAGAAAGTTGTCCAAAACAGCTTGCAATCGAATGTTCATGTGAATAGAAAAGGCAGGAGAGTGGTCAGGTACTGTTTTCTCTCAGTTGGCAAGCTGCGCACACAATCGCAGTGTTGTACAGCTTGTTTCATCACCTTTGCCAAGTTGCCGCTCTCTCCGGCTCCCGGAGACGAAGAAGCTGCTTCTTCGCGCAAAGACGATTCTGCCGCTCACAGTGCTCTGCGGTGTGCGCCTTCTGCCGAAAGACGCCCGGGAGCGGTGCTTAGCTCTGCAGAGCACCGTACCGTCGTCTTTAGCCTCTCTTCTCGTCTACATCTTAGCAAAAAGCTTTTCCACTCTGTCTGGCAAGGAGAAACTGTGCCAGCACAAAAAACATCTCCCATCGTGTTCTAGAAGCTGCACGGAGGTCTGCCGAGTGTTTTGCAAGAAGAGAAAGAAAGTTGTCCAAAACAGCTTGCAATCCAATGTTCATGTGAATAGAAAAGGCAGGAGAGTGGTCAGGTACTGTTTTCTCTCAGTTGGCAAGCTGCGCACACAATCGCAGTGTTGTACAGCTTGTTTCATCACCTTTGCGAAGTTGCCGCTCTCTCCGGCTCCCGGAGACGAAGAAGCTGCTTCTTCGCGCAAAGACGATTCTGCCGCTCACAGTGCTCTGCGGTGTGCGCCTTCTGCCGAAAGACGACCGGGAGCGGTGCTTAGCTCTGCAGAGCACCGTACCTTCGTCTTTAGCCTCTCTTCTCGTCTACATCTTAGCAAAAATCTTTTCCACTCTGTCTGGCAAGGAGAAACTGTGCCAGCACAGAAAACATCTCCCATCGTGTTCTAGAGGCTGCACGGAGGTCTGCCGAGTGTTTTGCAAGAAGAGAAAGAAAGTTGTCCAAAACAGCTTGCAATCGAATGTTCATGTGAATAGAAAAGGCAGGAGAGTGGTCAGGTACTGTTTTCTCTCACTTGGCAAGCTGCGCACACAATCGCAGTGTTGTACAGCTTGTTTCATCACCTTTGCGAAGCTGCCGCTCTCTCCGGCTCCCGGAGACGAAGAAGCTGCTTCTTCGCGCAAAGACGATTCTGCCGCTCACAGTGCTCTGCGGTGTGCGCCTTCTGCCGAAAGACGCCCGGGAGCGGTGCTTAGCTCTGCAGAGCACCGTACCTTCGTCTTTAGCCTCTCTTCTCGTCTACATCTTAGCAAAAAGCTTTTCCACTCTGTCTGGCAAGGAGAAACTGTGCCAGCACAGAAAACATCTCCCATCGTGTTCTAGAGGCTGCACGGAGGTCTGCCGAGTGTTTTGCAAGAAGAGAAAGAAAGTTGTCCAAAACAGCTTGCAATCCAATGTTCATGTGAATAGAAAAGGCAGGAGAGTGGTCAGGTACTGTTTTCTCTCAGTTGGCAAGCTGCGCACACAATCGCAGTGTTGTACAGCTTGTTTCATCACCTTTGCCAAGTTGCCGCTCTCTCCGGCTCCCGGAGACGAAGAAGCTGCTTCTTCGCGCAAAGACGATTCTGCCGCTCACAGTGCTCTGCGGTGTGCGCCTTCTGCCGAAAGACGCCCGGGAGCGGTGCTTAGCTCTGCAGAGCACCGTACCTTCGTCTTTAGCCTCTCTTCTCGTCTACATCTTAGCAAAAAGCTTTTCCACTCTGTCTGGCAAGGAGAAACTGTGCCAGCACAGAAAACATCTCCCATCGTGTTCTAGAGGCTGCACGGAGGTCTGCCGAGTGTTTTGCAAGAAGAGAAAGAAAGTTGTCCAAAACAGCTTGCAATCCAATGTTCATGTGAATAGAAAAGGCAGGAGAGTGGTCAGGTACTGTTTTCTCTCAGTTGGCAAGCTGCGCACACAATCGCAGTGTTGTACAGCTTGTTTCATCACCTTTGCGAAGTTTCCGCTCTCTCCGGCTCCCGGAGACGAAGAAGCTGTTTCTTCGCGCAAAGACGATTCTGCCGCTCACAGTGCTCTGCATTGTGCGCCTTCTCCCGAAAGACGCCCGGGAGCGGTGCTTAGCTCTGCAGAGCACCGTACCTTCGTCTTTAGCCTCTCTTCTCGTCTACATCTTAGCAAAAAGCTTTTCCACTGTGTCTGGCAAGGAGAAACTGTGCCAGCACAGAAAACATCTCCCATCGTATTCTAGACGCTATACGGAGGTCTGCCGAGTGTTTTGCAAGAAGAGAAAGAAAGTTGTCCAAAACAGCTTGCAATCGAATGTTCATGTGAATAGAAAAGGCAGGAGAGTGGTCAGGTACTGTTTTCTCTCAGTCGGCAAGCTGCGCACACAATCGCAGTGTTGTACAGCTTGTTTCATCACCTTTGCCAAGTTGCCGCTCTCTCCGGCTCCCGGAGACGAAGAAGCTGCTTCTTCGCGCAAAGACGATTCTGCCGCCTACAGTGCTCTGCGGTGTGCGCCTTCTGCCGAAAGACGCCCGGGAGCGGTGCTTAGCTCTGCAGAGCACCGTACCTTCGTCTTTAGCCTCTCTTCTCGTCTACATCTTAGCAAAAAGCTTTTCCACTCTGTCTGGCAAGGAGAAACTGTGCCAGCACAGAAAACATCTCCCATCGTGTTCTAGAGGCTGCACGGAGGTCTGCCGAGTGTTTTGCAAGAAGAGAAAGAAAGTTGTCCAAAACAGCTTGCAATTGAATATTCATGTGATTAGAAAATGCAGGAGAGTGGTCAGGTACTGTTTTCTCACAGTTGTCATGCTGCGCACACAATCGCAGTGTTGTACAGCTTGTTTCATCACCTTTGCGAAGTTGCCGCTCTCTCCGGCTCCCGGAGACGAAGAAGCTGCTTCTTCGCGCAAAGACGATTCTGCCGCTCACAGTGCTCTGCGGTGTGCGCCTTCTGCCGAAAGAGGTCCGGGAGCGGTGCTTAGCTCTGCAGAGCACCGTACCTTCGTCTTTAGCCTCTCTTCTCGTCTACATCTTAGCAAAAAGCTTTTCCACTCTGTCTGGCATGGAGAAACTGTGCCAGCACAGAAAACATCTCCCATCGTGTTCTAGAGGCTGCACGGAGGTCTGCCGAGTGTTTTGCAAGAAGAGAAAGAAAGTTGTCCAAAACAGCTTGCAATCGAATGTTCATGTGAATAGAAAAGGCAGGAGAGTGGTCAGGTACTGTTTTCTCTCACTTGGAAAGCTGCGCACACAATCGCAGTGTTGTACAGCTTGTTTCATCACCTTTGCGAAGCTGCCGCTCTCTCCGGCTCCCGGAGACGAAGAAGCTGCTTCTTCGCGCAAAGACGATTCTGCCGCTCACAGTGCTCTGCGGTGTGCGCCTTCTGCCGAAAGACGCCCGGGAGCGGTGCTTAGCTCTGCAGAGCACCGTACCTTCGTCTTTAGCCTCTCTTCTCGTCTACATCTTAGCAAAAAGCTTTTCCACTCTGTCTGGCAAGGAGAAACTGTGCCAGCACAGAAAACATCTCCCATCGTGTTCTAGAGGCTGCACGGAGGTCTGCCGAGTGTTTTGCAAGAAGAGAAAGAAAGTTGTCCAAAACAGCTTGCAATCGAATGTTCATGTGAATAGAAAAGGCAGGAGAGTGGTCAGGTACTGTTTTCTCTCAGTTGGCAAGCTGCGCACACAATCGCAGTGTTGTACAGCTTGTTTCATCACCTTTGCCAAGTTGCCGCTCTCTCCGGCTCCCGGAGACGAAGAAGCTGCTTCTTCGCGCAAAGACGATTCTGCCGCTCACAGTGCTCTGCGGTGTGCGCCTTCTGCCGAAAGACGACCGGGAGCGGTGCTTAGCTCTGCAGAGCACCGTACCTTCGTCTTCAGCCTCTCTTCTCGTCTACATCTTAGCAAAAAGCTTTTCCACTCTGTCTGTCAAGGAGAAACTGTGCCAGCACAAAAAACATCTCCCATCGTGTTCTAGAAGTTGCACGGAGGTCTGCCGAGTGTTTTGCAAGAAGAGAAAGAAAGTTGTCCAAAACAGCTTGCAATCGAATGTTCATGTGATTAGAAAAGGCAGGAGAGTGGTCAGGTACTGTTTTCTCTCACTTGGCAAGCTGCGCACACAATCGCAGTGTTGTACAGCTTGTTTCATCACCTTTGCGAAGTTGCCGCTCTCTCCGGCTCCCGGAGACGAAGAAGCTGCTTCTTCGCGCAAAGACGATTCTGCCGCTCACAGTGCTCTGCGGTGTGCGCCTTCTGCCGAAAGACGTCCGGGAGCGGTGCTTAGCTCTGCAGAGCACCGTACCTTCGTCTTTAGCCTCTCTTCTCGTCTACATCTTAGCAAAAAGCTTTTCCACTCTGTCTGGCAAGGAGAAACTGTGCCAGCACAGAAAACATCTCCCATCGTGTTCTAGAAGCTGCACGGAGGTCTGCCGAGTGTTTTGCAAGAAGAGAAAGAAAGTTGTCCAAAACAGCTTGCAATCGAATGTTCATGTGAATAGAAAAGGCAGGAGAGTGGTCAGGTACTGTTTTCTCTCACTTGGCAAGCTGCGCACACAATCGCAGTGTTGTACAGCTTGTTTCATCACCTTTGCGAAGCTGCCGCTCTCTCCGGCTCCGGAGACGAAGAAGCTGCTTCTTCGCGCAAAGACGATTCTGCCGCTCACAGTGCTCTGCGGTGTGTGCCTCCTGCCGAAAGAGGCCCGGGAGCGGTGCTTAGGTCTGCAAAGCACCGTACCTTCTTCTTTAGCCTCTCTTCTCGTCTACATCTTAGCAAAAAGCTTTTCCACTCTGTCTGGCAAGGAGAAACTGTGCCAGCACAGAAAACATCTCCCATCGTGTTCTAGAGGCTGCACGGAGGTCTGCCGAGTGTTTTGCAAGAAGAGAAAGAAAGTTGTCCAAAACAGCTTGCAATCGAATGTTCATGTGAATAGAAAAGGCAGGAGAGTGGTCAGGTACTGTTTTCTCTCAGTTGGCAAGCTGCGCACACAATCGCAGTGTTGTACAGCTTGTTTCATCACCTTTGCGAAGTTGCCGCTCTCTCCGGCTCCCGGAGACGAAGAAGCTGCTTCTTCGCGCAAAGACGATTCTGCCGCTCACAGTGCTCTGCGGTGTGCGCCTTCTGCCGAAAGACGCCCGGGAGCGGTGCTTAGCTCTGCAGAGCACCGTACCGTCGTCTTTAGCCTCTCTTCTCGTCTACATCTTAGCAAAAAGCTTTTCCACTCTGTCTGGCAAGGAGAAACTGTGCCAGCACAAAAAACATCTCCCATCGTGTTCTAGAAGCTGCACGGAGGTCTGCCGAGTGTTTTGCAAGAAGAGAAAGAAAGTTGTCCAAAACAGCTTGCAATCGAATGTTCATGTGAATAGAAAAGGCAGGAGAGTGGTCAGGTACTGTTTTCTCTCAGTTGGCAAGCTGCGCACACAATCGCAGTGTTGTACAGCTTGTTTCATCACCTTTGCGAAGTTGCCGCTCTCTCCGGCTCCCGGAGACGAAGAAGCTGCTTCTTCGCGCAAAGACGATTCTGCCGCTCACAGTGCTCTGCGGTGTGCGCCTTCTGCCGAAAGAGGTCCGGGAGCGGTGCTTAGCTCTGCAGAGCACCGTACCTTCGTCTTTAGCCTCTCTTCTCGTCTACATCTTAGCAAAAAGCTTTTCCACTCTGTCTGGCAAGGAGAAACTGTGCCAGCACAGAAAACATCTCCCATCGTGTTCTAGAGGCTGCACGGAGGTCTGCCGAGTGTTTTGCAAGAAGAGAAAGAAAGTTGTCCAAAACAGCTTGCAATCGAAGGTTCATGTGAATAGAAAAGGCAGGAGAGTGGTCAGGTACTGTTTTCTCTCCGTTGGCAAGCTGCGCACACAATCGCAGTGTTGTACAGCTTGTTTCATCACCTTTGCGAAGTTGCCGCTCTCTCCGGCTCCCGGAGACGAAGAAGCTGCTTCTTCGCGCAAAGACGATTCTGCCGCTCACAGTGCTCTGCGGTGTGCGCCTTCTGCCGAAAGAGGTCCGGGAGCGGTGCTTAGCTCTGCAGAGCACCGTACCTTCGTCTTTAGCCTCTCTTCTCGTCTACATCTTAGCAAAAAGCTTTTCCACTCTGTCTGGCATGGAGAAACTGTGCCAGCACAGAAAACATCTCCCATCGTGTTCTAGAGGCTGCACGGAGGTCTGCCGAGTGTTTTGCAAGAAGAGAAAGAAAGTTGTCCAAAACAGCTTGCAATCGAATGTTCATGTGAATAGAAAAGGCAGGAGAGTGGTCAGGTACTGTTTTCTCTCACTTGGAAAGCTGCGCACACAATCGCAGTGTTGTACAGCTTGTTTCATCACCTTTGCGAAGCTGCCGCTCTCTCCGGCTCCCGGAGACGAAGAAGCTGCTTCTTCGCGCAAAGACGATTCTGCCGCTCACAGTGCTCTGCGGTGTGCGCCTTCTGCCGAAAGACGCCCGGGAGCGGTGCTTAGCTCTGCAGAGCACCGTACCTTCGTCTTTAGCCTCTCTTCTCGTCTACATCTTAGCAAAAAGCTTTTCCACTCTGTCTGGCAAGGAGAAACTGTGCCAGCACAGAAAACATCTCCCATCGTGTTCTAGAGGCTGCACGGAGGTCTGCCGAGTGTTTTGCAAGAAGAGAAAGAAAGTTGTCCAAAACAGCTTGCAATCGAATGTTCATGTGAATAGAAAAGGCAGGAGAGTGGTCAGGTACTGTTTTCTCTCAGTTGGCAAGCTGCGCACACAATCGCAGTGTTGTACAGCTTGTTTCATCACCTTTGCCAAGTTGCCGCTCTCTCCGGCTCCCGGAGACGAAGAAGCTGCTTCTTCGCGCAAAGACGATTCTGCCGCTCACAGTGCTCTGCGGTGTGCGCCTTCTGCCGAAAGACGACCGGGAGCGGTGCTTAGCTCTGCAGAGCACCGTACCTTCGTCTTCAGCCTCTCTTCTCGTCTACATCTTAGCAAAAAGCTTTTCCACTCTGTCTGTCAAGGAGAAACTGTGCCAGCACAAAAAACATCTCCCATCGTGTTCTAGAAGTTGCACGGAGGTCTGCCGAGTGTTTTGCAAGAAGAGAAAGAAAGTTGTCCAAAACAGCTTGCAATCGAATGTTCATGTGATTAGAAAAGGCAGGAGAGTGGTCAGGTACTGTTTTCTCTCACTTGGCAAGCTGCGCACACAATCGCAGTGTTGTACAGCTTGTTTCATCACCTTTGCGAAGTTGCCGCTCTCTCCGGCTCCCGGAGACGAAGAAGCTGCTTCTTCGCGCAAAGACGATTCTGCCGCTCACAGTGCTCTGCGGTGTGCGCCTTCTGCCGAAAGACGTCCGGGAGCGGTGCTTAGCTCTGCAGAGCACCGTACCTTCGTCTTTAGCCTCTCTTCTCGTCTACATCTTAGCAAAAAGCTTTTCCACTCTGTCTGGCAAGGAGAAACTGTGCCAGCACAGAAAACATCTCCCATCGTGTTCTAGAAGCTGCACGGAGGTCTGCCGAGTGTTTTGCAAGAAGAGAAAGAAAGTTGTCCAAAACAGCTTGCAATCGAATGTTCATGTGAATAGAAAAGGCAGGAGAGTGGTCAGGTACTGTTTTCTCTCACTTGGCAAGCTGCGCACACAATCGCAGTGTTGTACAGCTTGTTTCATCACCTTTGCGAAGCTGCCGCTCTCTCCGGCTCCGGAGACGAAGAAGCTGCTTCTTCGCGCAAAGACGATTCTGCCGCTCACAGTGCTCTGCGGTGTGTGCCTCCTGCCGAAAGAGGCCCGGGAGCGGTGCTTAGGTCTGCAAAGCACCGTACCTTCTTCTTTAGCCTCTCTTCTCGTCTACATCTTAGCAAAAAGCTTTTCCACTCTGTCTGGCAAGGAGAAACTGTGCCAGCACAGAAAACATCTCCCATCGTGTTCTAGAGGCTGCACGGAGGTCTGCCGAGTGTTTTGCAAGAAGAGAAAGAAAGTTGTCCAAAACAGCTTGCAATCGAATGTTCATGTGAATAGAAAAGGCAGGAGAGTGGTCAGGTACTGTTTTCTCTCAGTTGGCAAGCTGCGCACACAATCGCAGTGTTGTACAGCTTGTTTCATCACCTTTGCGAAGTTGCCGCTCTCTCCGGCTCCCGGAGACGAAGAAGCTGCTTCTTCGCGCAAAGACGATTCTGCCGCTCACAGTGCTCTGCGGTGTGCGCCTTCTGCCGAAAGACGCCCGGGAGCGGTGCTTAGCTCTGCAGAGCACCGTACCGTCGTCTTTAGCCTCTCTTCTCGTCTACATCTTAGCAAAAAGCTTTTCCACTCTGTCTGGCAAGGAGAAACTGTGCCAGCACAAAAAACATCTCCCATCGTGTTCTAGAAGCTGCACGGAGGTCTGCCGAGTGTTTTGCAAGAAGAGAAAGAAAGTTGTCCAAAACAGCTTGCAATCGAATGTTCATGTGAATAGAAAAGGCAGGAGAGTGGTCAGGTACTGTTTTCTCTCAGTTGGCAAGCTGCGCACACAATCGCAGTGTTGTACAGCTTGTTTCATCACCTTTGCGAAGTTGCCGCTCTCTCCGGCTCCCGGAGACGAAGAAGCTGCTTCTTCGCGCAAAGACGATTCTGCCGCTCACAGTGCTCTGCGGTGTGCGCCTTCTGCCGAAAGAGGTCCGGGAGCGGTGCTTAGCTCTGCAGAGCACCGTACCTTCGTCTTTAGCCTCTCTTCTCGTCTACATCTTAGCAAAAAGCTTTTCCACTCTGTCTGGCAAGGAGAAACTGTGCCAGCACAGAAAACATCTCCCATCGTGTTCTAGAGGCTGCACGGAGGTCTGCCGAGTGTTTTGCAAGAAGAGAAAGAAAGTTGTCCAAAACAGCTTGCAATCGAAGGTTCATGTGAATAGAAAAGGCAGGAGAGTGGTCAGGTACTGTTTTCTCTCCGTTGGCAAGCTGCGCACACAATCGCAGTGTTGTACAGCTTGTTTCATCACCTTTGCGAAGTTGCCGCTCTCTCCGACTCCCGGAGACGAAGAAGCTGTTTCTTCGCGCAAAGACGATTCTGCCGCTCACAGTGCTCTGCATTGTGCGCCTTCTGCCGAAAGAGGTCCGGGAGCGGTGCTTAGCTCTGCAGAGCACCGTACCTTCGTCTTTAGCCTCTCTTCTCGTCTACATCTTAGCAAAAAGCTTTTCCACTGTGTCTGGCAAGTAGAAACTGTGCCAGCACAGAAAACATCTCCCATCGTGTTCTAGAGGCTGCACGGAGGTCTGCCGAGTGTTTTGCAAGAAGAGAAAGAAAGTTGTCCAAAACAGCTTGCAATCGAATGTTCATGTGAATAGAAAAGGCAGGAGAGTGGTCAGGTACTGTTTTCTCTCAGTTGGCAAGCTGCGCACACAATCGCAGTGTTGTACAGCTTGTTTCATCACCTTTGCCAAGTTGCCGCTCTCTCCGGCTCCCGGAGACGAAGAAGCTGCTTCTTCGCGCAAAGACGATTCTGCCGCTCACAGTGCTCTGCGGTGTGCGCCTTCTGCCGAAAGACGACCGGGAGCGGTGCTTAGCTCTGCAGAGCACCGTACCTTCGTCTTCAGCCTCTCTTCTCGTCTACATCTTAGCAAAAAGCTTTTCCACTCTGTCTGTCAAGGAGAAACTGTGCCAGCACAAAAAACATCTCCCATCGTGTTCTAGAAGTTGCACGGAGGTCTGCCGAGTGTTTTGCAAGAAGAGAAAGAAAGTTGTCCAAAACAGCTTGCAATCGAATGTTCATGTGATTAGAAAATGCAGGAGAGTGGTCAGGTACTGTTTTCTCTCAGTTGGCAAGCTGCGCACACAATCGCAGTGTTGTACAGCTTGTTTCATCACCTTTGCGAAGTTGCCGCTCTCTCCGGCTCCCGGAGACGAAGAAGCTGTTTCTTCGCGCAAAGACGATTCTGCCGCTCACAGTGCTCTGCGGTGTGCGCCTTCTGCCGAAAGAGGTCCGGGAGCGGTGCTTAGCTCTGCAGAGCACTGTACCTTCGTCTTTAGCCTCTCTTCTCGTCTACATCTTAGCAAAAAGCTTTTCCACTCTGTCTGGCAAGGAGAAAGTGTGCCAGCACAGAAAACATCTCCCATCGTGTTCTAGAAGCTGCACGGAGGTCTGCCGAGTGTTTTGCAAGAAGAGAAAGAAAGTTGTCCAAAACAGCTTGCAATCGAATGTTCATGTGAATAGAAAAGGCAGGAGAGTGGTCAGGTACTGTTTTCTCTCACTTGGCAAGCTGCGCACACAATCGCAGTGTTGTACAGCTTGTTTCATCACCTTTGCGAAGCTGCCGCTCTCTCCGGCTCCGGAGACGAAGAAGCTGCTTCTTCGCGCAAAGACGATTCTGCCGCTCACAGTGCTCTGCGGTGTGTGCCTCCTGCCGAAAGAGGCCCGGGAGCGGTGCTTAGGTCTGCAAAGCACCGTACCTTCTTCTTTAGCCTCTCTTCTCGTCTACATCTTAGCAAAAAGCTTTTCCACTCTGTCTGGCAAGGAGAAACTGTGCCAGCACAGAAAACATCTCCCATCGTGTTCTAGAGGCTGCACGGAGGTCTGCCGAGTGTTTTGCAAGAAGAGAAAGAAAGTTGTCCAAAACAGCTTGCAATCGAATGTTCATGTGAATAGAAAAGGCAGGAGAGTGGTCAGGTACTGTTTTCTCTCAGTTGGCAAGCTGCGCACACAATCGCAGTGTTGTACAGCTTGTTTCATCACCTTTGCGAAGTTGCCGCTCTCTCCGGCTCCCGGAGACGAAGAAGCTGCTTCTTCGCGCAAAGACGATTCTGCCGCTCACAGTGCTCTGCGGTGTGCGCCTTCTGCCGAAAGACGCCCGGGAGCGGTGCTTAGCTCTGCAGAGCACCGTACCGTCGTCTTTAGCCTCTCTTCTCGTCTACATCTTAGCAAAAAGCTTTTCCACTCTGTCTGGCAAGGAGAAACTGTGCCAGCACAAAAAACATCTCCCATCGTGTTCTAGAAGCTGCACGGAGGTCTGCCGAGTGTTTTGCAAGAAGAGAAAGAAAGTTGTCCAAAACAGCTTGCAATCGAATGTTCATGTGAATAGAAAAGGCAGGAGAGTGGTCAGGTACTGTTTTCTCTCAGTTGGCAAGCTGCGCACACAATCGCAGTGTTGTACAGCTTGTTTCATCACCTTTGCCAAGTTGCCGCTCTCTCCGGCTCCCGGAGACGAAGAAGCTGCTTCTTCGCGCAAAGACGATTCTGCCGCTCACAGTGCTCTGCGGTGTGCGCCTTCTGCCGAAAGAGGTCCGGAGCGGTGCTTAGCTCTGCAGAGCACCGTACCTTCGTCTTTAGCCTCTCTTCTCGTCTACATATTAGTAAAAATCTTTTCCACTCTGTCTGGCAAGTAGAAACTGTGCCAGCACAGAAAACATCTTCCATCGTGTTCTAGAGGCTGCACGGAGGTCTGCCGAGTGTTTTGCAAGAAGAGAAAGAAAGTTGTCCAAAACAGCTTGCAATCGAATGTTCATGTGAATAGAAAAGGCAGGAGAGTGGTCAGGTACTGTTTTCTCTCACTTGGCAAGCTGCGCACACAATCGCAGTGTTGTACAGCTTGTTTCATCACCTTTGCCAAGTTGCCGCTCTCTCCGGCTCCCGGAGACGAAGAAGCTGCTTCTTCGCGCAAAGACGATTCTGCCGCTCACAGTGCTCTGCGGTGTGCGCCTTCTGCCGAAAGACGCCCGGGAGCGGTGCTTAGCTCTGCAGAGCACCGTACCTTCGTCTTTAGCCTCTCTTCTCGTCTACATCTTAGCAAAAAGCTTTTCCACTCTGTCTGGCATGGAGAAACTGTGCCAGCACAGAAAACATCTCCCATCGTGTTCTAGAGGCTGCACGGAGGTCTGCCGAGTGTTTTGCAAGAAGAGAAAGAAAGTTGTTCAAAACAGCTTGCAATCGAATGTTCATGTGAATAGAAAAGTCAGGAGAGTGGTCAGGTACTGTTTTCTCTCAGTTGGCAAGCTGCGCACACAATCGCAGTGTTGTACAGCTTGTTTCATCACCTTTGCGAAGTTGCCGCTCTCTCCGGCTCCCGGAGACGAAGAAGCTGCTTCTTCGCGCAAAGACGATTCTGCCGCTCACAGTGCTCTGCGGTGTGCGCCTTCTGCCGAAAGACGCCCGGGAGCGGTGCTTAGCTCTGCAGAGCACCGTACCTTCGTCTTTAGCGTCTGCTCTCGTCTACATCTTAGCAAAAAGCTTTTCCACTCTGTCTGGCAAGGAGAAACTGTGCCAGCACAGAAAACATCTCCCATCGTGTTCTAGAGGCTGCACGGAGGTCTGCCGAGTGTTTTGCAAGAAGAGAAAGAAAGTTGTCCAAAACAGCTTGCAATCCAATGTTCATGTGAATAGAAAAGGCAGGAGAGTGGTCAGGTACTGTTTTCTCTCAGTTGGCAAGCTGCGCACACAATCGCAGTGTTGTACAGCTTGTTTCATCACCTTTGCGAAGTTGCCGCTCTCTCCGGCTCCCGGAGACGAAGAAGCTGCTTCTTCGCGCAAAGACGATTCTGCCGCTCACAGTGCTCTGCATTGTGCGCCTTCTCCCGAAAGACGCCCGGGAGCGGTGCTTAGCTCTGCAGAGCACCGTACCTTCGTCTTTAGCCTCTCTTCTCGTCTACATCTTAGCAAAAAGCTTTTCCACTGTGTCTGGCAAGGAGAAACTGTGCCAGCACAGAAAACATCTCCCATCGTATTCTAGAAGCTGCACGGAGGTCTGCCGAGTGTTTTGCAAGAAGAGAAAGAAAGTTGTCCAAAACAGCTTGCAATCCAATGTTCATGTGAATAGAAAAGGCAGGAGAGTGGTCAGGTACTGTTTTCTCTCAGTTGGCAAGCTGCGCACACAATCGCAGTGTTGTACAGCTTGTTTCATCACCTTTGCGAAGTTGCCGCTCTCTCCGGCTCCCGGAGACGAAGAAGCTGCTTCTTCGCGCAAAGACGATTCTGCCGCCTACAGTGCTCTGCGGTGTGCGCCTTCTGCCGAAAGACGCCCGGGAGCGGTGCTTAGCTCTGCAGAGCACCGTACCTTCGTCTTTAGCCTCTCTTCTCGTCTACATCTTAGCAAAAAGCTTTTCCACTCTGTCTGGCAAGGAGAAACTGTGCCAGCACAGAAAACATCTCCCATCGTGTTCTAGAAGCTGCACGGAGGTCTGCCGAGTGTTTTGCAAGAAGAGAAAGAAAGTTGTCCAAAACAGCTTGCAATTGAATATTCATGTGATTAGAAAATGCAGGAGAGTGGTCAGGTACTGTTTTCTCACAGTTGTCATGCTGCGCACACAATCGCAGTGTTGTACAGCTTGTTTCATCACCTTTGCGAAGTTGCCGCTCTCTCCGGCTCCCGGAGACGAAGAAGCTGCTTCTTCGCGCAAAGACGATTCTGCCGCTCACAGTGCTCTGCGGTGTGCGCCTTCTGCCGAAAGAGGTCCGGGAGCGGTGCTTAGCTCTGCAGAGCACCGTACCTTCGTCTTTAGCCTCTCTTCTCGTCTACATCTTAGCAAAAAGCTTTTCCACTCTGTCTGGCATGGAGAAACTGTGCCAGCACAGAAAACATCTCCCATCGTGTTCTAGAGGCTGCACGGAGGTCTGCCGAGTGTTTTGCAAGAAGAGAAAGAAAGTTGTCCAAAACAGCTTGCAATCGAATGTTCATGTGAATAGAAAAGGCAGGAGAGTGGTCAGGTACTGTTTTCTCTCAGTTGGCAAGCTGCGCACACAATCGCAGTGTTGTACAGCTTGTTTCATCACCTTTGCGAAGCTGCCGCTCTCTCCGGCTCCCGGAGACGAAGAAGCTGCTTCTTCGCGCAAAGACGATTCTGCCGCTCACAGTGCTCTGCGGTGTGCGCCTTCTGCCGAAAGACGCCCGGGAGCGGTGCTTAGCTCTGCAGAGCACCGTACCTTCGTCTTTAGCCTCTCTTCTCGTCTACATCTTAGCAAAAAGCTTTTCCACTCTGTCTGGCAAGGAGAAACTGTGCCAGCACAGAAAACATCTCCCATCGTGTTCTAGAGGCTGCACGGAGGTCTGCCGAGTGTTTTGCAAGAAGAGAAAGTTGTTCAAAACAGCTTGCAATCGAATGTTCATGTGAATAGAAAAGGCAGGAGAGTGGTCAGGTACTGTTTTCTCTCAGTTGGCAAGCTGCGCACACAATCGCAGTGTTGTACAGCTTGTTTCATCACCTTTGCGAAGTTGCCGCTCTCTCCGGCTCCCGGAGACGAAGAAGCTGCTTCTTCGCGCAAAGACGATTCTGCCGCTCACAGTGCTCTGCGGTGTGCGCCTTCTGCCGAAAGACGCCCGGGAGCGGTGCTTAGCTCTGCAGAGCACCGTACCTTCGTCTTTAGCGTCTGCTCTCGTCTACATCTTAGCAAAAAGCTTTTCCACTCTGTCTGGCAAGGAGAAACTGTGCCAGCACAGAAAACATCTCCCATCGTGTTCTAGAGGCTGCACGGAGGTCTGCCGAGTGTTTTGCAAGAAGAGAAAGAAAGTTGTCCAAAACAGCTTGCAATCCAATGTTCATGTGAATAGAAAAGGCAGGAGAGTGGTCAGGTACTGTTTTCTCTCAGTTGGCAAGCTGCGCACACAATCGCAGTGTTGTACAGCTTGTTTCATCACCTTTGCCAAGTTGCCGCTCTCTCCGGCTCCCGGAGACGAAGAAGCTGTTTCTTCGCGCAAAGACGATTCTGCCGCTCACAGTGCTCTGCATTGTGCGCCTTCTCCCGAAAGACGCCCGGGAGCGGTGCTTAGCTCTGCAGAGCACCGTACCTTCGTCTTTAGCCTCTCTTCTCGTCTACATCTTAGCAAAAAGCTTTTCCACTGTGTCTGGCAAGGAGAAACTGTGCCAGCACAGAAAACATCTCCCATCGTATTCTAGACGCTATACGGAGGTCTGCCGAGTGTTTTGCAAGAAGAGAAAGAAAGTTGTCCAAAACAGCTTGCAATCGAATGTTCATGTGAATAGAAAAGGCAGGAGAGTGGTCAGGTACTGTTTTCTCTCACTTGGCAAGCTGCGCACACAATCGCAGTGTTGTACAGCTTGTTTCATCACCTTTGCCAAGTTGCCGCTCTCTCCGGCTCCCGGAGACGAAGAAGCTGCTTCTTCGCGCAAAGACGATTCTGCCGCTCACAGTGCTCTGCGGTGTGCGCCTTCTGCCGAAAGACGCCCGGGAGCGGTGCTTAGCTCTGCAGAGCACCGTACCTTCGTCTTTAGCCTCTCTTCTCGTCTACATCTTAGCAAAAAGCTTTTCCACTCTGTCTGGCAAGGAGAAACTGTGCCAGCACAGAAAACATCTCCCATCGTGTTCTAGAGGCTGCACGGAGGTCTGCCGAGTGTTTTGCAAGAAGAGAAAGAAAGTTGTCCAAAACAGCTTGCAATTGAATATTCATGTGATTAGAAAATGCAGGAGAGTGGTCAGGTACTGTTTTCTCACAGTTGTCATGCTGCGCACACAATGGCAGTGTTGTACAGCTTGTTTCATCACCTTTGCCAAGTTGCCGCTCTCTCCGGCTCCCGGAGACGAAGAAGCTGCTTCTTCGCGCAAAGACGATTCTGCCGCTCACAGTGCTCTGCGGTGTGCGCCTTCTGCCGAAAGAGGTCCGGGAGCGGTGCTTAGCTCTGCAGAGCACCGTACCTTCGTCTTTAGCCTCTCTTCTCGTCTACATCTTAGCAAAAAGCTTTTCCACTCTGTCTGGCATGGAGAAACTGTGCCAGCACAGAAAACATCTCCCATCGTGTTCTAGAGGCTGCACGGAGGTCTGCCGAGTGTTTTGCAAGAAGAGAAAGAAAGTTGTCCAAAACAGCTTGCAATCGAATGTTCATGTGAATAGAAAAGGCAGGAGAGTGGTCAGGTACTGTTTTCTCTCACTTGGCAAGCTGCGCACACAATCGCAGTGTTGTACAGCTTGTTTCATCACCTTTGCGAAGCTGCCGCTCTCTCCGGCTCCCGGAGACGAAGAAGCTGCTTCTTCGCGCAAAGACGATTCTGCCGCTCACAGTGCTCTGCGGTGTGCGCCTTCTGCCGAAAGACGCCCGGGAGCGGTGCTTAGCTCTGCAGAGCACCGTACCTTCGTCTTTAGCCTCTCTTCTCGTCTACATCTTAGCAAAAAGCTTTTCCACTCTGTCTGGCAAGGAGAAACTGTGCCAGCACAGAAAACATCTCCCATCGTGTTCTAGAGGCTGCACGGAGGTCTGCCGAGTGTTTTGCAAGAAGAGAAAGAAAGTTGTCCAAAACAGCTTGCAATCGAATGTTCATGTGAATAGAAAAGGCAGGAGAGTGGTCAGGTACTGTTTTCTCTCAGTTGGCAAGCTGCGCACACAATCGCAGTGTTGTACAGCTTGTTTCATCACCTTTGCCAAGTTGCCGCTCTCTCCGGCTCCCGGAGACGAAGAAGCTGCTTCTTCGCGCAAAGACGATTCTGCCGCTCACAGTGCTCTGCGGTGTGCGCCTTCTGCCGAAAGACGACCGGGAGCGGTGCTTAGCTCTGCAGAGCACCGTACCTTCGTCTTCAGCCTCTCTTCTCGTCTACATCTTAGCAAAAAGCTTTTCCACTCTGTCTGTCAAGGAGAAACTGTGCCAGCACAAAAAACATCTCCCATCGTGTTCTAGAAGTTGCACGGAGGTCTGCCGAGTGTTTTGCAAGAAGAGAAAGAAAGTTGTCCAAAACAGCTTGCAATCGAATGTTCATGTGATTAGAAAAGGCAGGAGAGTGGTCAGGTACTGTTTTCTCTCAGTTGGCAAGCTGCGCACACAATCGCAGTGTTGTACAGCTTGTTTCATCACCTTTGCGAAGTTGCCGCTCTCTCCGGCTCCCGGAGACGAAGAAGCTGCTTCTTCGCGCAAAGACGATTCTGCCGCTCACAGTGCTCTGCGGTGTGCGCCTTCTGCCGAAAGAGGTCCGGGAGCGGTGCTTAGCTCTGCAGAGCACCGTACCTTCGTCTTTAGCCTCTCTTCTCGTCTACATCTTAGCAAAAAGCTTTTCCACTCTGTCTGGCAAGGAGAAACTGTGCCAGCACAGAAAACATCTCCCATCGTGTTCTAGAAGCTGCACGGAGGTCTGCCGAGTGTTTTGCAAGAAGAGAAAGAAAGTTGTCCAAAACAGCTTGCAATCGAATGTTCATGTGAATAGAAAAGGCAGGAGAGTGGTCAGGTACTGTTTTCTCTCACTTGGCAAGCTGCGCACACAATCGCAGTGTTGTACAGCTTGTTTCATCACCTTTGCGAAGCTGCCGCTCTCTCCGGCTCCGGAGACGAAGAAGCTGCTTCTTCGCGCAAAGACGATTCTGCCGCTCACAGTGCTCTGCGGTGTGTGCCTCCTGCCGAAAGAGGCCCGGGAGTGGTGCTTAGGTCTGCAAAGCACCGTACCTTCTTCTTTAGCCTCTCTTCTCGTCTACATCTTAGCAAAAAGCTTTTCCACTCTGTCTGGCAAGGAGAAACTGTGCCAGCACAGAAAACATCTCCCATCGTGTTCTAGAGGCTGCACGGAGGTCTGCCGAGTGTTTTGCAAGAAGAGAAAGAAAGTTGTCCAAAACAGCTTGCAATCGAATGTTCATGTGAATAGAAAAGGCAGGAGAGTGGTCAGGTACTGTTTTCTCTCAGTTGGCAAGCTGCGCACACAATCGCAGTGTTGTACAGCTTGTTTCATCACCTTTGCCAAGTTGCCGCTCTCTCCGGCTCCCGGAGACGAAGAAGCTGCTTCTTCGCGCAAAGACGATTCTGCCGCTCACAGTGCTCTGCGGTGTGCGCCTTCTGCCGAAAGACGCCCGGGAGCGGTGCTTAGCTCTGCAGAGCACCGTACCGTCGTCTTTAGCCTCTCTTCTCGTCTACATCTTAGCAAAAAGCTTTTCCACTCTGTCTGGCAAGGAGAAACTGTGCCAGCACAAAAAACATCTCCCATCGTGTTCTAGAAGCTGCACGGAGGTCTGCCGAGCGTTTTGCAAGAAGAGAAAGAAAGTTGTCCAAAACAGCTTGCAATCGAATGTTCATGTGAATAGAAAAGGCAGGAGAGTGGTCAGGTACTGTTTTCTCTCAGTTGGCAAGCTGCGCACACAATCGCAGTGTTGTACAGCTTGTTTCATCACCTTTGCGAAGTTGCCGCTCACTCCGGCTCCCGGAGACGAAGAAGCTGCTTCTTCGCGCAAAGACGATTCTGCCGCTCACAGTGCTCTGCGGTGTGCGCCTTCTGCCGAAAGACGACCGGGAGCGGTGCTTAGCTCTGCAGAGCACCGTACCTTCGTCTTTAGCCTCTCTTCTCGTCTACATCTTAGCAAAAATCTTTTCCACTCTGTCTGGCAAGTAGAAACTGTGCCAGCACAGAAAACATCTCCCATCGTGTTCTAGAGGCTGCACGGAGGTCTGCCGAGTGTTTTGCAAGAAGAGAAAGAAAGTTGTCCAAAACAGCTTGCAATCGAATGTTCATGTGAATAGAAAAGGCAGGAGAGTGGTCAGGTACTGTTTTCTCTCACTTGGCAAGCTGCGCACACAATCGCAGTGTTGTACAGCTTGTTTCATCACCTTTGCGAAGCTGCCGCTCTCTCCGGCTCCCGGAGACGAAGAAGCTGCTTCTTCGCGCAAAGACGATTCTGCCGCTCACAGTGCTCTGCGGTGTGCGCCTTCTGCCGAAAGACGCCCGGGAGCGGTGCTTAGCTCTGCAGAGCACCGTACCTTCGTCTTTAGCCTCTCTTCTCGTCTACATCTTAGCAAAAAGCTTTTCCACTCTGTCTGGCAAGGAGAAACTGTGCCAGCACAGAAAACATCTCCCATCGTGTTCTAGAGGCTGCACGGAGGTCTGCCGAGTGTTTTGCAAGAAGAGAAAGAAAGTTGTTCAAAACAGCTTGCAATCGAATGTTCATGTGAATAGAAAAGGCAGGAGAGTGGTCAGGTACTGTTTTCTCTCAGTTGGCAAGCTGCGCACACAATCGCAGTGTTGTACAGCTTGTTTCATCACCTTAGCGAAGTTGCCGCTCTCTCCGGCTCCCGGAGACGAAGAAGCTGCTTCTTCGCGCAAAGACGATTCTGCCGCTCACAGTGCTCTGCGGTGTGCGCCTTCTGCCGAAAGACGCCCGGGAGCGGTGCTTAGCTCTGCAGAGCACCGTACCTTCGTCTTTAGCGTCTGCTCTCGTCTACATCTTAGCAAAAAGCTTTTCCACTCTGTCTGGCAAGGAGAAACTGTGCCAGCACAGAAAACATCTCCCATCGTGTTCTAGAGGCTGCACGGAGGTCTGCCGAGTGTTTTGCAAGAAGAGAAAGAAAGTTGTCCAAAACAGCTTGCAATCCAATGTTCATGTGAATAGAAAAGGCAGGAGAGTGGTCAGGTACTGTTTTCTCTCAGTTGGCAAGCTGCGCACACAATCGCAGTGTTGTACAGCTTGTTTCATCACCTTTGCCAAGTTGCCGCTCTCTCCGGCTCCCGGAGACGAAGAAGCTGCTTCTTCGCGCAAAGACGATTCTGCCGCTCACAGTGCTCTGCGGTGTGCGCCTTCTGCCGAAAGACGCCCGGGAGCGGTGCTTAGCTCTGCAGAGCACCGTACCTTCGTCTTTAGCCTCTCTTCTCGTCTACATCTTAGCAAAAAGCTTTTCCACTCTGTCTGGCAAGGAGAAACTGTGCCAGCACAGAAAACATCTCCCATCGTGTTCTAGAGGCTGCACGGAGGTCTGCCGAGTGTTTTGCAAGAAGAGAAAGAAAGTTGTCCAAAACAGCTTGCAATCCAATGTTCATGTGAATAGAAAAGGCAGGAGAGTGGTCAGGTACTGTTTTCTCTCAGTTGGCAAGCTGCGCACACAATCGCAGTGTTGTACAGCTTGTTTCATCACCTTTGCGAAGTTGCCGCTCTCTCCGGCTCCCGGAGACGAAGAAGCTGCTTCTTCGCGCAAAGACGATTCTGCCGCTCACAGTGCTCTGCGGTGTGCGCCTTCTGCCGAAAGACGCCCGGGAGCGGTGCTTAGCTCTGCAGAGCACCGTACCTTCGTCTTTAGCGTCTGCTCTCGTCTACATCTTAGCAAAAAGCTTTTCCACTCTGTCTGGCAAGGAGAAACTGTGCCAGCACAGAAAACATCTCCCATCGTGTTCTAGAGGCTGCACGGAGGTCTGCCGAGTGTTTTGCAAGAAGAGAAAGAAAGTTGTCCAAAACAGCTTGCAATCGAATGTTCATGTGAATAGAAAAGGCAGGAGAGTGGTCAGGTACTGTTTTCTCTCAGTTGGCAAGCTGCGCACACAATCGCAGTGTTGTACAGCTTGTTTCATCACCTTTGCGAAGTTGCCGCTCTCTCCGGCTCCCGGAGACGAAGAAGCTGCTTCTTCGCGCAAAGACGATTCTGCCGCTCACAGTGCTCTGCATTGTGCGCCTTCTGCCGAAAGAGGTCCGGGAGCGGTGCTTAGCTCTGCAGAGCACCGTACCGTCGTCTTTAGCCTCTCTTCTCGTCTACATCTTAGCAAAAAGCTTTTCCACTCTGTGTGGCAAGGAGAAACTGTGCCAGCACAGAAAACATCTCCCATCGTGTTCTAGAGGCTGCACGGAGGTCTGCCGAGTGTTTTGCAAGAAGAGAAAGAAAGTTGTCCAAAACAGCTTGCAATCGAATGTTCATGTGAATAGAAAAGGCAGGAGAGTGGTCAGGTACTGTTTTCTCTCAGTTGGCAAGCTGCGCACACAATCGCAGTGTTGTACAGCTTGTTTCATCACCTTTGCCAAGTTGCCGCTCTCTCCGGCTCCCGGAGACGAAGAAGCTGCTTCTTCGCGCAAAGACGATTCTGCCGCTCACAGTGCTCTGCGGTGTGCGCCTTCTGCCGAAAGACGACCGGGAGCGGTGCTTAGCTCTGCAGAGCACCGTACCTTCGTCTTCAGCCTCTCTTCTCGTCTACATCTTAGCAAAAAGCTTTTCCACTCTGTCTGTCAAGGAGAAACTGTGCCAGCACAAAAAACATCTCCCATCGTGTTCTAGAAGTTGCACGGAGGTCTGCCGAGTGTTTTGCAAGAAGAGAAAGAAAGTTGTCCAAAACAGCTTGCAATCGAATGTTCATGTGATTAGAAAAGGCAGGAGAGTGGTCAGGTACTGTTTTCTCTCAGTTGGCAAGCTGCGCACACAATCGCAGTGTTGTACAGCTTGTTTCATCACCTTTGCCAAGTTGCCGCTCTCTCCGGCTCCCGGAGACGAAGAAGCTGCTTCTTCGCGCAAAGACGATTCTGCCGCTCACAGTGCTCTGCGGTGTGCGCCTTCTGCCGAAAGACGCCCGGGAGCGGTGCTTAGCTCTGCAGAGCACCGTACCTTCGTCTTTAGCGTCTGCTCTCGTCTACATCTTAGCAAAAAGCTTTTCCACTCTGTCTGGCAAGGAGAAACTGTGCCAGCACAGAAAACATCTCCCATCGTGTTCTAGAGGCTGCACGGAGGTCTGCCGAGTGTTTTGCAAGAAGAGAAAGAAAGTTGTCCAAAACAGCTTGCAATCGAATGTTCATGTGAATAGAAAAGGCAGGAGAGTGGTCAGGTACTGTTTTCTCTCAGTTGGCAAGCTGCGCACACAATCGCAGTGTTGTACAGCTTGTTTCATCACCTTTGCGAAGTTGCCGCTCTCTCCGGCTCCCGGAGACGAAGAAGCTGCTTCTTCGCGCAAAGACGATTCTGCCGCTCACAGTGCTCTGCGGTGTGCGCCTTCTGCCGAAAGAGGTCCGGGAGCGGTGCTTAGCTCTGCAGAGCACCGTACCTTCGTCTTTAGCCTCTCTTCTCGTCTACATCTTAGCAAAAAGCTTTTCCACTCTGTCTGGCAAGGAGAAACTGTGCCAGCACAGAAAACATCTCCCATCGTGTTCTAGAGGCTGCACGGAGGTCTGCCGAGTGTTTTGCAAGAAGAGAAAGAAAGTTGTCCAAAACAGCTTGCAATCGAAGGTTCATGTGAATAGAAAAGGCAGGAGAGTGGTCAGGTACTGTTTTCTCTCCGTTGGCAAGCTGCGCACACAATCGCAGTGTTGTACAGCTTGTTTCATCACCTTTGCGAAGTTGCCGCTCTCTCCGACTCCCGGAGACGAAGAAGCTGTTTCTTCGCGCAAAGACGATTCTGCCGCTCACAGTGCTCTGCATTGTGCGCCTTCTGCCGAAAGAGGTCCGGGAGCGGTGCTTAGCTCTGCAGAGCACCGTACCTTCGTCTTTAGCCTCTCTTCTCGTCTACATCTTAGCAAAAAGCTTTTCCACTGTGTCTGGCAAGTAGAAACTGTGCCAGCACAGAAAACATCTCCCATCGTGTTCTAGAGGCTGCACGGAGGTCTGCCGAGTGTTTTGCAAGAAGAGAAAGAAAGTTGTCCAAAACAGCTTGCAATCGAATGTTCATGTGAATAGAAAAGGCAGGAGAGTGGTCAGGTACTGTTTTCTCTCACTTGGCAAGCTGCGCACACAATCGCAGTGTTGTACAGCTTGTTTCATCACCTTTGCCAAGTTGCCGCTCTCTCCGGCTCCCGGAGACGAAGAAGCTGCTTCTTCGCGCAAAGACGATTCTGCCGCTCACAGTGCTCTGCGGTGTGCGCCTTCTGCCGAAAGACGACCGGGAGCGGTGCTTAGCTGTGCAGAGCACCGTACCTTCGTCTTCAGCCTCTCTTCTCGTCTACATCTTAGCAAAAAGCTTTTCCACTCTGTCTGTCAAGGAGAAACTGTGCCAGCACAAAAAACATCTCCCATCGTGTTCTAGAAGTTGCACGGAGGTCTGCCGAGTGTTTTGCAAGAAGAGAAAGAAAGTTGTCCAAAACAGCTTGCAATCGAATGTTCATGTGATTAGAAAATGCAGGAGAGTGGTCAGGTACTGTTTTCTCTCAGTTGGCAAGCTGCGCACACAATCGCAGTGTTGTACAGCTTGTTTCATCACCTTTGCGAAGTTGCCGCTCTCTCCGGCTCCCGGAGACGAAGAAGCTGTTTCTTCGCGCAAAGACGATTCTGCCGCTCACAGTGCTCTGCGGTGTGCGCCTTCTGCCGAAAGAGGTCCGGGAGCGGTGCTTAGCTCTGCAGAGCACTGTACCTTCGTCTTTAGCCTCTCTTCTCGTCTACATCTTAGCAAAAAGCTTTTCCACTCTGTCTGGCAAGGAGAAACTGTGCCAGCACAGAAAACATCTCCCATCGTGTTCTAGAGGCTGCACGGAGGTCTGCCGAGTGTTTTGCAAGAAGAGAAAGAAAGTTGTTCAAAACAGCTTGCAATCGAATGTTCATGTGAATAGAAAAGGCAGGAGAGTGGTCAGGTACTGTTTTCTCTCACTTGGCAAGCTGCGCACACAATCGCAGTGTTGTACAGCTTGTTTCATCACCTTTGCGAAGTTGCCGCTCTCTCCGGCTCCCGGAGACGAAGAAGCTGCTTCTTCGCGCAAAGACGATTCTGCCGCTCACAGTGCTCTGCGGTGTGCGCCTTCGCCGAAAGACGCCCGGGAGCGGTGCTTAGCTCTGCAGAGCACCGTACCTTCGTCTTTAGCGTCTGCTCTCGTCTACATCTTAGCAAAAAGCTTTTCCACTCTGTCTGGCAAGGAGAAACTGTGCCAGCACAGAAAACATCTCCCATCGTGTTCTAGAGGCTGCACGGAGGTCTGCCGAGGTGTTTTGCAAGAAGAGAAAGAAAGTTGTCCAAAACAGCTTGCAATCCAATGTTCATGTGAATAGAAAAGGCAGGAGAGTGGTCAGGTACTGTTTTCTCTCCGTTGGCAAGCTGCGCACACAATCGCAGTGTTGTACAGCTTGTTTCATCACCTTTGCGAAGTTTCCGCTCTCTCCGGCTCCCGGAGACGAAGAAGCTGTTTCTTCGCGCAAAGACGATTCTGCCGCTCACAGTGCTCTGCATTGTGCGCCTTCTCCCGAAAGACGCCCGGGAGCGGTGCTTAGCTCTGCAGAGCACCGTACCTTCGTCTTTAGCCTCTCTTCTCGTCTACATCTTAGCAAAAAGCTTTTCCACTCTGTCTGGCAAGGAGAAACTGTGCCAGCACAGAAAACATCTCCCATCGTATTCTAGACGCTATACGGAGGTCTGCCGAGTGTTTTGCAAGAAGAGAAAGAAAGTTGTCCAAAACAGCTTGCAATCGAATGTTCATGTGAATAGAAAAGGCAGGAGAGTGGTCAGGTACTGTTTTCTCTCAGTTGGCAAGCTGCGCACACAATCGCAGTGTTGTACAGCTTGTTTCATCACCTTTGCGAAGTTGCCGCTCTCTCCGGCTCCCGGAGACGAAGAAGCTGCTTCTTCGCGCAAAGACGATTCTGCCGCCTACAGTGCTCTGCGGTGTGCGCCTTCTGCCGAAAGACGCCCGGGAGCGGTGCTTAGCTCTGCAGAGCACCGTACCTTCGTCTTTAGCCTCTCTTCTCGTCTACATCTTAGCAAAAAGCTTTTCCACTCTGTCTGGCAAGGAGAAACTGTGCCAGCACAGAAAACATCTCCCATCGTGTTCTAGAAGCTGCACGGAGGTCTGCCGAGTGTTTTGCAAGAAGAGAAAGAAAGTTGTCCAAAACAGCTTGCAATTGAATATTCATGTGATTAGAAAATGCAGGAGAGTGGTCAGGTACTGTTTTCTCACAGTTGTCATGCTGCGCACACAATCGCAGTGTTGTACAGCTTGTTTCATCACCTTTGCGAAGTTGCCGCTCTCTCCGGCTCCCGGAGACGAAGAAGCTGCTTCTTCGCGCAAAGACGATTCTGCCGCTCACAGTGCTCTGCGGTGTGCGGCTTCTGCCGAAAGAGGTCCGGGAGCGGTGCTTAGCTCTGCAGAGCACCGTACCTTCGTCTTTAGCGTCTGCTCTCGTCTACATCTTAGCAAAAAGCTTTTCCACTCTGTCTGGCAAGGAGAAACTGTGCCAGCACAGAAAACATCTCCCATCGTGTTCTAGAGGCTGCACGGAGGTCTGCCGAGTGTTTTGCAAGAAGAGAAAGAAAGTTGTCCAAAACAGCTTGCAATCCAATGTTCATGTGAATAGAAAAGGCAGGAGAGTGGTCAGGTACTGTTTTCTCTCAGTTGGCAAGCTGCGCACACAATCGCAGTGTTGTACAGCTTGTTTCATCACCTTTGCCAAGTTGCCGCTCTCTCCGGCTCCCGGAGACGAAGAAGCTGCTTCTTCGCGCAAAGACGATTCTGCCGCTCACAGTGCTCTGCGGTGTGCGCCTTCTGCCGAAAGACGCCCGGGAGCGGTGCTTAGCTCTGCAGAGCACCGTACCTTCGTCTTTAGCCTCTCTTCTCGTCTACATCTTAGCAAAAAGCTTTTCCACTCTGTCTGGCAAGGAGAAACTGTGCCAGCACAGAAAACATCTCCCATCGTGTTCTAGAGGCTGCACGGAGGTCTGCCGAGTGTTTTGCAAGAAGAGAAAGAAAGTTGTCCAAAACAGCTTGCAATCCAATGTTCATGTGAATAGAAAAGGCAGGAGAGTGGTCAGGTACTGTTTTCTCTCCGTTGGCAAGCTGCGCACACAATCGCAGTGTTGTACAGCTTGTTTCATCACCTTTGCGAAGTTTCCGCTCTCTCCGGCTCCCGGAGACGAAGAAGCTGTTTCTTCGCGCAAAGACGATTCTGCCGCTCACAGTGCTCTGCATTGTGCGCCTTCTCCCGAAAGACGCCCGGGAGCGGTGCTTAGCTCTGCAGAGCACCGTACCTTCGTCTTTAGCCTCTCTTCTCGTCTACATCTTAGCAAAAAGCTTTTCCACTCTGTCTGGCAAGGAGAAACTGTGCCAGCACAGAAAACATCTCCCATCGTATTCTAGACGCTATACGGAGGTCTGCCGAGTGTTTTGCAAGAAGAGAAAGAAAGTTGTCCAAAACAGCTTGCAATCGAATGTTCATGTGAATAGAAAAGGCAGGAGAGTGGTCAGGTACTGTTTTCTCTCAGTTGGCAAGCTGCGCACACAATCGCAGTGTTGTACAGCTTGTTTCATCACCTTTGCGAAGTTGCCGCTCTCTCCGGCTCCCGGAGACGAAGAAGCTGCTTCTTCGCGCAAAGACGATTCTGCCGCCTACAGTGCTCTGCGGTGTGCGCCTTCTGCCGAAAGACGCCCGGGAGCGGTGCTTAGCTCTGCAGAGCACCGTACCTTCGTCTTTAGCCTCTCTTCTCGTCTACATCTTAGCAAAAAGCTTTTCCACTCTGTCTGGCAAGGAGAAACTGTGCCAGCACAGAAAACATCTCCCATCGTGTTCTAGAAGCTGCACGGAGGTCTGCCGAGTGTTTTGCAAGAAGAGAAAGAAAGTTGTCCAAAACAGCTTGCAATTGAATATTCATGTGATTAGAAAATGCAGGAGAGTGGTCAGGTACTGTTTTCTCACAGTTGTCATGCTGCGCACACAATCGCAGTGTTGTACAGCTTGTTTCATCACCTTTGCGAAGTTGCCGCTCTCTCCGGCTCCCGGAGACGAAGAAGCTGCTTCTTCGCGCAAAGACGATTCTGCCGCTCACAGTGCTCTGCGGTGTGCGCCTTCTGCCGAAAGAGGTCCGGGAGCGGTGCTTAGCTCTGCAGAGCACCGTACCTTCGTCTTTAGCCTCTCTTCTCGTCTACATCTTAGCAAAAAGCTTTTCCACTCTGTCTGGCATGGAGAAACTGTGCCAGCACAGAAAACATCTCCCATCGTGTTCTAGAGGCTGCACGGAGGTCTGCCGAGTGTTTTGCAAGAAGAGAAAGAAAGTTGTCCAAAACAGCTTGCAATCGAATGTTCATGTGAATAGAAAAGGCAGGAGAGTGGTCAGGTACTGTTTTCTCTCACTTGGCAAGCTGCGCACACAATCGCAGTGTTGTACAGCTTGTTTCATCACCTTTGCGAAGCTGCCGCTCTCTCCGGCTCCCGGAGACGAAGAAGCTGCTTCTTCGCGCAAAGACGATTCTGCCGCTCACAGTGCTCTGCGGTGTGCGCCTTCTGCCGAAAGACGCCCGGGAGCGGTGCTTAGCTCTGCAGAGCACCGTACCTTCGTCTTTAGCCTCTCTTCTCGTCTACATCTTAGCAAAAAGCTTTTCCACTCTGTCTGGCAAGGAGAAACTGTGCCAGCACAGAAAACATCTCCCATCGTGTTCTAGAGGCTGCACGGAGGTCTGCCGAGTGTTTTGCAAGAAGGGAAAGTTGTTCAAAACAGCTTGCAATCGAATGTTCATGTGAATAGAAAAGGCAGGAGAGTGGTCAGGTACTGTTTTCTCTCAGTTGGCAAGCTGCGCACACAATCGCAGTGTTGTACAGCTTGTTTCATCACCTTTGCGAAGTTGCCGCTCTCTCCGGCTCCCGGAGACGAAGAAGCTGCTTCTTCGCGCAAAGACGATTCTGCCGCTCACAGTGCTCTGCGGTGTGCGCCTTCTGCCGAAAGACGCCCGGGAGCGGTGCTTAGCTCTGCAGAGCACCGTACCTTCGTCTTTAGCGTCTGCTCTCGTCTACATCTTAGCAAAAAGCTTTTCCACTCTGTCTGGCAAGGAGAAACTGTGCCAGCACAGAAAACATCTCCCATCGTGTTCTAGAGGCTGCACGGAGGTCTGCCGAGTGTTTTGCAAGAAGAGAAAGAAAGTTGTCCAAAACAGCTTGCAATCCAATGTTCATGTGAATAGAAAAGGCAGGAGAGTGGTCAGGTACTGTTTTCTCTCAGTTGGCAAGCTGCGCACACAATCGCAGTGTTGTACAGCTTGTTTCATCACCTTTGCCAAGTTGCCGCTCTCTCCGGCTCCCGGAGACGAAGAAGCTGCTTCTTCGCGCAAAGACGATTCTGCCGCCTACAGTGCTCTGCGGTGTGCGCCTTCTGCCGAAAGACGCCCGGGAGCGGTGCTTAGCTCTGCAGAGCACCGTACCTTCGTCTTTAGCCTCTCTTCTCGTCTACATCTTAGCAAAAAGCTTTTCCACTCTGTCTGGCAAGGAGAAACTGTGCCAGCACAGAAAACATCTCCCATCGTGTTCTAGAGGCTGCACGGAGGTCTGCCGAGTGTTTTGCAAGAAGAGAAAGAAAGTTGTCCAAAACAGCTTGCAATTGAATATTCATGTGATTAGAAAATGCAGGAGAGTGGTCAGGTACTGTTTTCTCACAGTTGTCATGCTGCGCACACAATCGCAGTGTTGTACAGCTTGTTTCATCACCTTTGCCAAGTTGCCGCTCTCTCCGGCTCCCGGAGACGAAGAAGCTGCTTCTTCGCGCAAAGACGATTCTGCCGCTCACAGTGCTCTGCGGTGTGCGCCTTCTGCCGAAAGAGGTCCGGGAGCGGTGCTTAGCTCTGCAGAGCACCGTACCTTCGTCTTTAGCCTCTCTTCTCGTCTACATCTTAGCAAAAAGCTTTTCCACTCTGTCTGGCATGGAGAAACTGTGCCAGCACAGAAAACATCTCCCATCGTGTTCTAGAGGCTGCACGGAGGTCTGCCGAGTGTTTTGCAAGAAGAGAAAGAAAGTTGTCCAAAACAGCTTGCAATCGAATGTTCATGTGAATAGAAAAGGCAGGAGAGTGGTCAGGTACTGTTTTCTCTCACTTGGCAAGCTGCGCACACAATCGCAGTGTTGTACAGCTTGTTTCATCACCTTTGCGAAGCTGCCGCTCTCTCCGGCTCCCGGAGACGAAGAAGCTGCTTCTTCGCGCAAAGACGATTCTGCCGCTCACAGTGCTCTGCGGTGTGCGCCTTCTGCCGAAAGACGCCCGGGAGCGGTGCTTAGCTCTGCAGAGCACCGTACCTTCGTCTTTAGCCTCTCTTCTCGTCTACATCTTAGCAAAAAGCTTTTCCACTCTGTCTGGCAAGGAGAAACTGTGCCAGCACAGAAAACATCTCCCATCGTGTTCTAGAGGCTGCACGGAGGTCTGCCGAGTGTTTTGCAAGAAGAGAAAGAAAGTTGTCCAAAACAGCTTGCAATCGAATGTTCATGTGAATAGAAAAGGCAGGAGAGTGGTCAGGTACTGTTTTCTCTCAGTTGGCAAGCTGCGCACACAATCGCAGTGTTGTACAGCTTGTTTCATCACCTTTGCCAAGTTGCCGCTCTCTCCGGCTCCCGGAGACGAAGAAGCTGCTTCTTCGCGCAAAGACGATTCTGCCGCTCACAGTGCTCTGCGGTGTGCGCCTTCTGCCGAAAGACGACCGGGAGCGGTGCTTAGCTCTGCAGAGCACCGTACCTTCGTCTTCAGCCTCTCTTCTCGTCTACATCTTAGCAAAAAGCTTTTCCACTCTGTCTGTCAAGGAGAAACTGTGCCAGCACAAAAAACATCTCCCATCGTGTTCTAGAAGTTGCACGGAGGTCTGCCGAGTGTTTTGCAAGAAGAGAAAGAAAGTTGTCCAAAACAGCTTGCAATCGAATGTTCATGTGATTAGAAAAGGCAGGAGAGTGGTCAGGTACTGTTTTCTCTCAGTTGGCAAGCTGCGCACACAATCGCAGTGTTGTACAGCTTGTTTCATCACCTTTGCGAAGTTGCCGCTCTCTCCGGCTCCCGGAGACGAAGAAGCTGCTTCTTCGCGCAAAGACGATTCTGCCGCTCACAGTGCTCTGCGGTGTGCGCCTTCTGCCGAAAGAGGCCCGGGAGCGGTGCTTAGCTCTGCAGAGCACCGTACCTTCGTCTTTAGCCTCTCTTCTCGTCTACATCTTAGCAAAAAGCTTTTCCACTCTGTCTGGCAAGGAGAAACTGTGCCAGCACAGAAAACATCTCCCATCGTGTTCTAGAAGCTGCACGGAGGTCTGCCGAGTGTTTTGCAAGAAGAGAAAGAAAGTTGTCCAAAACAGCTTGCAATCGAATGTTCATGTGAATAGAAAAGGCAGGAGAGTGGTCAGGTACTGTTTTCTCTCACTTGGCAAGCTGCGCACACAATCGCAGTGTTGTACAGCTTGTTTCATCACCTTTGCGAAGCTGCCGCTCTCTCCGGCTCCGGAGACGAAGAAGCTGCTTCTTCGCGCAAAGACGATTCTGCCGCTCACAGTGCTCTGCGGTGTGTGCCTCCTGCCGAAAGAGGCCCGGGAGTGGTGCTTAGGTCTGCAAAGCACCGTACCTTCTTCTTTAGCCTCTCTTCTCGTCTACATCTTAGCAAAAAGCTTTTCCACTGTGTCTGGCAAGGAGAAACTGTGCCAGCACAGAAAACATCTCCCATCGTGTTCTAGAGGCTGCACGGAGGTCTGCCGAGTGTTTTGCAAGAAGAGAAAGAAAGTTGTCCAAAACAGCTTGCAATCGAATGTTCATGTGAATAGAAAAGGCAGGAGAGTGGTCAGGTACTGTTTTCTCTCAGTTGGCAAGCTGCGCACACAATCGCAGTGTTGTACAGCTTGTTTCATCACCTTTGCGAAGTTGCCGCTCTCTCCGGCTCCCGGAGACGAAGAAGCTGCTTCTTCGCGCAAAGACGATTCTGCCGCTCACAGTGCTCTGCGGTGTGCGCCTTCTGCCGAAAGACGCCCGGGAGCGGTGCTTAGCTCTGGAGAGCACCGTACCGTCGTCTTTAGCCTCTCTTCTCGTCTACATCTTAGCAAAAAGCTTTTCCACTCTGTCTGGCAAGGAGAAACTGTGCCAGCACAAAAAACATCTCCCATCGTGTTCTAGAAGCTGCACGGAGGTCTGCCGAGCGTTTTGCAAGAAGAGAAAGAAAGTTGTCCAAAACAGCTTGCAATCGAATGTTCATGTGAATAGAAAAGGCAGGAGAGTGGTCAGGTACTGTTTTCTCTCAGTTGGCAAGCTGCGCACACAATCGCAGTGTTGTACAGCTTGTTTCATCACCTTTGCGAAGTTGCCGCTCTCTCCGGCTCCCGGAGACGAAGAAGCTGCTTCTTCGCGCAAAGACGATTCTGCCGCTCACAGTGCTCTGCGGTGTGCGCCTTCTGCCGAAAGACGACCGGGAGCGGTGCTTAGCTCTGCAGAGCACCGTACCTTCGTCTTTAGCCTCTCTTCTCGTCTACATCTTAGCAAAAACCTTTTCCACTCTGTCTGGCAAGTAGAAACTGTGCCAGCACAGAAAACATCTCCCATCGTGTTCTAGAGGCTGCACGGAGGTCTGCCGAGTGTTTTGCAAGAAGAGAAAGAAAGTTGTCCAAAACAGCTTGCAATCGAATGTTCATGTGAATAGAAAAGGCAGGAGAGTGGTCAGGTACTGTTTTCTCTCACTTGGCAAGCTGCGCACACAATCGCAGTGTTGTACAGCTTGTTTCATCACCTTTGCGAAGCTGCCGCTCTCTCCGGCTCCCGGAGACGAAGAAGCTGCTTCTTCGCGCAAAGACGATTCTGCCGCTCACAGTGCTCTGCGGTGTGCGCCTTCTGCCGAAAGACGCCCGGGAGCGGTGCTTAGCTCTGCAGAGCACCGTACCTTCGTCTTTAGCCTCTCTTCTCGTCTACATCTTAGCAAAAAGCTTTTCCACTCTGTCTGGCAAGGAGAAACTGTGCCAGCACAGAAAACATCTCCCATCGTGTTCTAGAGGCTGCACGGAGGTCTGCCGAGTGTTTTGCAAGAAGAGAAAGAAAGTTGTTCAAAACAGCTTGCAATCGAATGTTCATGTGAATAGAAAAGGCAGGAGAGTGGTCAGGTACTGTTTTCTCTCAGTTGGCAAGCTGCGCACACAATCGCAGTGTTGTACAGCTTGTTTCATCACCTTAGCGAAGTTGCCGCTCTCTCCGGCTCCCGGAGACGAAGAAGCTGCTTCTTCGCGCAAAGACGATTCTGCCGCTCACAGTGCTCTGCGGTGTGCGCCTTCTGCCGAAAGACGCCCGGGAGCGGTGCTTAGCTCTGCAGAGCACCGTACCTTCGTCTTTAGCGTCTGCTCTCGTCTACATCTTAGCAAAAAGCTTTTCCACTCTGTCTGGCAAGGAGAAACTGTGCCAGCACAGAAAACATCTCCCATCGTGTTCTAGAGGCTGCACGGAGGTCTGCCGAGTGTTTTGCAAGAAGAGAAAGAAAGTTGTCCAAAACAGCTTGCAATCCAATGTTCATGTGAATAGAAAAGGCAGGAGAGTGGTCAGGTACTGTTTTCTCTCAGTTGGCAAGCTGCGCACACAATCGCAGTGTTGTACAGCTTGTTTCATCACCTTTGCCAAGTTGCCGCTCTCTCCGGCTCCCGGAGACGAAGAAGCTGCTTCTTCGCGCAAAGACGATTCTGCCGCTCACAGTGCTCTGCGGTGTGCGCCTTCTGCCGAAAGACGCCCGGGAGCGGTGCTTAGCTCTGCAGAGCACCGTACCTTCGTCTTTAGCGTCTGCTCTCGTCTACATCTTAGCAAAAAGCTTTTCCACTCTGTCTGGCAAGGAGAAACTGTGCCAGCACAGAAAACATCTCCCATCGTGTTCTAGAGGCTGCACGGAGGTCTGCCGAGTGTTTTGCAAGAAGAGAAAGAAAGTTGTCCAAAACAGCTTGCAATCGAATGTTCATGTGAATAGAAAAGGCAGGAGAGTGGTCAGGTACTGTTTTCTCTCAGTTGGCAAGCTGCGCACACAATCGCAGTGTTGTACAGCTTGTTTCATCACCTTTGCGAAGTTGCCGCTCTCTCCGGCTCCCGGAGACGAAGAAGCTGCTTCTTCGCGCAAAGACGATTCTGCCGCTCACAGTGCTCTGCGGTGTGCGCCTTCTGCCGAAAGACGTCCAGAAGCGGTGCTTAGCTCTGCAGAGCACCGTACCTTCGTCTTTAGCCTCTCTTCTCGTCTACATCTTAGCAAAAAGCTTTTCCACTCTGTCTGGCAAGGAGAAACTGTGCCAGCACAGAAAACATCTCCCATCGTGTTCTAGAGGCTGCACGGAGGTCTGCCGAGTGTTTTGCAAGAAGAGAAAGAAAGTTGTCCAAAACAGCTTGCAATCGAATGTTCATGTGAATAGAAAAGGCAGGAGAGTGGTCAGGTACTGTTTTCTCTCAGTTGGCAAGCTGCGCACACAATCGCAGTGTTGTACAGCTTGTTTCATCACCTTTGCCAAGTTGCCGCTCTCTCCGGCTCCCGGAGACGAAGAAGCTGCTTCTTCGCGCAAAGACGATTCTGCCGCTCACAGTGCTCTGCGGTGTGCGCCTTCTGCCGAAAGACGACCGGGAGCGGTGCTTAGTTCTGCAGAGCACCGTACCTTCGTCTTCAGCCTCTCTTCTCGTCTACATCTTAGCAAAAAGCTTTTCCACTCTGTCTGTCAAGGAGAAACTGTGCAAGCACAAAAAACATCTCCCATCGTGTTCTAGAAGTTGCACGGAGGTCTGCCGAGTGTTTTGCAAGAAGAGAAAGAAAGTTGTCCAAAACAGCTTGCAATCGAATGTTCATGTGATTAGAAAAGGCAGGAGAGTGGTCAGGTACTGTTTTCTCTCAGTTGGCAAGCTGCGCACACAATCGCAGTGTTGTACAGCTTGTTTCATCACCTTTGCGAAGTTGCCGCTCTCTCCGGCTCCCGGAGACGAAGAAGCTGCTTCTTCGCGCAAAGACGATTCTGCCGCTCACAGAGCTCTGCGGTGTGCGCCTTCTGCCGAAAGACGCCCGGGAGCTGTGCTTAGCTCTGCAGAGCACCGTACCTTCGTCTTTAGCGTCTGCTCTCGTCTACATCTTAGCAAAAAGCTTTTCCACTCTGTCTGGCAAGGAGAAACTGTGCCAGCACAGAAAACATCTCCCATCGTGTTCTAGAGGCTGCACGGAGGTCTGCCGAGTGTTTTGCAAGAAGAGAAAGAAAGTTGTCCAAAACAGCTTGCAATCGAATGTTCATGTGAATAGAAAAGGCAGGAGAGTGGTCAGGTACTGTTTTCTCTCAGTTGGCAAGCTGCGCACACAATCGCAGTGTTGTACAGCTTGTTTCATCACCTTTGCGAAGTTGCCGCTCTCTCCGGCTCCCGGAGACGAAGAAGCTGCTTCTTCGCGCAAAGACGATTCTGCCGCTCACAGTGCTCTGCGGTGTGCGCCTTCTGCCGAAAGAGGTCCGGGAGCGGTGCTTAGCTCTGCAGAGCACCGTACCTTCGTCTTTAGCCTCTCTTCTCGTCTACATCTTAGCAAAAAGCTTTTCCACTCTGTCTGGCAAGGAGAAACTGTGCCAGCACAGAAAACATCTCCCATCGTGTTCTAGAGGCTGCACGGAGGTCTGCCGAGTGTTTTGCAAGAAGAGAAAGAAAGTTGTCCAAAACAGCTTGCAATCGAATGTTCATGTGAATAGAAAAGGCAGGAGAGTGGTCAGGTACTGTTTTCTCTCCGTTGGCAAGCTGCGCACACAATCGCAGTGTTGTACAGCTTGTTTCATCACCTTTGCGAAGTTGCCGCTCTCTCCGACTCCCGGAGACGAAGAAGCTGTTTCTTCGCGCAAAGACGATTCTGCCGCTCACAGTGCTCTGCATTGTGCGCCTTCTGCCGAAAGAGGTCCGGGAGCGGTGCTTAGCTCTGCAGAGCACCGTACCTTCGTCTTTAGCCTCTCTTCTCGTCTACATCTTAGCAAAAAGCTTTTCCACTGTGTCTGGCAAGTAGAAACTGTGCCAGCACAGAAAACATCTCCCATCGTGTTCTAGAGGCTGCACGGAGGTCTGCCGAGTGTTTTGCAAGAAGAGAAAGAAAGTTGTCCAAAACAGCTTGCAATCGAATGTTCATGTGAATAGAAAAGGCAGGAGAGTGGTCAGGTACTGTTTTCTCTCACTTGGCAAGCTGCGCACACAATCGCAGTGTTGTACAGCTTGTTTCATCACCTTTGCGAAGTTGCCGCTCTCTCCGGCTCCCGGAGACGAAGAAGCTGCTTCTTCGCGCAAAGACGATTCTGCCGCTCACAGTGCTCTGCGGTGTGCGCCTTCTGCCGAAAGACGACCGGGAGCGGTGCTTAGCTCTGCAGAGCACCGTACCGTCGTCTTTAGCCTCTCTTCTCGTCTACATCTTAGCAAAAAGCTTTTCCACTCTGTCTGGCAAGGAGAAACTGTGCCAGCACAAAAAACATCTCCCATCGTGTTCTAGAAGCTGCACGGAGGTCTGCCGAGTGTTTTGCAAGAAGAGAAAGAAAGTTGTCCAAAACAGCTTGCAATCGAATGTTCATGTGAATAGAAAAGGCAGGAGAGTGGTCAGGTACTGTTTTCTCTCAGTTGGCAAGCTGCGCACACAATCGCAGTGTTGTACAGCTTGTTTCATCACCTTTGCGAAGTTGCCGCTCTCTCCGGCTCCCGGAGACGAAGAAGCTGCTTCTTCGCGCAAAGACGATTCTGCCGCTCACAGTGCTCTGCGGTGTGCGCCTTCTGCCGAAAGAGGTCCGGGAGCGGTGCTTAGCTCTGCAGAGCACCGTACCTTCGTCTTTAGCCTCTCTTCTCGTCTACATCTTAGTAAAAATCTTTTCCACTCTGTCTGGCAAGTAGAAACTGTGCCAGCACAGAAAACATCTCCCATCGTGTTCTAGAGGCTGCACGGAGGTCTGCCGAGTGTTTTGCAAGAAGAGAAAGAAAGTTGTCCAAAACAGCTTGCAATCGAATGTTCATGTGAATAGAAAAGGCAGGAGAGTGGTCAGGTACTGTTTTCTCTCACTTGGCAAGCTGCGCACACAATCGCAGTGTTGTACAGCTTGTTTCATCACCTTTGCGAAGTTGCCGCTCTCTCCGGCTCCCGGAGACGAAGAAGCTGCTTCTTCGCGCAAAGACGATTCTGCCGCTCACAGTGCTCTGCGGTGTGCGCCTTCTGCCGAAAGACGCCCGGGAGCGGTGCTTAGCTCTGCAGAGCACCGTACCTTCGTCTTTAGCCTCTCTTCTCGTCTACATCTTAGCAAAAAGCTTTTCCACTCTGTCTGGCAAGGAGAAACTGTGCCAGCACAGAAAACATCTCCCATCGTGTTCTAGAGGCTGCACGGAGGTCTGCCGAGTGTTTTGCAAGAAGAGAAAGAAAGTTGTTCAAAACAGCTTGAAATCGAATGTTCATGTGAATAGAAAAGGCAGGAGAGTGGTCAGGTACTGTTTTCTCTCAGTTGGCAAGCTGCGCACACAATCGCAGTGTTGTACAGCTTGTTTCATCACCTTTGCGAAGTTGCCGCTCTCTCCGGCTCCCGGAGACGAAGAAGCTGCTTCTTCGCGCAAAGACGATTCTGCCGCTCACAGTGCTCTGCGGTGTGCGCCTTCTGCCGAAAGACGCCCGGGAGCGGTGCTTAGCTCTGCAGAGCACCGTACCTTCGTCTTTAGCGTCTGCTCTCGTCTACATCTTAGCAAAAAGCTTTTCCACTCTGTCTGGCAAGGAGAAACTGTGCCAGCACAGAAAACATCTCCCATCGTGTTCTAGAGGCTGCACGGAGGTCTGCCGAGTGTTTTGCAAGAAGAGAAAGAAAGTTGTCCAAAACAGCTTGCAATCCAATGTTCATGTGAATAGAAAAGGCAGGAGAGTGGTCAGGTACTGTTTTCTCTCAGTTGGCAAGCTGCGCACACAATCGCAGTGTTGTACAGCTTGTTTCATCACCTTTGCCAAGTTGCCGCTCTCTCCGGCTCCCGGAGACGAAGAAGCTGCTTCTTCGCGCAAAGACGATTCTGCCGCTCACAGTGCTCTGCGGTGTGCGCCTTCTGCCGAAAGACGCCCGGGAGCGGTGCTTAGCTCTGCAGAGCACCGTACCTTCGTCTTTAGCCTCTCTTCTCGTCTACATCTTAGCAAAAAGCTTTTCCACTCTGTCTGGCAAGGAGAAACTGTGCCAGCACAGAAAACATCTCCCATCGTGTTCTAGAGGCTGCACGGAGGTCTGCCGAGTGTTTTGCAAGAAGAGAAAGAAAGTTGTCCAAAACAGCTTGCAATCCAATGTTCATGTGAATAGAAAAGGCAGGAGAGTGGTCAGGTACTGTTTTCTCTCAGTTGGCAAGCTGCGCACACAATCGCAGTGTTGTACAGCTTGTTTCATCACCTTTGCGAAGTTTCCGCTCTCTCCGGCTCCCGGAGACGAAGAAGCTGTTTCTTCGCGCAAAGACGATTCTGCCGCTCACAGTGCTCTGCATTGTGCGCCTTCTCCCGAAAGACGCCCGGGAGCGGTGCTTAGCTCTGCAGAGCACCGTACCTTCGTCTTTAGCCTCTCTTCTCGTCTACATCTTAGCAAAAAGCTTTTCCACTGTGTCTGGCAAGGAGAAACTGTGCCAGCACAGAAAACATCTCCCATCGTATTCTAGACGCTATACGGAGGTCTGCCGAGTGTTTTGCAAGAAGAGAAAGAAAGTTGTCCAAAACAGCTTGCAATCGAATGTTCATGTGAATAGAAAAGGCAGGAGAGTGGTCAGGTACTGTTTTCTCTCAGTTGGCAAGCTGCGCACACAATCGCAGTGTTGTACAGCTTGTTTCATCACCTTTGCCAAGTTGCCGCTCTCTCCGGCTCCCGGAGACGAAGAAGCTGCTTCTTCGCGCAAAGACGATTCTGCCGCCTACAGTGCTCTGCGGTGTGCGCCTTCTGCCGAAAGACGCCCGGGAGCGGTGCTTAGCTCTGCAGAGCACCGTACCTTCGTCTTTAGCCTCTCTTCTCGTCTACATCTTAGCAAAAAGCTTTTCCACTCTGTCTGGCAAGGAGAAACTGTGCCAGCACAGAAAACATCTCCCATCGTGTTCTAGAAGCTGCACGGAGGTCTGCCGAGTGTTTTGCAAGAAGAGAAAGAAAGTTGTCCAAAACAGCTTGCAATTGAATATTCATGTGATTAGAAAATGCAGGAGAGTGGTCAGGTACTGTTTTCTCACAGTTGTCATGCTGCGCACACAATCGCAGTGTTGTACAGCTTGTTTCATCACCTTTGCCAAGTTGCCGCTCTCTCCGGCTCCCGGAGACGAAGAAGCTGCTTCTTCGCGCAAAGACGATTCTGCCGCTCACAGTGCTCTGCGGTGTGCGCCTTCTGCCGAAAGACGCCCGGGAGCGGTGCTTAGCTCTGCAGAGCACCGTACCTTCGTCTTTAGCCTCTCTTCTCGTCTACATCTTAGCAAAAAGCTTTTCCACTCTGTCTGGCATGGAGAAACTGTGCCAGCACAGAAAACATCTCCCATCGTGTTCTAGAGGCTGCACGGAGGTCTGCCGAGTGTTTTGCAAGAAGAGAAAGAAAGTTGTCCAAAACAGCTTGCAATCGAATGTTCATGTGAATAGAAAAGGCAGGAGAGTGGTCAGGTACTGTTTTCTCTCACTTGGCAAGCTGCGCACACAATCGCAGTGTTGTACAGCTTGTTTCATCACCTTTGCGAAGCTGCCGCTCTCTCCGGCTCCCGGAGACGAAGAAGCTGCTTCTTCGCGCAAAGACGATTCTGCCGCTCACAGTGCTCTGCGGTGTGCGCCTTCTGCCGAAAGACGCCCGGGAGCGGTGCTTAGCTCTGCAGAGCACCGTACCTTCGTCTTTAGCCTCTCTTCTCGTCTACATCTTAGCAAAAAGCTTTTCCACTCTGTCTGGCAAGGAGAAACTGTGCCAGCACAGAAAACATCTCCCATCGTGTTCTAGAGGCTGCACGGAGGTCTGCCGAGTGTTTTGCAAGAAGAGAAAGAAAGTTGTTCAAAACAGCTTGCAATCGAATGTTCATGTGAATAGAAAAGGCAGGAGAGTGGTCAGGTACTGTTTTCTCTCAGTTGGCAAGCTGCGCACACAATCGCAGTGTTGTACAGCTTGTTTCATCACCTTTGCGAAGTTGCCGCTCTCTCCGGCTCCCGGAGACGAAGAAGCTGCTTCTTCGCGCAAAGACGATTCTGCCGCTCACAGTGCTCTGCGGTGTGCGCCTTCTGCCGAAAGACGCCCGGGAGCGGTGCTTAGCTCTGCAGAGCACCGTACCTTCGTCTTTAGCGTCTGCTCTCGTCTACATCTTAGCAAAAAGCTTTTCCACTCTGTCTGGCAAGGAGAAACTGTGCCAGCACAGAAAACATCTCCCATCGTGTTCTAGAGGCTGCACGGAGGTCTGCCGAGTGTTTTGCAAGAAGAGAAAGAAAGTTGTCCAAAACAGCTTGCAATCCAATGTTCATGTGAATAGAAAAGGCAGGAGAGTGGTCAGGTACTGTTTTCTCTCAGTTGGCAAGCTGCGCACACAATCGCAGTGTTGTACAGCTTGTTTCATCACCTTTGCCAAGTTGCCGCTCTCTCCGGCTCCCGGAGACGAAGAAGCTGTTTCTTCGCGCAAAGACGATTCTGCCGCTCACAGTGCTCTGCATTGTGCGCCTTCTCCCGAAAGACGCCCGGGAGCGGTGCTTAGCTCTGCAGAGCACCGTACCTTCGTCTTTAGCCTCTCTTCTCGTCTACATCTTAGCAAAAAGCTTTTCCACTCTGTCTGGCAAGGAGAAACTGTGCCAGCACAGAAAACATCTCCCATCGTATTCTAGACGCTATACGGAGGTCTGCCGAGTGTTTTGCAAGAAGAGAAAGAAAGTTGTCCAAAACAGCTTGCAATCGAATGTTCATGTGAATAGAAAAGGCAGGAGAGTGGTCAGGTACTGTTTTCTCTCAGTTGGCAAGCTGCGCACACAATCGCAGTGTTGTACAGCTTGTTTCATCACCTTTGCCAAGTTGCCGCTCTCTCCGGCTCCCGGAGACGAAGAAGCTGCTTCTTCGCGCAAAGACGATTCTGCCGCCTACAGTGCTCTGCGGTGTGCGCCTTCTGCCGAAAGACGCCCGGGAGCGGTGCTTAGCTCTGCAGAGCACCGTACCTTCGTCTTTAGCCTCTCTTCTCGTCTACATCTTAGCAAAAAGCTTTTCCACTCTGTCTGGCAAGGAGAAACTGTGCCAGCACAGAAAACATCTCCCATCGTGTTCTAGAGGCTGCACGGAGGTCTGCCGAGTGTTTTGCAAGAAGAGAAAGAAAGTTGTCCAAAACAGCTTGCAATCGAATGTTCATGTGATTAGAAAATGCAGGAGAGTGGTCATGTACTGTTTTCTCACAGTTGTCATGCTGCGCACACAATCGCAGTGTTGTACAGCTTGTTTCATCACCTTTGCCAAGTTGCCGCTCTCTCCGGCTCCCGGAGACGAAGAAGCTGCTTCTTCGCGCAAAGACGATTCTGCCGCTCACAGTGCTCTGCGGTGTGCGCCTTCTGCCGAAAGAGGTCCGGGAGCGGTGCTTAGCTCTGCAGAGCACCGTACCTTCGTCTTTAGCCTCTCTTCTCGTCTACATCTTAGCAAAAAGCTTTTCCACTCTGTCTGGCATGGAGAAACTGTGCCAGCACAGAAAACATCTCCCATCGTGTTCTAGAGGCTGCACGGAGGTCTGCCGAGTGTTTTGCAAGAAGAGAAAGAAAGTTGTCCAAAACAGCTTGCAATCGAATGTTCATGTGAATAGAAAAGGCAGGAGAGTGGTCAGGTACTGTTTTCTCTCACTTGGCAAGCTGCGCACACAATCGCAGTGTTGTACAGCTTGTTTCATCACCTTTGCGAAGCTGCCGCTCTCTCCGGCTCCCGGAGACGAAGAAGCTGCTTCTTCGCGCAAAGACGATTCTGCCGCTCACAGTGCTCTGCGGTGTGCGCCTTCTGCCGAAAGACGCCCGGGAGCGGTGCTTAGCTCTGCAGAGCACCGTACCTTCGTCTTTAGCCTCTCTTCTCGTCTACATCTTAGCAAAAAGCTTTTCCACTCTGTCTGGCAAGGAGAAACTGTGCCAGCACAGAAAACATCTCCCATCGTGTTCTAGAGGCTGCACGGAGGTCTGCCGAGTGTTTTGCAAGAAGAGAAAGAAAGTTGTCCAAAACAGCTTGCAATCGAATGTTCATGTGATTAGAAAAGGCAGGAGAGTGGTCAGGTACTGTTTTCTCTCAGTTGGCAAGCTGCGCACACAATCGCAGTGTTGTACAGCTTGTTTCATCACCTTTGCGAAGTTGCCGCTCTCTCCAGCTCCCGGAGAGGAAGAAGCTGCTTCTTCGCGCAAAGACGATTCTGCCGCTCACAGTGCTCTGCGGTGTGCGCCTTCTGCCGAAAGACGCCCGGGAGCGGTGCTTAGCTCTGCAGAGCACCGTACCTCCGTCTTTAGCCTCTCTTCTCGTCTACATCTTAGCAAAAAGCTTTTCCACTCTGTCTGGAAAGGAAAAACTTTGCCAGCACAAAAAACATCTCCCATCGTGTGCTAGAGGCTGCACGGAGGTCTGCCGAGTGTTTTGCAAGAAGAGAAAGAAAGTTGTCCAAAACAGCTTGCAATCGAATGTTCATGTGAATAGAAAAGGCAGGAGAGTGGTCAGGTACTGTTTTCTCTCAGTTGGCAAGCTGCGCACACAATCGCAGTGTTGTAGAGCTTGTTTCATCACCTTTGCGAAGCTGCCGCTCTCTCCGGCTCCCGGAGACGAAGAAGCTGCTTCTTCGCGCAATGACGATTCTGCCGCTCACAGTGCTCTGCGGTGTGCGCCTTCTGCCGAAAGAGGTCCGGGAGCGGTGCTTAGCTCTGCAGAGCACCGTACCTTCGACTTTAGCCTCTCTTCTCGTCTACATCTTAGCAAAAAGCTTTTCCACTCTGTCTGGCTAGGAGAAACTGTGCCAGCACAAAAAACATCTCCCATCGTGTTCTAGAGGCTGCACGGAGGTCTGCCGAGTGTTTTGCAAGAAGAGAAAGAAAGTTGTTCAAAACAGCTTGCAATCGAATGTTCATGTGAATAGAAAAGGCAGGAGAGTGGTCAGGTACTGTTTTCTCTCAGTTGACAAACTGCGCACACAATCGCAGTGTTATACAGCATGTTTCATCACCTTTGCGAAGTTGACGCTCTCTCCGGCTCCCGGAGACGAAGAAGCTACTTCTTCGCGCAAAGACGATTCTGCCGCTCACAGTGCTCTGCGGTGTGCGGCTTCTGCCGAAAGAGATCCGGGAGCGGTGCTTCGCTCTGCAGAGCACCGTACCTTCGTCTTTAGCCTCTCTTCTCGTCTACATCTTAGCAAAAAGCTTTTCCACTCTGTCTGGCAAGGAGAAACTGTGCCAGCACAAAAAACATCTCCCATCGTGTTCTAGAGGCTGCACGGAGGTCTGCCGAGTGTTTTGCAAGAAGAGAAAGAAAGTTGTCCAAAACAGCTTGCAATCGAATGTTCATGTGAATAGAAAAGGCAGGAGAGTGGTCAGGTACTGTTTTCTCTCAGTTGGCAAGCTGCGCACACACTCGCAGTGTTGTACAGCTTGTTTCATCACCTTTGCGAAGTTGCCGCTCTCTCCGGCTCCCGGAGACGAAGAAGCTGCTTCTTCGCGCAAAGACGATTCTGCCGCTCACAGTGCTCTGCGGTGTGCGCCTTCTGCCGAAAGAGGCCCGGGAGCTGTGCTTAGCTCTGCAGAGCACCGTACCTTCGTCTTTAGCCTCTCTTCTCGTCTACATCTTAGCAAAAAGCTTTTCCACTCTGTCTGGCAAGGAGAAACTGTGCCAGCACAGAAAACATCTCCCATCGTGTTCTAGAGACTGCACGGAGGTCTGCCGAGTGTTTTGCAAGAAGAGAAAGAAAGTTGTCCAAAACAGCTTGCAATCGAATGTTCATGTGAATAGAAAAGGCAGGAGAGTGGTCAGGTACTGTTTTCTCTCAGTTGGCAAGCTGCGCGCACAATCGCAGTCTTGTACAGCTTTTTTCATCACCTTTGCGAAGCTGCCGCTCTCTCCGGCTCCCGGAGACGAAGAAGCTGCTTCTTCGCGCAAAGACGATTCTGCCGCTCACAGTGCTCTGCGGTGTGTGTCTTCTGCCGAAAGAGACCAGGGAGCGGTGCTTAGCTCTGCAGAGCACCGTACCTTCGTCTTTAGCCTCTCTTCTCGTCTACATCTTAGCAAAAAGCTTTTCCACTCTGTCTGGCAAGGAGAAACTTTGCCAGCACAGAAAACATCTCCCATCGTGTTCTAGAGGCTGCACGGAGGTCTGCCGAGTGTTTTGCAAGAAGAGAAAGAAAGTTGTCCAAAACAGCTTGCAATCGAATGTTCATCTGAATAGAAAAGGCAGGAGAGTGGTCAGGTACTGTTTTCTCTCAGTTGTCAACCTGCGCACACAATCGCAGTGTTGTACAGCTTGTTTCATCACCTTTGCGAAGTTGCCGCTCTCTCCGGCTCCCGGAGACCAAAAAGCTGCTTCTTCGCGCAAAGACGATTCTGCCGCTCACAGTGCTCTGCGGTGTGCGCCTTCTGCCGAAAGAGATTCGGGAGCGGTGCTTAGCTCTGCAGAGAACCGTACCTTCGTCTTTAGCCTCTCTTCTCGTCTACATCTTAGCAAAAATCTTTTCCACTCTGTCTGGCAAGGAGAAACTGTGCCAGCACAGAAAACATCTCCCATCGTGTTCTAGAGGCTGCACGGAGGTCTGCCGAGTGTTTTGCAAGAAGAGAAAGAAAGTTGTCCAAAACAGCTTGCAATCGAATGTTCATGTGAATAGAAAAGGCAGGAGAGTGGTCAGGTACTGTTTTCTCTCAGTTGACAAACTGCGCACACAATCGCAGTGTTATACAGCTTGTTTCATCACCTTTGCGAAGTTGCCGCTCTCTCCGGCTCCCGGAGACGAAGAAGCTGCTTCTTCGCGCAAAGACGATTCTGCCGCTCACAGTGCTCTGCGGTGTGCGCCTTCTGCCGAAAGAGATTCGGGAGCGGTGCTTAGCTCTGCAGAGAACCGTACCTTCGTCTTTAGCCTCTCTTCTCGTCTACATCTTAGCAAAAAGCTTTTCCACTCTGTCTGGCAAGGAGAAACTGTGCCAGCACAAAAAACATCTCCCATCGTGTTCTAGAGGCTGCACGGAGGTCTGCCGAGTGTTTTGCAAGAAAACAAAGAAAGTTGTCCAAAACAGCTTGCAATCGAATGTTCATGTGAATAGAAAAGGCAGGAGAGAGGTCAGGTACTGTTTTCTCTCAGGTGGCAAGCTGCGCACACAATCGCAGTGTTGTACAGCTTGTTTCATCACCTTTGCGAAGTTGCCGCTCTCTCCGGCTCCCGGAGACGAAGAAGCTGCTTCTTCGCGCAAAGACGATTCTGCCGCTCACAGTGCTCTGCGGTGTGCGCCTTCTGCCGAAAGATGTCCGGGAGCGGTGCTTAGCTCTGCAGAGGACCGTACCTTCGTCTTTAGCCTCTCTTCTCGTCTACATCTTAGCAAAAAGCTTTTCCACTCTGTCTGGCAAGGAGAAACTGTGCCAGTACAAAAAACATCTCCCTTCGTGTTCTAGAGGCTGCACGGAGGTCTGCCGAGTGTTTTGCAAGAAGAGAAAGAAAGTTGTCCAAAACAGCTTGCAATCGAATGTTCATGTGAATAGAAAAGGCAGGAGAGTGGTCAGGTACTGTTTTCTCTCAGTTGGCAAGCTGCGCACACAATCGCAGTGTTGTACAGCTTGTTTCATCACCTTTGCGAAGTTGCCGCTCTCTCCGGCTCCCGGAGACGAAGAAGCTGCTTCTTCGCGCAAAGACGATTCTGCCGCTCACAGTGCTCTGCGGTGTGCGCCTTCTGCCGAAAGAGGTCCGGGAGCGGTGCTTAGCTCTGCAGAGGACCGTACCTTCGTCTTTAGCCTCTCTTCTCGTCTACATCTTAGCAAAAAGCTTTTCCACTCTGTCTGGCAAGGAGAAACTGTGCCAGCACAGAAAACATCTCCCTTCGTGTTCTAGAGGCTGCACGGAGGTCTGCCGAGTGTTTTGCAAGAAGAGAAAGAAAGTTGTCCAAAACAGCTTGCAATCGAATGTTCATGTGAATAGAAAAGGCAGGAGAGTGGTCAGGTACTGTTTTCTCTCAGTTGGCAAGCTGCGCACACAATCGCAGTCTTGTACAGCTTGTTTCATCACCTTTGCGAAGTTGCCGCTCTCTCCGGCTCCCGGAGACCAAGAAGCTGCTTCTTCGCGCAAAGACGATTCTGCTGCTCACAGTGCTCTGCGGTGTGTGTCTTCTGCCGAAAGAGACCAGAGAGCGGTGCTTAGCTCTGCAGAGCACCGTACCTTCCTCTTTAGCCTCTCTTCTCGTCTACATCTTAGCAAAAAGCTTTTCCACTCTGTCTGGCAAGGACAAACTGTGCCAGCACAGAAAACATCTCCCATCGTGTTCTAGAGGCTGCACGCAGGTCTGCCGAGTGTTTTGCAAGAAGAGAAAGAAAGTTGTCCAAAACAGCTTGCAATCGAATGTTCATGTGAATAGAAAAGGCAGGAGAGGGGTCAGGTACTGTTTTCTCTCAGTTGGCAAGCTGCGCACACAATCGCAGTGTTGTACAGCTTGTTTCATCACCTTTGCGAAGTTGCCGCTCTCTCCGGCTCCCGGAGACGAAGAAGCTGCTTCTTCGCGCAAAGACGATTCTGCCGCTCACAGTGCTCTGCGGTGTGCGCCTTCTGCCGAAAGAGGTCCGGGAGCGGTGCTTAGCTCTGCAGAGCACCGTACGTTCGTCTTTAGCCTCTCTTCTCGTCTACATCTTAGCAAAAAGCTTTTCCACTCTGTCTGGCAAGGAGAAACTGTGCCAGCACAGAAAACATCTCCCATCGTGTTCTAGAGGCTGCACGGAGGTCTGCCGACTGTTTTGCAAGAAGAGAAAGAAAGTTGTCCAAAACAGCTTGCAATCGAATGTTCATGTGAATAGAAAAGGCAGGAGAGTGGTCAGGTACTGTTTTCTCTCAGTTGGCAAGCTGCGCACACAATCGCAGTGTTGTACAGCTTGTTTCATCACCTTTGCGAAGCTGCCGCTCTCTCCGGCTCCCGGAGACGAAGAAGCTGCTTCTTCGCGCAAAGACGATTCTGCCGCTCACAGTGCTCTGCACTGTGTGTCTTCTGCCGAAAGACACCAGGGAGCGGTGCATAGCTCTGCAGAGCATCTTACCTTCGTCTTTAGCCTCTCTTCTCGTCTACATCTTAGCAAAAAGCTTTTCCACTCTGTCTGGCAAGGAGAAACTGTGCCAGCACAGAAAACATCTCCATTCGTGTTCTAGAGGCTGCACGGAGGTCTGCCGAGTGTTTTGCAAGAAGAGAAAGAAAGTTGTCCAAAACAGCTTGCAATCGAATGTTCATGTGAATAGAAAAGGCAGGAGAGTGGTCAGGTACTGTTTTCACTCAGTTGGCAAGCTGCGCACACAATCGCAGTGTTGTACAGCTTTTTTCATCACCTTTGCGAAGTTGCCGCTCTCTCCGGCTCCCGGAGACGAAGAAGCTGCTTCTTCGCGCAAAGACGATTCTGCCGCTCACATTGCTCTGCGGTGTGCGGCTTCTGCCGAAAAAGATCCGGGAGCGGTGCTTAGCTCTGCAGAGCACCGTACCTTCCTCTTTAGCCTCTCTTCTCGTCTACATCTTAGCAAAAAGCTTTTCCACTCTGTCTGGCAAGGAGAAACTGTGCCAGCACAAAAAACATCTCCCATCGTGTTCTAGAGGCTGCACGGAGGTCTGCCGAGTGTTTTGCAAGAAGAGAAAGAAAGTTGTCCAAAACAGCTTGCAATCGAATGTTCATGTGAATAGAAAAGGCAGGAGAGGGGTCAGGTACTGTTTTCTCTCAGTTGGCAAGCTGCGCACACAATCGCAGTCTTGTACAGCTTGTTTCATCACCTTTGCGAAGTTGCCGGTCTCTCCGGCTCCCAGAGACGAAGAAGCTGCTTCTTCGCGCAAAGACGATTCTGCCGCTCACAGTGCTCTGCGGTGTGCGCCTTCTGCCGAAAGAGGTCCGTGAGCGGTGCTTAGCTCTGCACTGCACCGTACCTTCGTCTTTAGCCTCTCTTCTCGTCTACATCTTAGCAAAAAGCTTTTCCACTCTGTCTGGCAAGGAGAAACTGTGCCAGCACAGAAAACATCTCCCTTCGTGTTCTAGAGGCTGCACGGAGGTCTGCCGAGTGTTTTGCAAGAAGAGAAAGAAAGTTGTCCAAAACAGCTTGCAATCGAATGTTCATGTGAATAGAAAAGGCAGGAGAGTGGTCAGGTACTGTTTTCTCTCAGTTGCCAAGCTGCGCACACAATCGCAGTCTTGTACAGCTTGTTTCATCACCTTTGCGAAGCTGCCGCTCTCTCCGGCTCCCGGAGACGAAGAAGCTGCTTCTTCGCGCAAAGACGATTCTGCTGCTCACAGTGCTCTGCGGTGTGTGTCTTCTGCCGAAAGAGACCAGGGAGCGGTGCTTAGCTCTGCAGAGCACCGTACCTTCGTCTTTAGCCTCTCTTCTCGTCTACATCTTAGCAAAAAGCTTTTCCACTCTGTCTGGCAAGGAGAAACTGTGCCAGCACAGAAAACATCTCCCTTCGTGTTCTAGAGGCTGCACGGAGGTCTGCGGAGTTTTTTGCAAGAAAACAAAGAAAGTTGTCCAAAACAGCTTGCAATCGAATGTTCATGTGAATAGAAAAGGCAGGAGAGTGGTCAGGTACTGTTTTCTCTCAGTTGGCAAGCTGCGCACACAATCGCAGTCTTGTACAGCTTGTTTCATCACCTTTGCGAAGTTGCCGCTCTCTCCGGCTCCCGGAGACGAAGAAGCTGCTTCTTCGCGCAAAGACGATTCTGCCGCTCACAGTGCTCTGCGGTGTGCGCCTTCTGCCGAAAGAGGTCCGGGAGCGGTGCTTAGCTCTGCAGAGCACCGTACCTTCGTCTTTAGCCTCTCTTCTCGTCTACATCTTAGCAAAAAGCTTTTCCACTCTGTCTGGCAAGGAGAAACTGTGCCAGCACAGAAAACATCTCCCATCGTGTTCTAGAAGCTGCACGGAGGTCTGCCGAGTGTTTTGCAAGAAGAGAAAGAAAGTTGTCCAAAACAGCTTGCAATCGAATGTTCATGTGAATAGAAAAGGCAGGAGAGTGGTCAGGTACTGTTTTCTCTCACTTGGCAAGCTGCGCACACAATCGCAGTGTTGTACAGCTTGTTTCATCACCTTTGCGAAGCTGCCGCTCTCTCCGGCTCCGGAGACGAAGAAGCTGCTTCTTCGCGCAAAGACGATTCTGCCGCTCACAGTGCTCTGCGGTGAGTGCCTCCTGCCGAAAGAGGCCCGGGAGCGGTGCTTAGGTCTGCAAAGCACCGTACCTTCTTCTTTAGCCTCTCTTCTCGTCTACATCTTAGCAAAAAGCTTTTCCACTCTGTCTGGCAAGGAGAAACTGTGCCAGCACAGAAAACATCTCCCATCGTGTTCTAGAGGCTGCACGGAGGTCTGCCGAGTGTTTTGCAAGAAGAGAAAGAAAGTTGTCCAAAACAGCTTGCAATCGAATGTTCATGTGAATAGAAAAGGCAGGAGAGTGGTCAGGTACTGTTTTCTCTCAGTTGGCAAGCTGCGCACACAATCGCAGTGTTGTACAGCTTGTTTCATCACCTTTGCCAAGTTGCCGCTCTCTCCGGCTCCCGGAGACGAAGAAGCTGCTTCTTCGCGCAAAGACGATTCTGCCGCTCACAGTGCTCTGCGGTGTGCGCCTTCTGCCGAAAGACGCCCGGGAGCGGTGCTTAGCTCTGCAGAGCACCGTACCGTCGTCTTTAGCCTCTCTTCTCGTCTACATCTTAGCAAAAAGCTTTTCCACTCTGTCTGGCAAGGAGAAACTGTGCCAGCACAAAAAACATCTCCCATCGTGTTCTAGAAGCTGCACGGAGGTCTGCCGAGTGTTTTGCAAGAAGAGAAAGAAAGTTGTCCAAAACAGCTTGCAATCGAATGTTCATGTGAATAGAAAAGGCAGGAGAGTGGTCAGGTACTGTTTTCTCTCAGTTGGCAAGCTGCGCACACAATCGCAGTGTTGTACAGCTTGTTTCATCACCTTTGCGAAGTTGCCGCTCTCTCCGGCTCCCGGAGACGAAGAAGCTGCTTCTTCGCGCAAAGACGATTCTGCCGCTCACAGTGCTCTGCGGTGTGCGCCTTCTGCCGAAAGACGACCGGGAGCGGTGCTTAGCTCTGCAGAGCACCGTACCTTCGTCTTTAGCCTCTCTTCTCGTCTACATCTTAGCAAAAAGCTTTTCCACTCTGTCTGGCAAGGAGAAACTGTGCCAGCACAGAAAACATCTCCCATCGTGTTCTAGAGGCTGCACGGAGGTCTGCCGAGTGTTTTGCAAGAAGAGAAAGAAAGTTGTCCAAAACAGCTTGCAATCGAATGTTCATGTGAATAGAAAAGGCAGGAGAGTGGTCAGGTACTGTTTTCTCTCACTTGGCAAGCTGCGCACACAATCGCAGTGTTGTACAGCTTGTTTCATCACCTTTGCGAAGCTGCCGCTCTCTCCGGCTCCCGGAGACGAAGAAGCTGCTTCTTCGCGCAAAGACGATTCTGCCGCTCACAGTGCTCTGCGGTGTGCGCCTTCTGCCGAAAGACGCCCGGGAGCGGTGCTTAGCTCTGCAGAGCACCGTACCTTCGTCTTTAGCCTCTCTTCTCGTCTACATCTTAGCAAAAAGCTTTTCCACTCTGTCTGGCAAGGAGAAACTGTGCCAGCACAGAAAACATCTCCCATCGTGTTCTAGAGGCTGCACGGAGGTCTGCCGAGTGTTTTGCAAGAAGAGAAAGAAAGTTGTCCAAAACAGCTTGCAATCCAATGTTCATGTGAATAGAAAAGGCAGGAGAGTGGTCAGGTACTGTTTTCTCTCAGTTGGCAAGCTGCGCACACAATCGCAGTGTTGTACAGCTTGTTTCATCACCTTTGCCAAGTTGCCGCTCTCTCCGGCTCCCGGAGACGAAGAAGCTGCTTCTTCGCGCAAAGACGATTCTGCCGCTCACAGTGCTCTGCGGTGTGCGCCTTCTGCCGAAAGACGCCCGGGAGCGGTGCTTAGCTCTGCAGAGCACCGTACCTTCGTCTTTAGCCTCTCTTCTCGTCTACATCTTAGCAAAAAGCTTTTCCACTCTGTCTGGCAAGGAGAAACTGTGCCAGCACAGAAAACATCTCCCATCGTGTTCTAGAGGCTGCACGGAGGTCTGCCGAGTGTTTTGCAAGAAGAGAAAGAAAGTTGTCCAAAACAGCTTGCAATCCAATGTTCATGTGAATAGAAAAGGCAGGAGAGTGGTCAGGTACTGTTTTCTCTCAGTTGGCAAGCTGCGCACACAATCGCAGTGTTGTACAGCTTGTTTCATCACCTTTGCGAAGTTTCCGCTCTCTCCGGCTCCCGGAGACGAAGAAGCTGTTTCTTCGCGCAAAGACGATTCTGCCGCTCACAGTGCTCTGCATTGTGCGCCTTCTCCCGAAAGACCCCCGGGAGCGGTGCTTAGCTCTGCAGAGCACCGTACCTTCGTCTTTAGCCTCTCTTCTCGTCTACATCTTAGCAAAAAGCTTTTCCACTCTGTCTGGCAAGGAGAAACTGTGCCAGCACAGAAAACATCTCCCATCGTATTCTAGACGCTATACGGAGGTCTGCCGAGTGTTTTGCAAGAAGAGAAAGAAAGTTGTCCAAAACAGCTTGCAATCGAATGTTCATGTGAATAGAAAAGGCAGGAGAGTGGTCAGGTACTGTTTTCTCTCAGTTGGCAAGCTGCGCACACAATCGCAGTGTTGTACAGCTTGTTTCATCACCTTTGCCAAGTTGCCGCTCTCTCCGGCTCCCGGAGACGAAGAAGCTGCTTCTTCGCGCAAAGACGATTCTGCCGCCTACAGTGCTCTGCGGTGTGCGCCTTCTGCCGAAAGACGCCCGGGAGCGGTGCTTAGCTCTGCAGAGCACCGTACCTTCGTCTTTAGCCTCTCTTCTCGTCTACATCTTAGCAAAAAGCTTTTCCACTCTGTCTGGCAAGGAGAAACTGTGCCAGCACAGAAAACATCTCCCATCGTGTTCTAGAGGCTGCACGCAGGTCTGCCGAGTGTTTTGCAAGAAGAGAAAGAAAGTTGTCCAAAACAGCTTGCAATTGAATATTCATGTGATTAGAAAATGCAGGAGAGTGGTCAGGTACTGTTTTCTCACAGTTGTCATGCTGCGCACACAATCGCAGTGTTGTACAGCTTGTTTCATCACCTTTGCGAAGTTGCCGCTCTCTCCGGCTCCCGGAGACGAAGAAGCTGCTTCTTCGCGCAAAGACGATTCTGCCGCTCACAGTGCTCTGCGGTGTGCGCCTTCTGCCGAAAGAGGTCCGGGAGCGGTGCTTAGCTCTGCAGAGCACCGTACCTTCGTCTTTAGCCTCTCTTCTCGTCTACATCTTAGCAAAAAGCTTTTCCAATCTGTCTGGCATGGAGAAACTGTGCCAGCACAGAAAACATCTCCCATCGTGTTCTAGAGGCTGCACGGAGGTCTGCCGAGTGTTTTGCAAGAAGAGAAAGAAAGTTGTCCAAAACAGCTTGCAATCGAATGTTCATGTGAATAGAAAAGGCAGGAGAGTGGTCAGGTACTGTTTTCTCTCACTTGGCAAGCTGCGCACACAATCGCAGTGTTGTACAGCTTGTTTCATCACCTTTGCGAAGCTGCCGCTCTCTCCGGCTCCCGGAGACGAAGAAGCTGCTTCTTCGCGCAAAGACGATTCTGCCGCTCACAGTGCTCTGCGGTGTGCGCCTTCTGCCGAAAGACGCCCGGGAGCGGTGCTTAGCTCTGCAGAGCACCGTACCTTCGTCTTTAGCCTCTCTTCTCGTCTACATCTTAGCAAAAAGCTTTTCCACTCTGTCTGGCAAGGAGAAACTGTGCCAGCACAGAAAACATCTCCCATCGTGTTCTAGAGGCTGCACGGAGGTCTGCCGAGTGTTTTGCAAGAAGAGAAAGAAAGTTGTCCAAAACAGCTTGCAATCGAATGTTCATGTGAATAGAAAAGGCAGGAGAGTGGTCAGGTACTGTTTTCTCTCACTTGGCAAGCTGCGCACACAATCGCAGTGTTGTACAGCTTGTTTCATCACCTTTGCCAAGTTGCCGCTCTCTCCGGCTCCCGGAGACGAAGAAGCTGCTTCTTCGCGCAAAGACGATTCTGCCGCTCACAGTGCTCTGCGGTGTGCGCCTTCTGCCGAAAGACGACCGGGAGCGGTGCTTAGCTCTGCAGAGCACCGTACCTTCGTCTTCAGCCTCTCTTCTCGTCTACATCTTAGCAAAAAGCTTTTCCACTCTGTCTGGCAAGGAGAAACTGTGCCAGCACAAAAAACATCTCCCATCGTGTTCTAGAAGTTGCACGGAGGTCTGCCGAGTGTTTTGCAAGAAGAGAAAGAAAGTTGTCCAAAACAGCTTGCAATCGAATGTTCATGTGATTAGAAAAGGCAGGAGAGTGGTCAGGTACTGTTTTCTCTCACTTGGCAAGCTGCGCACACAATCGCAGTGTTGTACAGCTTGTTTCATCACCTTTGCGAAGTTGCCGCTCTCTCCGGCTCCCGGAGACGAAGAAGCTGCTTCTTCGCGCAAAGACGATTCTGCCGCTCACAGTGCTCTGCGGTGTGCGCCTTCTGCCGAAAGAGGTCCGGGAGCGGTGCTTAGCTCTGCAGAGCACCGTACCTTCGTCTTTAGCCTCTCTTCTCGTCTACATCTTAGCAAAAAGCTTTTCCACTCTGTCTGGCAAGGAGAAACTGTGCCAGCACAGAAAACATCTCCCATCGTGTTCTAGAAGCTGCACGGAGGTCTGCCGAGTGTTTTGCAAGAAGAGAAAGAAAGTTGTCCAAAACAGCTTGCAATCGAATGTTCATGTGAATAGAAAAGGCAGGAGAGTGGTCAGGTACTGTTTTCTCTCACTTGGCAAGCTGCGCACACAATCGCAGTGTTGTACAGCTTGTTTCATCACCTTTGCGAAGCTGCCGCTCTCTCCGGCTCCGGAGACGAAGAAGCTGCTTCTTCGCGCAAAGACGATTCTGCCGCTCACAGTGCTCTGCGGTGTGTGCCTCCTGCCGAAAGAGGCCCGGGAGCGGTGCTTAGGTCTGCAAAGCACCGTACCTTCTTCTTTAGCCTCTCTTCTCGTCTACATCTTAGCAAAAAGCTTTTCCACTCTGTCTGGCAAGGAGAAACTGTGCCAGCACAGAAAACATCTCCCATCGTGTTCTAGAGGCTGCACGGAGGTCTGCCGAGTGTTTTGCAAGAAGAGAAAGAAAGTTGTCCAAAACAGCTTGCAATCGAATGTTCATGTGAATAGAAAAGGCAGGAGAGTGGTCAGGTACTGTTTTCTCTCAGTTGGCAAGCTGCGCACACAATCGCAGTGTTGTACAGCTTGTTTCATCACCTTTGCGAAGTTGCCGCTCTCTCCGGCTCCCGGAGACGAAGAAGCTGCTTCTTCGCGCAAAGACGATTCTGCCGCTCACAGTGCTCTGCGGTGTGCGCCTTCTGCCGAAAGACGCCCGGGAGCGGTGCTTAGCTCTGCAGAGCACCGTACCGTCGTCTTTAGCCTCTCTTCTCGTCTACATCTTAGCAAAAAGCTTTTCCACTCTGTCTGGCAAGGAGAAACTGTGCCAGCACAAAAAACATCTCCCATCGTGTTCTAGAAGCTGCACGGAGGTCTGCCGAGTGTTTTGCAAGAAGAGAAAGAAAGTTGTCCAAAACAGCTTGCAATCGAATGTTCATGTGAATAGAAAAGGCAGGAGAGTGGTCAGGTACTGTTTTCTCTCAGTTGCCAAGCTGCGCACACAATCGCAGTGTTGTACAGCTTGTTTCATCACCTTTGCGAAGCTGCCGCTCTCTCCGGCTCCCGGAGACGAAGAAGCTGCTTCTTCGCGCAAAGACGATTCTGCCGCTCACAGTGCTCTGCGGTGTGCGCCTTCTGCCGAAAGACGCCCGGGAGCGGTGCTTAGCTCTGCAGAGCACCGTACCTTCGTCTTTAGCCTCTCTTCTCGTCTACATCTTAGCAAAAAGCTTTTCCACTCTGTCTGGCAAGGAGAAACTGTGCCAGCACAGAAAACATCTCCCATCGTGTTCTAGAGGCTGCACGGAGGTCTGCCGAGTGTTTTGCAAGAAGAGAAAGAAAGTTGTTCAAAACAGCTTGCAATCGAATGTTCATTTGAATAGAAAAGGCAGGAGAGTGGTCAGGTACTGTTTTCTCTCAGTTGGCAAGCTGCGCACACAATCGCAGTGTTGTACAGCTTGTTTCATCACCTTAGCGAAGTTGCCGCTCTCTCCGGCTCCCGGAGACGAAGAAGCTGCTTCTTCGCGCAAAGACGATTCTGCCGCTCACAGTGCTCTGCGGTGTGCGCCTTCTGCCGAAAGACGCCCGGGAGCGGTGCTTAGCTCTGCAGAGCACCGTACCTTCGTCTTTAGCGTCTGCTCTCGTCTACATCTTAGCAAAAAGCTTTTCCACTCTGTCTGGCAAGGAGAAACTGTGCCAGCACAGAAAACATCTCCCATCGTGTTCTAGAGGCTGCACGGAGGTCTGCCGAGTGTTTTGCAAGAAGAGAAAGAAAGTTGTCCAAAACAGCTTGCAATCCAATGTTCATGTGAATAGAAAAGGCAGGAGAGTGGTCAGGTACTGTTTTCTCTCAGTTGGCAAGCTGCGCACACAATCGCAGTGTTGTACAGCTTGTTTCATCACCTTTGCCAAGTTGCCGCTCTCTCCGGCTCCCGGAGACGAAGAAGCTGCTTCTTCGCGCAAAGACGATTCTGCCGCTCACAGTGCTCTGCGGTGTGCGCCTTCTGCCGAAAGACGCCCGGGAGCGGTGCTTAGCTCTGCAGAGCACCGTACCTTCGTCTTTAGCCTCTCTTCTCGTCTACATCTTAGCAAAAAGCTTTTCCACTCTGTCTGGCAAGGAGAAACTGTGCCAGCACAGAAAACATCTCCCATCGTGTTCTAGAGGCTGCACGGAGGTCTGCCGAGTGTTTTGCAAGAAGAGAAAGAAAGTTGTCCAAAACAGCTTGCAATCGAATGTTCATGTGAATAGAAAAGGCAGGAGAGTGGTCAGGTACTGTTTTCTCTCAGTTGGCAAGCTGCGCACACAATCGCAGTGTTGTACAGCTTGTTTCATCACCTTTGCGAAGTTGCCGCTCTCTCCGGCTCCCGGAGACGAAGAAGCTGCTTCTTCGCGCAAAGACGATTCTGCCGCTCACAGTGCTCTGCGGTGTGCGCCTTCTGCCGAAAGACGCCCGGGAGCGGTGCTTAGCTCTGCAGAGCACCGTACCTTCGTCTTTAGCGTCTGCTCTCGTCTACATCTTAGCAAAAAGCTTTTCCACTCTGTCTGGCAAGGAGAAACTGTGCCAGCACAGAAAACATCTCCCATCGTGTTCTAGAGGCTGCACGGAGGTCTGCCGAGTGTTTTGCAAGAAGAGAAAGAAAGTTGTCCAAAACAGCTTGCAATCGAATGTTCATGTGAATAGAAAAGGCAGGAGAGTGGTCAGGTACTGTTTTCTCTCAGTTGGCAAGCTGCGCACACAATCGCAGTGTTGTACAGCTTGTTTCATCACCTTTGCGAAGTTGCCGCTCTCTCCGGCTCCCGGAGACGAAGAAGCTGCTTCTTCGCGCAAAGACGATTCTGCCGCTCACAGTGCTCTGCGGTGTGCGCCTTCTGCCGAAAGAGGTCCGGGAGCGGTGCTTAGCTCTGCAGAGCACCGTACCTTCGTCTTTAGCCTCTCTTCTCGTCTACATCTTAGCAAAAAGCTTTTCCACTCTGTCTGGCAAGGAGAAACTGTGCCAGCACAGAAAACATCTCCCATCGTCTTCTAGAGGCTGCACGGAGGTCTGCCGAGTGTTTTGCAAGAAGAGAAAGAAAGTTGTCCAAAACAGCTTGCAATCGAAGGTTCATGTGAATAGAAAAGGCAGGAGAGTGGTCAGGTACTGTTTTCTCTCCGTTGGCAAGCTGCGCACACAATCGCAGTGTTGTACAGCTTGTTTCATCACCTTTGCGAAGTTGCCGCTCTCTCCGACTCCCGGAGACGAAGAAGCTGTTTCTTCGCGCAAAGACGATTCTGCCGCTCACAGTGCTCTGCATTGTGCGCCTTCTGCCGAAAGAGGTCCGGGAGCGGTGCTTAGCTCTGCAGAGCACCGTACCTTCGTCTTTAGCCTCTCTTCTCGTCTACATCTTAGCAAAAAGCTTTTCCACTGTGTCTGGCAAGTAGAAACTGTGCCAGCACAGAAAACATCTCCCATCGTGTTCTAGAGGCTGCACGGAGGTCTGCCGAGTGTTTTGCAAGAAGAGAAAGAAAGTTGTCCAAAACAGCTTGCAATCGAATGTTCATGTGAATAGAAAAGGCAGGAGAGTGGTCAGGTACTGTTTTCTCTCAGTTGGCAAGCTGCGCACACAATCGCAGTGTTGTACAGCTTGTTTCATCACCTTTGCGAAGTTGCCGCTCTCTCCGGCTCCCGGAGACGAAGAAGCTGCTTCTTCGCGCAAAGACGATTCTGCCGCTCACAGTGCTCTGCGGTGTGCGCCTTCTGCCGAAAGACGCCCGGGAGCGGTGCTTAGCTCTGCAGAGCACCGTACCGTCGTCTTTAGCCTCTCTTCTCGTCTACATCTTAGCAAAAAGCTTTTCCACTCTGTCTGGCAAGGAGAAACTGTGCCAGCACAGAAAACATCTCCCATCGTGTTCTAGAAGCTGCACGGAGGTCTGCCGAGTGTTTTGCAAGAAGAGAAAGAAAGTTGTCCAAAACAGCTTGCAATCGAATGTTCATGTGAATAGAAAAGGCAGGAGAGTGGTCAGGTACTGTTTTCTCTCAGTTGGCAAGCTGCGCACACAATCGCAGTGTTGTACAGCTTGTTTCATCACCTTTGCGAAGTTGCCGCTCTCTCCGGCTCCCGGAGACGAAGAAGCTGCTTCTTCGCGCAAAGACGATTCTGCCGCTCACAGTGCTCTGCGGTGTGCGCCTTCTGCCGAAAGAGGTCCGGAGCGGTGCTTAGCTCTGCAGAGCACCGTACCTTCGTCTTTAGCCTCTCTTCTCGTCTACATATTAGTAAAAATCTTTTCCACTCTGTCTGGCAAGTAGAAACTGTGCCAGCACAGAAAACATCTTCCATCGTGTTCTAGAGGCTGCACGGAGGTCTGCCGAGTGTTTTGCAAGAAGAGAAAGAAAGTTGTCCAAAACAGCTTGCAATCGAATGTTCATGTGAATAGAAAAGGCAGGAGAGTGGTCAGGTACTGTTTTCTCTCACTTGGCAAGCTGCGCACACAATCGCAGTGTTGTACAGCTTGTTTCATCACCTTTGCGAAGTTGCCGCTCTCTCCGGCTCCCGGAGACGAAGAAGCTGCTTCTTCGCGCAAAGACGATTCTGCCGCTCACAGTGCTCTGCGGTGTGCGCCTTCTGCCGAAAGACGCCCGGGAGCGGTGCTTAGCTCTGCAGAGCACCGTACCTTCGTCTTTAGCCTCTCTTCTCGTCTACATCTTAGCAAAAAGCTTTTCCACTCTGTCTGGCATGGAGAAACTGTGCCAGCACAGAAAACATCTCCCATCGTGTTCTAGAGGCTGCACGGAGGTCTGCCGAGTGTTTTGCAAGAAGAGAAAGAAAGTTGTTCAAAACAGCTTGCAATCGAATGTTCATGTGAATAGAAAAGGCAGGAGAGTGGTCAGGTACTGTTTTCTCTCACTTGGCAAGCTGCGCACACAATCGCAGTGTTGTACAGCTTGTTTCATCACCTTTGCGAAGTTGCCGCTCTCTCCGGCTCCCGGAGACGAAGAAGCTGCTTCTTCGCGCAAAGACGATTCTGCCGCTCACAGTGCTCTGCGGTGTGCGCCTTCTGCCGAAAGACGCCCGGGAGCGGTGCTTAGCTCTGCAGAGCACCGTACCTTCGTCTTTAGCGTCTGCTCTCGTCTACATCTTAGCAAAAAGCTTTTCCACTCTGTCTGGCAAGGAGAAACTGTGCCAGCACAGAAAACATCTCCCATCGTGTTCTAGAGGCTGCACGGAGGTCTGCCGAGTGTTTTGCAAGAAGAGAAAGAAAGTTGTCCAAAACAGCTTGCAATCCAATGTTCATGTGAATAGAAAAGGCAGGAGAGTGGTCAGGTACTGTTTTCTCTCAGTTGGCAAGCTGCGCACACAATCGCAGTGTTGTACAGCTTGTTTCATCACCTTTGCCAAGTTGCCGCTCTCTCCGGCTCCCGGAGACGAAGAAGCTGCTTCTTCGCGCAAAGACGATTCTGCCGCTCACAGTGCTCTGCGGTGTGCGCCTTCTGCCGAAAGACGCCCGGGAGCGGTGCTTAGCTCTGCAGAGCACCGTACCTTCGTCTTTAGCCTCTCTTCTCGTCTACATCTTAGCAAAAAGCTTTTCCACTCTGTCTGGCAAGGAGAAACTGTGCCAGCACAGAAAACATCTCCCATCGTGTTCTAGAGGCTGCACGGAGGTCTGCCGAGTGTTTTGCAAGAAGAGAAAGAAAGTTGTCCAAAACAGCTTGCAATCCAATGTTCATGTGAATAGAAAAGGCAGGAGAGTGGTCAGGTACTGTTTTCTCTCCGTTGGCAAGCTGCGCACACAATCGCAGTGTTGTACAGCTTGTTTCATCACCTTTGCCAAGTTGCCGCTCTCTCCGGCTCCCGGAGACGAAGAAGCTGTTTCTTCGCGCAAAGACGATTCTGCCGCTCACAGTGCTCTGCATTGTGCGCCTTCTCCCGAAAGACGCCCGGGAGCGGTGCTTAGCTCTGCAGAGCACCGTACCTTCGTCTTTAGCCTCTCTTCTCGTCTACATCTTAGCAAAAAGCTTTTCCACTGTGTCTGGCAAGGAGAAACTGTGCCAGCACAGAAAACATCTCCCATCGTATTCTAGACGCTATACGGAGGTCTGCCGAGTGTTTTGCAAGAAGAGAAAGAAAGTTGTCCAAAACAGCTTGCAATCGAATGTTCATGTGAATAGAAAAGGCAGGAGAGTGGTCAGGTACTGTTTTCTCTCACTTGGCAAGCTGCGCACACAATCGCAGTGTTGTACAGCTTGTTTCATCACCTTTGCGAAGTTGCCGCTCTCTCCGGCTCCCGGAGACGAAGAAGCTGCTTCTTCGCGCAAAGACGATTCTGCCGCCTACAGTGCTCTGCGGTGTGCGCCTTCTGCCGAAAGACGCCCGGGAGCGGTGCTTAGCTCTGCAGAGCACCGTACCTTCGTCTTTAGCCTCTCTTCTCGTCTACATCTTAGCAAAAAGCTTTTCCACTCTGTCTGGCAAGGAGAAACTGTGCCAGCACAGAAAACATCTCCCATCGTGTTCTAGAAGCTGCACGGAGGTCTGCCGAGTGTTTTGCAAGAAGAGAAAGAAAGTTGTCCAAAACAGCTTGCAATTGAATATTCATGTGATTAGAAAATGCAGGAGAGTGGTCAGGTACTGTTTTCTCACAGTTGTCATGCTGCGCACACAATCGCAGTGTTGTACAGCTTGTTTCATCACCTTTGCGAAGTTGCCGCTCTCTCCGGCTCCCGGAGACGAAGAAGCTGCTTCTTCGCGCAAAGACGATTCTGCCGCTCACAGTGCTCTGCGGTGTGCGCCTTCTGCCGAAAGAGGTCCGGGAGCGGTGCTTAGCTCTGCAGAGCACCGTACCTTCGTCTTTAGCCTCTCTTCTCGTCTACATCTTAGCAAAAAGCTTTTCCACTCTGTCTGGCATGGAGAAACTGTGCCAGCACAGAAAACATCTCCCATCGTGTTCTAGAGGCTGCACGGAGGTCTGCCGAGTGTTTTGCAAGAAGAGAAAGAAAGTTGTCCAAAACAGCTTGCAATCGAATGTTCATGTGAATAGAAAAGGCAGGAGAGTGGTCAGGTACTGTTTTCTCTCACTTGGCAAGCTGCGCACACAATCGCAGTGTTGTACAGCTTGTTTCATCACCTTTGCGAAGCTGCCGCTCTCTCCGGCTCCCGGAGACGAAGAAGCTGCTTCTTCGCGCAAAGACGATTCTGCCGCTCACAGTGCTCTGCGGTGTGCGCCTTCTGCCGAAAGACGCCCGGGAGCGGTGCTTAGCTCTGCAGAGCACCGTACCTTCGTCTTTAGCCTCTCTTCTCGTCTACATCTTAGCAAAAAGCTTTTCCACTCTGTCTGGCAAGGAGAAACTGTGCCAGCACAGAAAACATCTCCCATCGTGTTCTAGAGGCTGCACGGAGGTCTGCCGAGTGTTTTGCAAGAAGAGAAAGTTGTTCAAAACAGCTTGCAATCGAATGTTCATGTGAATAGAAAAGGCAGGAGAGTGGTCAGGTACTGTTTTCTCTCAGTTGGCAAGCTGCGCACACAATCGCAGTGTTGTACAGCTTGTTTCATCACCTTTGCCAAGTTGCCGCTCTCTCCGGCTCCCGGAGACGAAGAAGCTGCTTCTTCGCGCAAAGACGATTCTGCCGCTCACAGTGCTCTGCGGTGTGCGCCTTCTGCCGAAAGACGCCCGGGAGCGGTGCTTAGCTCTGCAGAGCACCGTACCTTCGTCTTTAGCGTCTGCTCTCGTCTACATCTTAGCAAAAAGCTTTTCCACTCTGTCTGGCAAGGAGAAACTGTGCCAGCACAGAAAACATCTCCCATCGTGTTCTAGAGGCTGCACGGAGGTCTGCCGAGTGTTTTGCAAGAAGAGAAAGAAAGTTGTCCAAAACAGCTTGCAATCCAATGTTCATGTGAATAGAAAAGGCAGGAGAGTGGTCAGGTACTGTTTTCTCTCAGTTGGCAAGCTGCGCACACAATCGCAGTGTTGTACAGCTTGTTTCATCACCTTTGCCAAGTTGCCGCTCTCTCCGGCTCCCGGAGACGAAGAAGCTGTTTCTTCGCGCAAAGACGATTCTGCCGCTCACAGTGCTCTGCATTGTGCGCCTTCTCCCGAAAGACGCCCGGGAGCGGTGCTTAGCTCTGCAGAGCACCGTACCTTCGTCTTTAGCCTCTCTTCTCGTCTACATCTTAGCAAAAAGCTTTTCCACTCTGTCTGGCAAGGAGAAACTGTGCCAGCACAGAAAACATCTCCCATCGTATTCTAGACGCTATACGGAGGTCTGCCGAGTGTTTTGCAAGAAGAGAAAGAAAGTTGTCCAAAACAGCTTGCAATCGAATGTTCATGTGAATAGAAAAGGCAGGAGAGTGGTCAGGTACTGTTTTCTCTCAGTTGGCAAGCTGCGCACACAATCGCAGTGTTGTACAGCTTGTTTCATCACCTTTGCCAAGTTGCCGCTCTCTCCGGCTCCCGGAGACGAAGAAGCTGCTTCTTCGCGCAAAGACGATTCTGCCGCTCACAGTGCTCTGCGGTGTGCGCCTTCTGCCGAAAGACGCCCGGGAGCGGTGCTTAGCTCTGCAGAGCACCGTACCTTCGTCTTTAGCCTCTCTTCTCGTCTACATCTTAGCAAAAAGCTTTTCCACTCTGTCTGGCAAGGAGAAACTGTGCCAGCACAGAAAACATCTCCCATCGTGTTCTAGAGGCTGCACGGAGGTCTGCCGAGTGTTTTGCAAGAAGAGAAAGAAAGTTGTCCAAAACAGCTTGCAATTGAATATTCATGTGATTAGAAAATGCAGGAGAGTGGTCAGGTACTGTTTTCTCACAGTTGTCATGCTGCGCACACAATGGCAGTGTTGTACAGCTTGTTTCATCACCTTTGCCAAGTTGCCGCTCTCTCCGGCTCCCGGAGACGAAGAAGCTGCTTCTTCGCGCAAAGACGATTCTGCCGCTCACAGTGCTCTGCGGTGTGCGCCTTCTGCCGAAAGAGGTCCGGGAGCGGTGCTTAGCTCTGCAGAGCACCGTACCTTCGTCTTTAGCCTCTCTTCTCGTCTACATCTTAGCAAAAAGCTTTTCCACTCTGTCTGGCATGGAGAAACTGTGCCAGCACAGAAAACATCTCCCATCGTGTTCTAGAGGCTGCACGGAGGTCTGCCGAGTGTTTTGCAAGAAGAGAAAGAAAGTTGTCCAAAACAGCTTGCAATCGAATGTTCATGTGAATAGAAAAGGCAGGAGAGTGGTCAGGTACTGTTTTCTCTCACTTGGCAAGCTGCGCACACAATCGCAGTGTTGTACAGCTTGTTTCATCACCTTTGCGAAGCTGCCGCTCTCTCCGGCTCCCGGAGACGAAGAAGCTGCTTCTTCGCGCAAAGACGATTCTGCCGCTCACAGTGCTCTGCGGTGTGCGCCTTCTGCCGAAAGACGCCCGGGAGCGGTGCTTAGCTCTGCAGAGCACCGTACCTTCGTCTTTAGCCTCTCTTCTCGTCTACATCTTAGCAAAAAGCTTTTCCACTCTGTCTGGCAAGGAGAAACTGTGCCAGCACAGAAAACATCTCCCATCGTGTTCTAGAGGCTGCACGGAGGTCTGCCGAGTGTTTTGCAAGAAGAGAAAGAAAGTTGTCCAAAACAGCTTGCAATCGAATGTTCATGTGAATAGAAAAGGCAGGAGAGTGGTCAGGTACTGTTTTCTCTCAGTTGGCAAGCTGCGCACACAATCGCAGTGTTGTACAGCTTGTTTCATCACCTTTGCCAAGTTGCCGCTCTCTCCGGCTCCCGGAGACGAAGAAGCTGCTTCTTCGCGCAAAGACGATTCTGCCGCTCACAGTGCTCTGCGGTGTGCGCCTTCTGCCGAAAGACGACCGGGAGCGGTGCTTAGCTCTGCAGAGCACCGTACCTTCGTCTTCAGCCTCTCTTCTCGTCTACATCTTAGCAAAAAGCTTTTCCACTCTGTCTGTCAAGGAGAAACTGTGCCAGCACAAAAAACATCTCCCATCGTGTTCTAGAAGTTGCACGGAGGTCTGCCGAGTGTTTTGCAAGAAGAGAAAGAAAGTTGTCCAAAACAGCTTGCAATCGAATGTTCATGTGATTAGAAAAGGCAGGAGAGTGGTCAGGTACTGTTTTCTCTCAGTTGGCAAGCTGCGCACACAATCGCAGTGTTGTACAGCTTGTTTCATCACCTTTGCGAAGTTGCCGCTCTCTCCGGCTCCCGGAGACGAAGAAGCTGCTTCTTCGCGCAAAGACGATTCTGCCGCTCACAGTGCTCTGCGGTGTGCGCCTTCTGCCGAAAGAGGTCCGGGAGCGGTGCTTAGCTCTGCAGAGCACCGTACCTTCGTCTTTAGCCTCTCTTCTCGTCTACATCTTAGCAAAAAGCTTTTCCACTCTGTCTGGCAAGGAGAAACTGTGCCAGCACAGAAAACATCTCCCATCGTGTTCTAGAAGCTGCACGGAGGTCTGCCGAGTGTTTTGCAAGAAGAGAAAGAAAGTTGTCCAAAACAGCTTGCAATCGAATGTTCATGTGAATAGAAAAGGCAGGAGAGTGGTCAGGTACTGTTTTCTCTCACTTGGCAAGCTGCGCACACAATCGCAGTGTTGTACAGCTTGTTTCATCACCTTTGCGAAGCTGCCGCTCTCTCCGGCTCCGGAGACGAAGAAGCTGCTTCTTCGCGCAAAGACGATTCTGCCGCTCACAGTGCTCTGCGGTGTGTGCCTCCTGCCGAAAGAGGCCCGGGAGTGGTGCTTAGGTCTGAAAAGCACCGTACCTTCTTCTTTAGCCTCTCTTCTCGTCTACATCTTAGCAAAAAGCTTTTCCACTCTGTCTGGCAAGGAGAAACTGTGCCAGCACAGAAAACATCTCCCATCGTGTTCTAGAGGCTGCACGGAGGTCTGCCGAGTGTTTTGCAAGAAGAGAAAGAAAGTTGTCCAAAACAGCTTGCAATCGAATGTTCATGTGAATAGAAAAGGCAGGAGAGTGGTCAGGTACTGTTTTCTCTCAGTTGGCAAGCTGCGCACACAATCGCAGTGTTGTACAGCTTGTTTCATCACCTTTGCGAAGTTGCCGCTCTCTCCGGCTCCCGGAGACGAAGAAGCTGCTTCTTCGCGCAAAGACGATTCTGCCGCTCACAGTGCTCTGCGGTGTGCGCCTTCTGCCGAAAGACGCCCGGGAGCGGTGCTTAGCTCTGCAGAGCACCGTACCGTCGTCTTTAGCCTCTCTTCTCGTCTACATCTTAGCAAAAAGCTTTTCCACTCTGTCTGGCAAGGAGAAACTGTGCCAGCACAAAAAACATCTCCCATCGTGTTCTAGAAGCTGCACGGAGGTCTGCCGAGTGTTTTGCAAGAAGAGAAAGAAAGTTGTCCAAAACAGCTTGCAATCGAATGTTCATGTGAATAGAAAAGGCAGGAGAGTGGTCAGGTACTGTTTTCTCTCAGTTGGCAAGCTGCGCACACAATCGCAGTGTTGTACAGCTTGTTTCATCACCTTTGCGAAGTTGCCGCTCTCTCCGGCTCCCGGAGACGAAGAAGCTGTTTCTTCGCGCAAAGACGATTCTGCCGCTCACAGTGCTCTGCGGTGTGCGCCTTCTGCCGAAAGACGACCGGGAGCGGTGCTTAGCTCTGCAGAGCACCGTACCTTCGTCTTTAGCCTCTCTTCTCGTCTACATCTTAGCAAAAATCTTTTCCACTCTGTCTGGCAAGTAGAAACTGTGCCAGCACAGAAAACATCTCCCATCGTGTTCTAGAGGCTGCACGGAGGTCTGCCGAGTGTTTTGCAAGAAGAGAAAGAAAGTTGTCCAAAACAGCTTGCAATCGAATGTTCATGTGAATAGAAAAGGCAGGAGAGTGGTCAGGTACTGTTTTCTCTCACTTGGCAAGCTGCGCACACAATCGCAGTGTTGTACAGCTTGTTTCATCACCTTTGCGAAGCTGCCGCTCTCTCCGGCTCCCGGAGACGAAGAAGCTGCTTCTTCGCGCAAAGACGATTCTGCCGCTCACAGTGCTCT